>NC_091984.1:82044744-82385950 GCF_044704955.1 Pristiophorus japonicus | reverse complement strand
GTTGGCCTTCATAGCTAGGGGATTTGAGTATAAGAGCAGGGAGGTCCTACTGCAGTTGTACAGGGCTTTGGTGAGGCCTCACCTGGAATATTGTGTTCAGTTTCGGTCTTCTACCATCTGAGGAGGGACGTTCTTGCTATTGAGGGAGTGCAGCGAAGGTTCAACAGACTGATTCTCGGGATGGCAGGACTGACATATGAGGAGAGACTGGATTGACTGAGCCTGTATTCACTGAAGTTTAGAAGGATGAGAGGGGATCTCATAAAAACATATAAAATTCTGATGGGACTGGACAGGTTAGATGCAGGAAGAATGTTCCCGATGTTGGGGAAGTCCAGAACCAGAGGACACAGTCTAAGGATAAGGGGTAAGCCATTTAGGACTGAGATGAGGAGAAACGTCTTCACTCAGAGAGTTGTTAACCTGTGGAATTCCCTACCGCAGAAAGTTGTTGATGCCAGTTCATTGGATATATTCAAGAGGGAGTTAGATATGGCCCTTATGGCTAAAGGGATCAAGGGGTATGGAGAGAAAGCAGGAAAGGGGTACTGAGGTGAATGATCAGCCATGATCTTATTGAATGGTGGTGCAGGCTCGAAGGGCTGAATGGCCTACTCCTGCACCTATTTTCTATGTTTCTATGTTTCTATGTCATATGGATTTGGTTACGTTTTACAACAAGCCAATGAGTCGGGGAAACGCCAACCTGTCGCATCGGCATCCAAAAGTTTGTCTGAAGCAGAAAGAGCCTACAGTACGTAGAAAAAGAAGCTTTCGCGTGTATGTACGGTGTTAAAAAGATGCATCAATACCTGTTCGGTCTGAGGTTTGAATTAGAAACCGATCTCAAGCCACTCATTTCGTTGTTTGCCGAGAGCAAAGGTATCAATACCAACACTTCATCCCGCATCCAAAGGTGGGCACTGACATTATCTGCCTATGATTATGTCATTCATCACAGACCTGGCACAGAGAATTTTGCCGATGCTTTGAACCAGTTGTTGTTGCCCACACCGGAGGTTGAAACGCCACAACCAGCAGATTTAATGTTAATCATGGATGCTTTTGAGAGTGAAGGTACCCCTGTCACAGCTCAATAAGTTAAGACCTGGACCAGCCAGGACCCGATATTATCGATGGTAAAGGGTTGCATACTCAAAGAGATTGGTCTGTCATACCTAAGCAAATGTGCTAGGAGGACAAACCGTACATTCGTCGCAAGGATGAACTGTCTATTCAAGCAGATTGCATATTGTGGGGCAATCAAGTTGTAATGCCTAAGAAAGGGAGAGAGAAGTTTGTGCGTGAGTTACACAGCACACATCCTGGTATCGTGATGATGAAGGCCATCGCCAGGTCCCACATATGGTGGCCAGGAATTGATTCTGAGCTGGAAGCAAGCATGCATCAGTGCAACACCTGCATGCAGCACAACAAAGCACCAGCGGAATCGCTGCTGAGTCTGTGGTCTTCGCCATCCAAACCTTGGTCCAGGATCCATGTAGATTTTGCAGGTCCCTTCCTGGGCAAGATGTTTTTAGTGGTGGTGGATGCTTATTCAAAGTGGATAGAATGCATAATCATGTCATCCAGTACATCCACGGCAACCATAGAGAATCTCAATGTCATGTTCGCGACACGTGGTCTGCCTGACATAATGGGTCGTGTTTCACCAGTCAGGAGTTTCAGGAGTTTGTAAAACTTAACGGCATAAAACATGTAAGGTCAGCACTGTTCAAGCCTGTGTCCAACGGGCAAGCAGAACGTGCAGTACAAATTATCAAGCAAAGCATGAGGAGAGTAACCCAAGGGTCATTGCAGACTCGCTTGTCCTGCGTACTGCTGAGTTACAGGACAAGACCCCACACACTCACAGGGGTCTCGCCAGCTGAACTCATGATGAAAAGAGGTCTTAAGACCAAGTTATCTCTTGTACACCCGGATTTAAGTAATCATGTTGAATACAGAAGACAGAGTCAACAAGGGTACCACGATCGCGCAACTGTGTCACGCGAGATTTCTGTTAATGATCCTGTAGATGTGTTCAATTATGGTCAGGGTCCCAAATGGATCGCTGGTACCGTCATGGCCAAGGAGAGCAACAGAGTATTTGTTATTAAGCTCAAGAATGGGCAAACTTGCAGGAAATACATGGATCAAACAAAGCTGAGGCACACAGACGAGCCAGAGCAGTCGGACGAAGAAACCGTTGACGACCAACCAACCTACCAGAAGCCTTCAGTGGACTCGAGGGTCATCAATGAACCTGGAATTTCCATCACGGACTTGTTCAATAAAAATGGACTTGCAATTTCTGACATGGCCACTGCCACCCCCAACAAGTCAGCCATCCAGCCATCAGCCACAACAGACTCCGCACATTCACCCAAGGCCGAAATTGAACTGAGACGGTCAACCCAGGAGCGGTCAACCCAGGAGACACCAGACTGTTTAAACCCGTGAAAGACTGATAAGATCTCAAAGGAGGGTATTGTCATGTATGTACATGCTGTTTGTAACCACCAGATGGTGTCATTGTTGGAGGCCACTGAGCAGCACGCACATGGTGCTGCTCTGGTATAAAAGGCCAGCCATTTTGTGAGTCAGGTACTTTGGGCCGTAATAAAGCAAAGCCGAGGTCATACCTTGTTCGGTTAAACAGTACTCAGTTTGTACCTTTATTGCATACATAACAAATGGCTTCAGTCTTCCCAATATTTAATTGGAGTAAATTTCTGTTAATCCGGTACTAGATATTTAGAGATCGTGGAGGGGTCGAGAGAAGCAGTGGTGAGGTAGAGCTGGATGTCGTCAACATGCATGTGGAAACTAATGTCGTGTTTTCGGATGATGTCACAAAGGGGCAGCGTATAGATGAGAAATAGGAAGGGGCCAAGGATCGATCCTTGGGGGATACCAGAGTTAACTACGTGGAGTGGAAAGAGAGACCGTTGCAGGTGACTTTCTGCCTACGATTGGATAGATAAGAATGAACCAGGCGAGTGCAGTCCCACCCTGCTAGACGATGGTGGAGAGGCGTTGGAGGAGGATGGAATGCTCAACCGTGTCAAAGGCTGCAGACAGGTTGAGAAGGATGAGATGGGATAATTTACCTTTGTCACAATCACAAAGGATGTAATATGAGAATTTGATGCGAGCCATTTTGGCACTGGGGCAGGAATGGAAATTGGATTGAAGGGATTCAAACAAGGAGCTCCGGGAAAGATAGGCACGGATTTGGGATGCGACAACATGTTAACAATGTCGGTTAACATGGGAGGCAGAAAAGGAAGTTGGGTGGTCAGCACTTTAGTGGGAATAGGGTCAAGGGTGCAGGAAGTGAGTCTCATGGACAAGATGAGCCTGGAGTGGTCAAGAGAGGAGATCAGAGCGAAACTGGAGAAAGATGCGTGTTCAGGGCTAGGGCAGGGGGGAACCTCAAAGGAAGTATGGCCCAGTGGGCTCGGGGAAGGCAGGGAAGTGGCAGAGGCAGCTTATCGGATGGTCTCAATCTTCGAGTCAAAAAAGACCATGAGCTCCTTGCACTTGTTGTTGGAGGTGAGGGTGGTGGAGACAGGGGAGCTGGGTTTAAGAAGACAGTTAGCTGTAGAGAATAGTAGCCAGGGGCTATATTTGCATTCCAGGATGCTCCTGGAATAGTGAACAGTTTTGGCAGACAAGAGTAGGACCCGATAATGTTTTATATGTTCCAGCCAGATCTGGCTGTGAATGGCTAAACCAGTCGTCTGCCACATCCGTTCAAGTCTGTGTCATTGAGGGAGCGAAGATGAGGGCTGTACCAGGGGAAACAGCCAGGTGAGAGAGAGTAATGGTTTTAATAGGGACTAGAGCATCAAAGGTGGCGGTGAAGGTGTGACTGAGAAGCTGCAAAATGTCATGGTGAAAGGAGGGCCAAAGGCTGGACAGTTTGGATTTCATAAGTGCAGTTGTAAGAGAGTTTAGAGAGAGTATTTTTGAGTGGCGGACACAGAAGGAAGTAGGGTTGGGTGGGGAAGGGGGATGTGGGTGGAGAGCGATACAAGGAAATGGTCAGAGATGGCCTTATCTGTGATTGACACAGTGGGAATAGTGAGTCCACGAGAGATGGCAAGGTCAAGGGGGTGGCCGTGAACATGGGTTGAGAAATTCACATGAAGGGAGAGATTAAGGGAGGATAGGAGGCTAGTGAACTCAGAGGAGAGAGAGCATGATGAATTGAGATGGAATTTGAAATCACTGAGGATGAGAAGTCGCTCGATGCAGAGGCTGAGGGAGGAAAGCAGTGAAAATATCTGTGATAAGATTTTTATGGTACTTTAGTGGGTGGTAGAGAACGTGAATTTTGAATGAGAGGCGAGAGGGGTGGAATAAGGTGGGATGCTCAAAGGAGGAGAAAGTGCCGGAGGAGTAGGAGGACAGACTAAGGTATGATTTAGTGATGAGAGCCACACCGCCACCACGGTGGTCTGGGTAGGGCAAGTGGTGGAAGGTGTGGCCAGGCGGGGAGGCTTCATTAAGGTGTCATCATCCCTCAGCCAAGTTTCCGTCAGGGCCATGATGTCGATGCAATCATTCACGATAAGCTCAAGGATGGCAATGGCTTTGTTAGCAAGTGAACGGACATTCTGCAAGGAGATCTGGAGAGGATCCGTGATGGCTGATCCACTGCCAGCATGCACAGGGTCATCGCTGGGAGGGATGAGTTGGATAGGGAGGAGATTGGCAAGGTTAGCCCCCCTCGTGGGCATCCTGGGCGGCAAGGTTGGTGGGAGAGTAGGATGGGACAGTTGGGGTTGCTACTCATGAGGAGACAGCGATGAATGCCATGGTGGATCCTTCAGAGGATGCCAAGTGAGGCACAGAAGGAAGCTGTAGGCTTATCTAAGAGGGAGTCAAGCCTGGGGCAGCAGTAGGAGAGTAAAAAGGTTGAAGAGTAATGAAGGATTAGGGTAGGGATTTGGGAGGGCAGGGTATCTGAGAGAGGAGAGATGAAAGGCGGTATGCGACAGGATAGACCAGTCAGGGAGGGACAGAGAGAAAAGAAAAAAATGCGAGAATGAAGTGGAAATGGAAGTGTCTGAAGCGATAGCCAAAATGCGCAAGCAAATGGACACGGAAAAACTCAAGTTAGACATAGTGAAGGAGGAGGTAGAGGAGATATTAGATGGGATAAAAATTGATAAAGATGAGATACTAGAAAGTCTGGCTGTACTTAAAGTGGATAAGTCACCAGGACCATATGGAATACATCCTAGAACTGAGGGAAATGAAGGAAGAAATCCTGGAAATACTGGCCATAATCTTCCAATCCTCCTTAGAAACGGGACTAGTGCCAGAGGACTGTAGAATTGCAAATGTTATACTTTTATTTAAAAAAGAATGTAAAGATGAACCCAGCAACTATAGACCAGTCAGCTTAACATCGGTAGCGGGGAAGCTTTTAGAAATAATAATTAGGGACAAAATTAAGAGTCACTTGGACAAGTGTGGACTAATTAAGATAAGCCAGCACAGATTTGTTGAAGGCACATCGTCTTTAGCCAACTTGATCGAGTTTTTTGATGAGTTAACAGAGAGGGTTGATGAGGGCAATGCGGTTGAAGTGGTGTACATGGATTTCCAAAAGGCGTTTGACAAAGTACCACATAATAGGTTTGCCAGCAAAGTTGAAGCCCATGGAATAAAAGGGACAGTGGCAGCATGGATACAAAATTGGCTAAGTGACAGGAAACAGAGTGTAGTGATGAATGGTTGTTTACTGGACTGGAGGAAGTGGTGTTCCCCGGGGGTCGGTACTAGAACCACTGCTTTTCTTGACATATATTAATAATTTGGATGTGGGTGTACAAGGCACAATTTCAAAATTTGCAGATGACACAAAACTTGAAAGTATAGTGAACAGTGAGGAGGATAGTGATAGATTTCATGAGGACATAGGCAGGCTGGTGGAATGGGCGCACACGTGGCAGATGAAATTTAACGCAGAAAAGTGCGAGATGATACATTTTGGTAGAAATAATGAGGAGAGGAAATAAAAACTAAAGCTTACACTTCTAAAGAGGGATGCATGAACGAAACCTCGGGGTATATGTGCATAAATCATTGAAGGTGGCAGGGCAGGTTGAGAAAGCGGTTAAAAAAGCTTAAAGGATCCTGGGCTTTATGAATAGAGGTATAGGGGCCGAAATTGCCTCTTTCTATCAGGCCCATGGTCACCTGAAAGCGCCGGAATCCGATTATCCTATCTTCATCGCCAATGTGATATATTCTTTACAACATCACAAACACACACATACACATGATGGCTCTACAGGAACTTGTCATGTGACCTTATCACACGATCCTTTTTTAATCAACATCAATTGTTGCATTACCACAGTAGTCCACTAGGTGGAGCAGTAAGCCACTTGGGGAGCTCTATATTACAGCAGTGAGAGCTTAGGATCTGGAATGCACTGCCTGAAAGGGTGATGGAGGCAGACTCAACCACAGTTTTCAAGAGATAGTTGGATCAATACCTGAAAGAAAAAAATTTGCAGGGTTGCAGGGAAAGGGCAGGGGAATGGGACTGGCTGAAGTGCTCTTGCAGATAGCTGACATAGACTCGATGTGCTCAATGGCCTTCTTCCGTGCTGTACCCATTCTATGATTCTATGATTCATCAATCACCTGCTTGATAGCCTAGATTTAGCTAGAGGTTTAAAATTTTATGGTTGTGGTGACCTTGAAAGCCAGCTGCCAGTGCTCTGCCTGGGATAGAGATTGGCTGGAGCTCAACTGGGGAGAATCCAACCCTGTCAATGCCTCTCAAGTGAAGCACAGACTGTAAAATCTCATCTGCCTGCCCTACCTCATTTTCCCCACCAAACAGCATAAAAATAAAAGGCTGGAAGTTCAGTTGTATTGCGCTCTGATAGTGCCCTAAAGGGGTGGTAATGCATCTTGAATTGTTTACCGCCCGGGCGGCCAGCTTTGTGCGGCCCGCCGGGAAATTTGGTTCCGGTTTTGCGATGGCGCAAAACGGTACTGCCTTGCTCTGTAGTATCAAACAGATCATGATGTCAGTCGTTGGCAACGTCCTGCTAGCGCTTCGGTTGACAAATTAGGTGGCAACCCCTCATTTAACATCCACCCCAAATCAGTACAGACAGCCTAGCAGGACGCCCTGGACCAGCTGTGCCTGGAAGGCCTGACTGCGGACTCCACAGCCTCAGCATCGGTGGCAGCAGTCTGGGTTAGCTTGGATGTAGACTGTGGCAGGTGCAAAGGCAGAGTGGCAGTGGTTGGAGCCGGAATGCTGTCATCTTAAGGAAGGACAGCATCTTCAATTTCCAGGGGCCCACTGCTACTCACACGGGGCGGAGCATCAGCATCCAGAGCAGACATATTGCTGGCCTGCTTCGGCAGTGTTAGTCCCCCGTCAGACTATGGGGAATACAGAGAGGATGGCAGCAGTCAGTGTGGGCAGGGCATCACTCTGCGACTGACTCACAGCATCATCACCATCATCTTCATCACCTTCATCATCATCATAGGCAGTCCCTCGGAATCGAGGAAGACTTGCTTCCACTCTTAATATGAGTCCTTAGGTGGCTGAACAGTCCAATATGAGAACCACAGTCCCTGTCACAGGTGGGACAGATAGTCGTTGAGAGAAAGGGTGGGTGGGACTGGTTTGCCGCACTCTCTTTCCGCTGCCTACGCTTGATTTCTGCATGCTCTTGGCGATGTGACTCGAGGTGCTCAGCGCCCTCCCAGATGCACTTCCTCCACTTAGGGCGGTCTTTGGCCAGGGACCCCCAGGTGTCAGTTGGGATGTTGCACTTTATCAGGGAGGCTCCGAGGGTGTCCTTGTAACATTTCCTCTGTCCATCTTTGTCCGTGAAGGAGTTCCGAGTAGAGCACTTGCTTTGGGAGTCTTGTGTCTGGCATGTGAACAATGTGGCCGGCCCAGCGGAGCTGATCAAGTTTAGTCAGTGCTTCAATGCTGGGGATGTTGGCCTGGTCAAGGACACTAATATTGGTGCGTCTGTCCTCCCAGGGGATTTGTAGGATCTTGCGGCGATATCGTTGGAGACATCCAGCGACTTGAGGTGTCTACTGTACATGGTCCATGTCTCTGAGCCATACAGGAGGGCGGGTATTATTACAGCCCTGTAGACCATGAGCTTGGTGGCAGTTTTGAGGGCCTGGTCTTCAAACACTCTTTTCCTCATATGGTCGAAGGCTGCACTGACACTGGAGGCGGTGTTGGACCTCGTCGTCAATGTCTGCTCTTGTTGATAAGAGGCTCCAGAGGTATGGAAAATGGTCCACGTTGTCCAGGGCAGCGCTGTGGATCTTGATGACTTGGGGGCAGTGCTGTGCGGCGAGGACAGGCTGGTGGAGGACCTTTGTCTTATGGATGTTTAGCATAAGGCCCATGCTTTTGTATGCCTCAGTAAATACGTCGACTATGTCCTGGAGCCCAGCCTCTGTATGTGCGCAGACGCAGGTGTTGTCCGTGCACTGTAGCTCGACGACAGAGATTGAGGTGGTCTTGGACCTGGCCTGGAGGCGGCGAAGGTTGAACAGGTTCCCACTGGTTGTGTAGTTTAGTTCCACTCTAGCGGGGGAGCTTGTTGTCTGTGAGGCGGAGCATGGCAGCGAGAAAGATTGAGAAGAGGGTTGGGGCGATGACGCAGCCCTGTTTGACTCCGGTCCGGACGTGGATTGGGTCTGAAATGGATCCATTGGTAAGGGTCACGACCTGCATGACATCATCATTGAGCAGGCGGAGGATGGTGACAAACTTTTGGGGGCATCCAATACGGAGGAGGACGCTCCATAAACCCTCGTGGTTGACTGAGTCTGAAACGCAGCAGTTTGCGAGTTCATGCTAGCAATCACTGACAGCATCACATCACAAAGTTCTTGTATGGCTTGGGCCTGTGCAAATGCTGCTGCCACGTCAACCATGGCATGGGCCATCTCCTCTGGGACCCCTCTATCGCTCGTTGAGCCCATCTCCCACTGTGAGCGGGCAAGGATGGGCTCGTTGGACTCCTGAGAGGCATGGACAATGCTTGAGGTGGTCTCCGCCACACTCAGAGCAAGTGCGCCTATGCTATACGTGACCTTCTCCAATGCACCCATGAGGTCACAGTATATTTGTGTGGTCTCCCTGGACATAGTCTCCAAGTCCAAGTCCACATCGGCTTGTCTCTCAGCGGGACTCCTGGGCCAACTCACCCTCTGTGGAGCTGGCCTCCGAGCTTCCCCTCATGCTGGGCATTGCTGTGGCCACTGGAGCCAGGAGCTTCAGGCTCCTCAAACCCCGCAAACTCAGGCTCCTCCACTGATGTGGTGTCTGTCCCCACTCGGTGGGACTGATGGAGTGTTTTGCTCAGTGAGCACACTGTCGTCCCCTCCCTCATCAACTCCCCCGTTGCCCGATGTTGATGATTCTGGGTCAGGCTGCCGCACTTCTGGCTCATCATCTGTAAGCACAAAACAACAGACGTGTGGTTAGCAGTAGGGGAGAGGGCAGGGAGATAAGAGAAAGGCGGCATTGGACATCTCTATGTAAAGGGGGTAGGCCACTTGATATCAGGGGTCATGGAATGCACATAATTCGCAAACACCATTCACATACCATCACTATCCATAGAGGACTCTGCCTCACCAGCTGCCACCGCGCCATCTAGTGTGCCCATGAGGGCCAACATTCGTTGTTCGACCTCAATGAAGTCCTGTAGATCAGGCTCCCCACCTCTGGTGCGCTGCTGCTCCCGGTGATTATGCACCAATTTCACTTACAAGAAGGAAAGAAGAATGTGTTAGTGAGGAGTGTGGCACATGTGCCTTCCATAGTTGAGTAGCTGCTACTATCTGCAAGTGTCAAGATATGCATTATAATCTACGTGTGTACGCACAGAGCATGTGGGAAGGGGATGAGGTGAGAGCCACCTAGGATTGCGGTTCAGGCTGGTGTTTGGCAAACGCACATCAAGAGTCAAAGGGTAGTGCAAGGAGGGGTGAGAATGAATAGGAAACAAGAGGGTCTGCGATGCTTGAATGCACAGGTCAACTGAGCTTCCAGCTTTCAGATGGCTTCAGCAACCCACACCATGGCCTGGAACACATAACGAAGGGGCAGGTTCTGCAAAGACTTTGCATTGTGTGAGACAGTGATTTTGAAGTCATGGCATTGGTGCATTTATATAAAGGGTACTCACCTTGACAACCCTCATGAGGTCGTTAAACTTCTTGAAAAATTTTGTCGCAGTTTGCCCCACCGTGTCTCTAGCAGAGACATCTTGTGCCATCTCCCTCCAAAACCTCCAAAAAACTCTTGGAACGGGCCTTCTTCCTCCAGGAAGATGCAAGGCATGCCACCTCCTCTCTACAGCCTTTATCAATGCTTCAGCGGCCATGGCTGAGAAGCGGTGTGCATGATGGCGACCTTCCTGCTCCTTCATTTTCCTGCTCTGCTCAAAGTGCACAGTTGGAACTGCACATGCGCAAACTTTTAATGCAGCGCCTTAAAGATTCGGCTGGGCTCCGGATCTATCGCGGGCCTCTGCGCATGCGCATTTCACCTTGTTTTTGTGCGCAGTGGTTTTCAGTTGGAGTGGCCGAGCACTGGTGTGGAATACCTGATTTAGCCCCCTTGATCAATGTAGCTGCATTTCGGACAAATTTCCCTGTTATAGGCGCAAACCTTTACAGGGCGCTACGCTTACCGCCCTGCCAGGGATAACACCGCAAAATGCCAGGATCAGAATTTCCAGCCCAAAGACTCCCATTTTTCAATGCTGATACTGTCACTTATAGTTGTAGTAATTAAAAATTCTCAACCAAAACCAAAGCCTAAAAAACTTGGCAAAAAAAGTAGTAAAAATTAGCTGTAACATAAAGTTCAAGCTAAATTGTGGTTTCTATTTACAGCAATTAAAAAAAATCACTGATATTCCTTTAAATGCTGATTTCATCGGTAATGTATTAGGAAGAGAGTGTAGAGGTTATCTGAGAAGCATACAGAACTATTAACTTGTACCACAATGATTACATAATCTATGATTTGTAATGTGTGTTACATCAAAGTGTCAAACACACAAGTGCACAAACCCACAAGAGTGCATGTAGTGACAATGCAGTACCCAAATGAGCATGCTTGTGTGTTAATAAAGTTCCTCTTGCTCTCTGTACAGATATTGGAAGGCTTGCCAAGGTGTTTCATCATCACAGTGTGGAGGAGTCTGCTTCCAGTCTTGCATGGCATCAGCGCTCTACATTCTACCTTGGCAAGTGTGGCCATCTCCAGGTGTGCTGCAGCTTGGCCCTCACAACAGGAGTCAAAGGAGTGAAGCACAAACAGCACCCATGATAAGCAGCAATTGCTTAATGACGGGAGGTAAGGGCAAAAGATCAGAAAGAAGCAAACTGGAAGATCAGAACTGCCTTGGAAATGCATGACTCACAATGACACACAAATCCACAGGG
This sequence comes from Pristiophorus japonicus, assembly GCF_044704955.1. Lineage (NCBI taxonomy): Eukaryota > Metazoa > Chordata > Chondrichthyes > Pristiophoridae > Pristiophorus > Pristiophorus japonicus. The sequence goes on along the minus strand of NC_091984.1, from coordinate 82,374,466 downwards.
GGCCAGGAGGGCTCCAGAAAGAAGAATGTTGGACCAGATCGTCAAGGACCGGTCACTGCCAAAAGTGGCACCCCCAGGACCTGGCTCCAGAGCCCAAAGAAGTTTCATTACCTCAGACAAGTGGTTAAGGTCAGTGAATGTAAGTGATAATTGCATATAAATAAAAAGAGGGTATACATCAAATAAACTAATCAAACTCAAAGAGGATAAAACCCCTGGTCCAGATGGATTGCATCCATGCATTTTAAAAGAATCTAGGGAAGAGACAGCAGAGGCATTACTACACATATTCAATAAATCATTAGAAAAAGGTGTAGTGCCAGAACACTGGTGGATAGCTAACATAACACCTATATTTAAGAAAGGGGATAAGAACATGTCCAGGGAATTATAGACCAGTCAGCTTAACATCAGTGGTAGGAAAAATAATGGAATCCCTACTAAAGGAGAAAATAGAAGAATGTCCAGAAATTAAATATATAATAATGAATAGTCAGCATGGATTTTAAAAGGGAAAGTGTTGCTTAACCAGCCTCATTGATTTTTTTTTGAAGAGTAACAGAGAGAGTAGATAATGGTAATACAGTACATGTAATTTATCTAAATTTTCAAAAAACCTTTGATAAGGTACCCCATAATAGATGAACAAGGTCAGAGAATGCAGAGTCAGGGACATGTAGCAGAATGGATAGCTAGCTGGCTTCAAGATAGGAAGCAGAGAGTAGGGGTGAAAGGTAGTTTTTCACAGTGGCAGATAGTGGGTAGTGGTGTTCCACAAGGATTAGTGCTGGGACCACTGTTGTTCACTGTAATAGATCTCCCCTAGTGGACTACTGATCCACCTAGTGGACTACTGTGAAAATGCAACTACTGATGTAAATAATATAAAGGGTCATGTGACAAAGTCACATGATGACATATTCTGTATTGGAGCCATCTTGCAGAGTGTGTTTGTTAGTGATGTTGTAAGAACATATCACATTGGCAATGAGGATAGGATAATCGGGTTCCATAGCTGAAATTTTTGTTGGTGAATAATCCTGCCTACCGACAGAGAGACTTTGAGAGGTTCTTTGCTTTGAAGCACAGCTAAAAATCCGAGGTAAATGAAAAGCACACTTGGCTGAACTGTCGAAGTTGCCAGAGTCCAGATGGCTGTGCCTATGGGAATATTAGGGTGCTTGGGTGAGTTTCATCGTGACCGAGAGACTTTCACCGCAGATAGTCTTGTCAAAGTTACCGATAATGAAAAGTGCTATTTTCTTCACTGAATCAGGCCCCGAGGTGTATGAAACCCGAAAACTTTGCTTGTTCCCGTCCAGCCGAAGGACACACCACTGACGGAGACAGCAGTACAGTCCTGAGCCCCTGAAAATTGTTGAAAGTTAGCATTTTGGAATATGAGATTAATTGAATGACGAGGGTATCAGTGAGTAGATTGTAGCTTTAAAACAACTATCTATTCACTGTCATTTCAGAAACTTTCAGGACCAACCAAGCATTGTGTGACCGCTTTGATTGTGGGATGAAAAATGAAGCAATCAGAAGGTTGTTGACAACCCCTAACTTGACTTTTGATTTAGCTTGTCAGACAGCTATGTTGATGGATTATGGTCGACCAATAGTTCTGAAAATTTTGTGCCATTTCTAGTCATCAGACAGCCGAGGTAAATCGCCTTCAGATTAAAAGTAAAAGGCAGTTGGGCCCCAAGGCCTTAGCAATTGGCCAAGGTAACAGCGCATTGAAGTGGGACAACACATCGCTCAAAGTTGTCCATATGTGAAGGCAGAGTATTTCTTCTACAAGAAAAATGGGCATCTAGTGAAGGCATGCCGACTGAAGATTAAACTGATGTTCAATGCTAGTAGTAGAAATTGCCAGACACTACATAGCACTGAAGAGAAGCTACAGGACGAGGAGGTTCTGGAGATATATGTCATCAGGAGCACGAGGGGACCTAACAGCAATTTCCGAAGTATCATCATCGAAGTAGACATTGCAGGATACCCATGGAAATTGACATTGGTGCATCCGTGAGCGTAGTACCGGAATCACTATATCTCGACAAGTTGAGTGATTTTTGACTAGAGAAATCGAAGATAGAGCTGCAAGGCTACTCAGGAGAGCAAATCCCTGTTGTAAGACGTATCACCATACCAATGAAATACAAGGATCAGTTTCAGAGCTTGCTTCTCATAGTAGTGGCAGGAGATAAGCCTGCTTTGATAGGTGGAAATTGGTTGGGATCACTGAAGCTGGATTGAGATGAGATTTTTCACGTGGAAATGAAATTTCCATCGAAAGATGACATCATCAAGCAGTATCCGAAGGTGTTCTGCAAAACAGGCAGTCGATCCAAGGCTTCAAGGTGATGTCAGAGTGCAGAAGATCGCTAGACCAGTTTACTGCAAACCACGTCCCATATCATACGCACTAAAAGAGAAAGTTGAGCAAGAACTTAAAAGATTAAAAACTGAGAACATTATCTCTAAGGTAGATCTAAGTAATGCTGATGCTATGTCCAGGTTTCCATCCCCATCACAAGTTGCACCCAATAGGGAAGAAGTGTTCCACTTTTCATACATTGATGAGCTGCCAGTCACAGCAGAAGAGATTGATAGAGCAACCAAACGTGACCCAATTATGTCAAAGATGTATGATTATATAGCAAATGGCTGGCCAAACCAGGTATCACAGGAAGATATTCATCCATACTTTGTTAGTAGGAATGAATTGCCAGTGGATAAATATTGTATCATGTGGGGTGCAAGAGTGGTTATTCCAAATAAGTTCAGGTCCAAATTGTTTGGAGATCTTCATGATCAGCACCTGGGAATGTGCTTGATCAAGAATTTTGCACACAATTACTTATGGTGACCAGGTTTAGATAAAGATATAGAATACATCGTTAGTCAGTATACAACATATCAATCGGTAAACAAGAAACCACCATCAGTACCCTTACAGCCATGGAAATGGCCTCCCAGGGTGTGGCAAAGTTTACATGTAGATTTTGCTGAGCTAGAAAGACAAGAATTGTTCATTGTGATTGAAATGGGTAGAGGTGTTTCCGATGTGGAAAATGACAACAAGTAAAACACTAGACAATTTGCGAAGATTGTTTTCTTCATATGGCCTCCCAGAAGAAATTGAGTCTCATAATGGGCTGCAATTTTGTTCAGAAGAATTTGCACAGTTCACAAGCAGAAATGGTGTGAAACATACCAAAGTTCCACCATGCCACCCTGCATCAAACGCTGCAGCAGAGCACACAGTACAAATTGTAAAATGTGTCCTCATCAAGCAAATGTTGGATCCAAATCCAAAGATTGTTATTGAACCAAAAACTGGCAAATTTTTTAATTACTTATCATAGTACTCCTCATACAACTACTGGTAGAACACCAGCAGAGTTGTTTTTCAAATGACAGCCACGAATCAGGTTCTCGTTGTTAAAGCCAAACTTGGCACAGTCAGTAGAAGAGAAACAATTAAGATAAAAAGAGAGTCATGATTGAGGTAGAGTAAAAGAGAAAAATGTGAAATTGAATCAGAAGGTTAGAGTGAAGAACCATCATGATAAATGGTTAATGTAGCTACCAGGAAGAATAGTGAAGATATGTGGTCTTTGCACATATTTGGTCAAGCTGTTTGATCATGGAATGGTTAGGTTTGTTCACATTGGTCATATTTTACTTATTGATGTGGAAAGCGGTGAAAGTTGGAATGATTCGATTATTTCTGATGAGTCAGATAAACTTGTTACAAGTAGAGTACCAGTAGCAAATCCTATATCAGACGTACTAGAAACAATCCAAGCGAAACTCAGAATTTAAGTCTGTATCTGAGTCAGGCAGACATATAGTCTGAAGTTGTAGAGTCAAAATGTAGATCAAGGGTTGCCAATGGAGAAAAACTCTTCTCAGGCTCAGCCTAGAATGAGTTTAAGTTCAACACCAAGTTTGGGAAGTTCTGTTTGAGAGTGAAGGTATCCTCTTTGAAACAAAAAAAAGTGGTTAAGGTTGATTTGTAAATATGGAAAAATAAGTCCATAGGCTAGACTTTCCACTTTTGTGCAGATCGCCCAAAAATGTGCATTATTTTCAGTTTGGGCGGTAAAAATGGGGTTGGAGATCACCAGATTATCGCCCATTCAAAAGCCTAACTTTCTATTTTTGAAAATGGGCGTTACCGCGAGCGATCAGACATGGGCGTTAGCGTAAATTTTTTTTGACCTTCTGCCGTAAAGTGTCGTCGACCATAGCAACAGCATGTCAACGCTCGTTTCCCGCGTTTCAGGAGGTCAGGGGTCATCATTACATGCGTATAACAGGAGACAGAGAGAGAGGGAGCAGAGAGGGACTGAACGCATGTGTGGGTGTGGTGTGTGCTTCTTTGGCTGTTGTGGGAGGCACGAGGGAGGTTCACCAGCAGCAAAAAGCCTACTAAGCACAGAGAAGGTAGTTGGCACCGAGTTTTTGTGGAAAAAATAATATTTACCATGGAAGGGATGGAGGAGGTGGCCCAGCAAGCTGTGGAGACTGAGAACGCTGGCAAAAAGTAGGACCTCAAAAGTAGTAATCTCGGGATTGCTACCAGTGCCACGTGCTAGTCAGAGTAGGAATCGCAGGATAGCACAGATGAATATGTGGCTTGAGCAGTGGTGCAGCAGGGAGGGATTCAAATTCCTGGGGCATTGGAACCGGTTCTGGGGGAGGTGGGACCAGTACAAACCGGACGGTCTGCACCTGGGCAGGACCGGAACCAATGTCCTAGGGGGAGTGTTTGCTAGTGCTGTTGGGGAGGAGTTAAACTAATATTGCAGGGGGATGGGAACCTATGCAGGGAGACAGAGGGAGACAAAAAGGAGGCAAAAGCAAAAGACAGAAAGGAGATGAGGAAAAGTGGAGGGCAGAGAAACCCAAGGCAAAGAACAAAAAGGGCCACTGTACAGCAAAATTCTAAAAGGACAAAGGATGTTAAAAAAACAAGCCTGAAGGCTTTGTGTCTTAATGCAAGGAGTATCCAAAATAAAGTCGATGAATTAACTGTGCAAATAGATGTTAGCAAATATGATGTGATTGGGATTACGGAGACGTGGCTCCAGTATGATCAGGGCTGGGAACTCAACATCCAGGGGTATTCAACATTCAGGAAGGATAGAATAAAAGGAAAAGGAGGTGGGGTAGCATTGCTGGTTAAAGAGGAGATTAATGCAATAGTTAGGAAAGACATTAGCTTGGATGATGTGGAATCTATATGGGTAGAGCTGCAGAACACTAAAGGGCAAAAAACATTAGTGGGAGTTGTGTACAGACCTCCAAACAGTAGTAGTGATGTTGGGGAGGGCATCAAACAGGAAATTAGGAGTGCATGCAATAAAGGTGCAGCAGTTATAATGGGTGACTTTAATATGCACATAGATTGGGCTAGCCAAACTGGAAGCAATACGGTGGAGGAGGATTTCCTGGAGTGCATAAGGGATGGTTTTCGAGACCAATATATCGAGGAACCAACTAGGGGGGAGGCCATCTTAGACTGGGTGTTATGTAATGAGAGAGGATTAATTAGCAATCTCATTGTGCGAGGCCCCTTGGGGAAGAGTGACCATAATATGGTGGAATTCTGCATTAGGATGGAGAATGAAACAGTGAATTCAGAGACCATGGTCCAGAACTTAAAGAAGGGTAACTTTGAAGGTATGAGGCATGAATTGGCTAAGATAGATTGCCGAATGATACTTAAGGGGTTGACTGTGGATGGGCAATGGCAGCCATTTAGAGACCGCATGGATGAATTACAACAATTGTGCATTCCTGTCTGGTGTAAAAATAAAAAAGGGAAGGTGGCTCAACTGTGGCTGTCTAGGAAAATCAGGGATAGTATTAAAGCCAAGGAAGTGGCAAACAAATTGGCCAGAAATAGCAGCGAACCTGGGGACTGGGAGAAATTTAGAACTCAGTAGAGGAGGACAAAGGGTTTGATTAGGGCAGGGAAAATGGAGTACGAGAAGAAGCTTGCAGGGAACATTAAGGCGGATTGCAAAAGTTTCTATAGGTATGTAAAGAGAAAAAGGTTAGTAAAGACAAACGTAGGTCCCCTGCAGTCAGAATCAGGGGAAGTCATAACGGGGAACAAAGAAATGGCAGACCAATTGAACAAGTACTTTGGTTCAGTATTCACTAAGGAGGACACAAACAACCTTCCGGATATAAAAGGGGTCAGAGGGTCTAGTAAGGAGGAGAAACTGAGGGAAATCTTTATTAGTCGGGAAATTGTGTTGGGGAAATTGATGGGATTGAAGGCCGATAAATCCCCAGGGCCCGATGGACTGCATCCCAGAGTACTTAAGGAGGTGGCCTTGGAAATAGCGGATGCATTGGCAGTCATTTTCCAACATTCCATTGACTCTGGATCAGTTCCTATCGAGTAGAGGGTAGCCAATGTAACCCCACTTTTTAAAAAAGGAGGGAGAGAGAAAGCCTGACCTCAGTAGTGGGTAAAATGATGGAATCAATTATTAAGGATGTCATAGCAGCGCATTTGGAAAATGGTGACATGATAGGTCCAAGTCAGCATGGATTTGTGAAAGGGAGATCATGCTTGACAAATCTTCTGGAATTTTTTGAGGATGTTTCCAGTAAAGTGGACAAAGGAGAACCAGTTGATGTGGTATATTTGGACTTTCAGAAGGCTTTCGACAAGGTCCCACACAGGAGATTAATGTGCAAAGTTAAAGCACATGGGATTGGGGGTAGTGTGCTGACGTGGATTGAGAACTGGTTGTCAGACAGGAAGCAAAGAGTAGGAGTAAATGGGTACTTTTCAGAATGGCAGGCAGTGACTAGTGGGGTACCGCAAGGTTCTGTGCTGGGGCCCCAGCTGTTTACATTGTACATTAATGATTTAGACAAGGGGATTAAATGTAGTATCTCCAAATTTGCAGATGACACTAAGTTGGGTGGCAGTGTGAGCTGCGAGGAGGATGCTATGAGGCTGCAGAGTGACTTGGATAGGTTAGGTGAGTGGGCAAATGCGTGGCAGATGAAGTATAATGTGGATAAATGTGAGGTTATCCACTTTGGTGGTAAAAAGAGAGAGACAGACTATTATCTGAATGGTGACAGATTAGGAAAAGGGAAGGTGCAACGAGACCTGGGTGTCATGGTACATCAGTCATTGAAGGTTGGCATGCAGGTACAGCAGGCGGTTAAGAAAGCAAATGGCATGTTGGCCTTCATAGCGAGGGGATTTGAGTACAGGGTCAGGGAGGTGTTGCTACAGTTGTACAGGGCCTTGGTGAGGCCACACCTGGAGTATTGTGTACAGTTTTGGTCTCCTAACTTGAGGAAGGACATTCTTGCTATTGAAGGAGTGCAGCGAAGATTCACCAGACTGATTCCCGGGATGGTGGGACTGACCTATCAAGAAAGACTGGATCAACTGGGCTTGTATTCACTGGAGTTCAGAAGAGTGAGAGGGGACCTCATAGAAATGTTTAAAATTCTGACGGGTTTGGACAGGTTGGATGCAGGAAAAATGTTCCCAATGTTGGGGAAGTCCAGAATCAGGGGTCACAGTCTAAGGATAAGGGGTAAGCCATTTAGGACCGAGATGAGGAGAAACTTCTTCACCCAGAGAGTGGTGAACCTGTGGAATTCTCTACCACCGAAAGTAGTTGAGGCCAATTCACTAAATATATTCAAAAGGGAGTTAGATGAAGTCCTTACTACTCGGGGGATCAAGGGATATGGCGTGAAAGCAGGAATGGGGTACTGAAGTTTCATGTTCAGCCATGAACTCATTGAATGGCGGTGCAGGCTAGAAGGGCTGAATGGCCTGCTCCTGCACCTATTTTCTATGTTTCTATGTTTCTATAAAAGCAGTGAGCTGGGAGAGGAACAATTGGGAGGACGCAAAAGAGCAAGGAGGTTCTCGGACGAGGTAAATGCCTCACTCATGCAGAAGGTCGAGTCACGCTGGGGTCAATTGACCCAGGGAGGGGGTGGGAAACCCACCCCAAAGGCCTACCAGAAGATATGGCTCGAGATAGCCGAGGTGGTCTCGTCAGCGACCAATGAGGTGCATGAGGTGCCGCAAGCGATGGAACGACCGTGTCGGATCTGCCAGAGTAAGTATTACATTTATTTACATGTACTTATATATTTATATAATTGGAATTGTAAGTGTAATGAGTGATTAAAATCAGATGTGCTGTCTTGCACTTATACCGGGAAGGTTGTACTCAAAGCCTGCGGTCACGGTGTACGTCTTTAGGTAAAGAATGCTAATTTTCATTATAATTATGATTACATCTTTCGGTTATGTGTTGTATCAGTCTCTGTGACAGTACTTAGCAATGATATCATGCAATGATCTCATGCCATGTCGTGGTGTTGTTACTTTTTACAGAAGAAGTTTTCGAGGAATAGGGCCGAGCAGAGGCGAACGGGTGGCGGGCCACCAGTCATCATTGACCTCACCGACATTGAGGAGCGGGTGCTGGCACTACTGGGGACCCGCCGCTGGTCGGCCATGCAAGCAGCAGCAGAGCCTGATGTGATGCCACGTGAGTAAAGTATACACCATTGCGTGATGTAAAGTCAATAGATGCCACACCCACTCATATCCGACCAATATTATATGATAGATGAATCATAAAATTCAAATTCTTTTCTAACTAATGATGTCCTCATGAGAATCATTGCAATGCAGAATTTGGTGATGGTCATGAAATGTGATGTCTGTGATGATCTTGATAGCAGTGTAGCGGTGTTGCTTTTGTCGTGCATATGCTGTGTGTAGCGCTGGACTCACCTTGTGACCCTAGCAGCCCCTTCTCCTCTAATAATCTCATTTATGTTTTGCAGCTCAGCCAGCAGCATGGCCCCTTGCGAGAACACTGAGCCCAGAAGGTGGGGATGCGGGGACGGACTCGACGGACTCTCCTCCATCTGGTGCTGAGGAGCACCAATTCTCTCCCGTGCATCTGCTGGGTCCTTTCTCAACGGATGACAGTGCTGACTTCGAAGAGCCTGCATCCCCAACCTCCATAATCCATTCGACACCGATGACATCTAGTGCTCCTACGGCCATTCCCACATCCACCGTGGAGGTACCAGGCCCAAGCACCTTGCTGCAGGGCATTCCAGGTGTCTCCAGTATGGTGCCGACCAAGCAGAGGTTGGTTTGACGCGGCAGGTCTGCTCCACGAATGGCAGATCTGAGTGAGGACATGGTACACTTGTCCAGGAGGAGTGTTGACATAGGTCAGTAGATGCAACAGACAATGGGAGGCATATCCCTCCAGCTGGCCAGCATGTGCGCCACCATGATGGAGTACGTGCCGTGGATGATGGAGGCCCTGGAGCTGATAGCCAGGAACACTGGTGGCAGAGGCTTCCCAATGGTCCCAGAGTGTGGCACTGCACCCCAACGTGCCACACCCCCATTGCATACAGCACATGAGAGCCAGGAGGAAGATCTTGCTTCTGGCCCAGAGGACGTTCCCACCTTGGGATCATCCTCTCCTGTATCTGTCCAAGCAGCGGTTCTGCCGTCATCCCCCACAATGAAGCAGCGCCTGAGAGCTCCTCAGCCAGGTGGCTTGGAGTCAGGAGGGGAAGGGGAAGGGGTAAAGGTGGGGAGGAGAAGCGGGTGGAGAAAGGAAAGTGAGGTGCATGGCCGCAGGTGTTGTCTTGGGCATATTTCTATGTTGTTGGTGCTATTTTAGTGGGAGGGTCAGGGGAAGGGGCGAGGGGGCTACCTTGCTGGTTTGCATTTGTGTTCTGTGTTGCTGGAAATGGTGACCAATCGAATGATGTAAATGTGATAAATTTGTTGTGGGGTGGGGGTGGGGGGAGGGGGGTTTACAGTTATAATTATGATTTCACACAAATGGTTGGATTAAATGTTTTTTTATTTAACATAACCTTGTTGCGCATCGTCTCAGATAGCTGCACCGTTACACACTGGTGATTCCTTAACATGAAAGGGTACAATTAAACTTAACTTGAATCAACTTAAACTTTAACTGTTACCAAGGTGTTGCACACCATTGATGTATGACCTGAACATCCAGCAGTGTTGCAGCTTTGTAAATAACAACAACGTTCTTTCAAGCAAAGCGCTCATTTATGAGCTGCTGACATAAGAGTCTTGCAGCTATGTAGCCACCATGGGCCCTTTCCTGCGGTCTAGAGGGGAGCGGGTTTCAGTGTCAACCTGATTGTCTGGCCCGAGGTCAGCGACCACCTCCTCATCCTTCTCTTCCTCTCTATCCTGAGGTGGACCGGCAGTCCCTTCTGGAAATTCTTGTCCCCTCCTGATAGCCAAGTTGTGCAGCATTGAGCACACCCCCATGACTGAGCTATCTGCTCAGGGTGGTACTGGAGCTCTCCTCCTGAGTGAGCGCACTTAAGCACTCCAATGGTTTTCTCGACAATACTGCGAGTAGCTCTGTGACTCTCATTGTATCGCTTCTCGGCTTCGATGTAGCTGTCACGCAGCTGGGTCATCAGCCATGTGGTGAGGCCATATCCTTTGTCACCAAGCATCCAGCATTGACCTTGTGGCTGACTGGTAAACATGTCAGATACAGCGCTCTCACGCAGGATGTGAGCATCATGGATGCTGCCTGGAAATTTGGCATTCACTGCCATAATTATTTGCTGGTGGTCGACAACAAGTTGCACATTCGGGGAGTGGAATCCCTTGCGGTTCCTAAAAACCTCTGCATCCTGAAAAGGTGCTCGCATCGCGATGTGCATACGGTCTATTGCTCCCTGCACCTTGGGGAAGTTAGCAATTCGGTAGAATCCTAAAGTCCTCTTAGTCTGAGCCTCCCTGGTCATGGGGAAGCTGATAAAGTCCATCCTGCATGTGTAAAGGGCTTCAGTTACCTGTCTAATGCAGCAATGTGTGGCATGCTGAGATATAGTGCAAATGTCGCCAGCTGAGGCCTGAAAGGAACCCGACGCGTAGAATGGAAGTGCCGCGGTGACCTTGACCTTGACGGACAGTGCGGTCCTGATGGTGCTGGCAGGCTGCAGATCTTCTCTGATGAGCTGGCATATCTCACTGATAACCTCTTTGTGGAAGCGCAGTCTCCTAAGGCAGGTGTTATCGGACAAGTTGAGGTAAGATCGCCTCTCCCTGTAAGTGCGGGGGGGTGTAAGGTCTGGTCCTCCTCATCAGTCTGGCATGTCTTAGATTGGGCACATAATGCTGTCGAATATATCTTCTGCCATCTCTAGTCTGCAGCATGTGCGTACTCATCAAGACAGGCTGCGAAATGACAGGCCCCATTCCAATAACTATCAGTATTACACCAATTGTTCACAAACAATAAATGTCCCCACAAAGACACATAAAGTAAATTCCAATCATCCACAGTATGATAAGATGTTTGTTCAGATGTTCACATCACCTTAAAAGACCTCCAGAGTACATCCAAACTCCCCCGAAGTTGAAGCAGAGCAGCCTTTTAAATAAAGCGACCTGCGATTTAGAAAATGGTGTCAATACCGCTGTGGTTAGTTCAGGTGAGAGCAACTTTTTCACAGCGGTTTTTTCGGCGAGCGATATCATCGGCAAGTTGTGTGCGAGGTGCCGAAAGTAACACTGGCCGATTTTCTGGGCGTTAGCTTCGGTAAATGTGACCTTTACGACAAAAAACAGTTGCTGGGCGGTATTATTAAATCTCGGCATTAATTACATGCCGAAAATAACGCTGGCCGATATTATGGCCGTTGGTTTCGCCCATTCTGATCTTCCGGCCCCAAAAAAGTGGGCGGGCGGTACTATGTTTTATCGCCGTTATGTACATGCTGAAAGTAACACTCGGCGATAAGTGACTGAGAAATGGTTGTTAGTTTCCATTTTGTGGCTAAATGGGCGATACATGGACATTATACCTCATTTCAACGTTAAAATGGACGTTAAGTGGGCGGTTTGCATACAAAAATAATGGAAAATCTAGCCCCATATCTTTTATAATATCCTTTTATTACCAAGGTATAAACCTGTATCGAACCTTTTATAGTAGTCCATGGGCTGGAAATTCATTAATTGCCGCCACCGCCCATATCTCGGCGATATTCCGGTGGTAAACGCTGATCGTGTTTTTAGTACCATTGGAATACCGCTAAGGACGAAATCTGCTAGTTTCGTGAAAAGTTGGCCAGCGATGGCGGTAGCAGTAAGTGTCCGGCAGTGGTGGTATTTTTGATTGTGTAAGGTTGTGTGGAAAACGGGTCTTCTGCGCATGCGCAATTTTTTTCCCCGAGATTATTTTTCCCCACGCTTTGGGGTCAGGGGTTGCTTGTGCATGTGCAGAAGAGGGGGAGAGAGAGAGAGCGAGAGAGGCGAGAGAGAGAGAGAGAGAGAGAGACAGAGACAGAGACAGGAGAGAGAGAGACATGAGGGTGGGAGGGAGAGACGAGAGAGAGAGAGAGAGAGTGAAAGAGAGAGAGACAGGAGAGAGAGAGAGAGACAAGAGAGAATTAAAAAAGAGGTCGTCGAGCTGCAGAAATCTTACTGATAATAATAACTTGAATAATAGAATTATAAACCTATACATGTACAATCCACAACTGTTTTGTACAATCCAATACTACTTTGACTATTTTGTATATTTTTTGAATATTTTCATACAAATAATGGAGAGAGGAGAGGGAGAGATGGAAAGAGAGGTAGGGGGTAGGAGGAGGGCCAGGAGATTTTCTTTGGACGCCCAAGAGGCATTGGTCCACGAAGTGGAAGCTAGATGGGGTCAATTGACCCGGGGTGGTCATGGGAAACCCGTCCCAGCGATATATCAACGTATCTGGAGTGAGATTTCGGAGGTGGTGTCCTCAGTGGCTCAGGTCCATCGGGGGGCAAACCAGTACCGTAAGCGATGGAACGACATTGTTTCGGCCGCGAGAGTAAGTAATAATTTTAATCATGCACTCCCTCATTACTTAAAATGTAAATCTGACACATGTTAATGTAGGTAAGCTTAGTGTCATACATTATTTGCCATCAACTATCTTATTGCGATGGCTTTATATATGTTCATCATGCACCATGTGCATCTTAATGGTATATTAATGGGACATTGAAGAAAGGATTGGGGATGGCTAATTGGGGATGGCTATCTGTGTGTTCCTTAAGAGTAGCTGGGCAATTAGGTTAAACATTGCTATTGTCATCTTTGCAGAAGAAAATATCCAGCAATCGGGCTGAGCAGCGGCGCATGGGTGGAGGCCCACCAAACCTTACGGAGTTCTCTGACCTGGAGGAGCGCACCGCAGCCTTGGTCAGAGCCCATAATCGCTCGACTACCCGTGGTGGTGCTGATTCGGTGACAGCGGAGGGTAAGTCCTGCATAATCCCCAGGCTGTGTTGCGGTCATGTAATTTAGTATTATGTCAATATAATGTTGAAATAATGAAATGTAATGCTGGGACCATGAAATGTAATGTCATGCAGTTTCTGTCCATTAGGTTTAGGCTAATTTCATGTATTGTCTCTCGGTGACATATAATGAAGTAGTGGTGGTCCTTTAGATAAGTCTGTGCAATGTGAACGTACTCATGCCACCTGGACCCCTCCCCTGCTGCTAACCACTCATATTATGTTTTCTAGTTCCTCAGGGGGAGCAGCATGCTGTCCAGGCCACGGGGGCCCCCACCTCCGCCTACGTCAGTCATGTATAGTTATTGGAAGCAGAATCGACAGAGGAATAAAAGGTTCGCCCAGATGACCCTCCTCATGCTGTTGTGGCGGGGGTGGGGGTGGGGGGGGAAGGTGAGATTGTAGAAGAAGTGCAGGAGGTGGTGGAGGAGTGGGAGGAGGTTAGTCAGTGCTCTATTTTACCTGCGGCCATCACTTCCTCATCAGGATCCCTTTTTGTTGGGTTCCCCTTGAAGGAAGTAGTGGGACCAAGCGATGAGCAACAGCGCACCCCGAGTGTTACCAGCCCATATGCTGAATCCGTGGTGGTTGATCCTGCAAGGCAGATATGCTCCACGACAGGCTGACATTGACCTGGACATGGTGGGACTATCAAGGGCGAGCGTCGACATAGGTCGAGAGCTCCTCCAGGCCATGGGTGGCATAGCCGGGAACATCACCGCACAATCCACACGTCAGTCAGAGAACATGGCAGAGCTGTTTGCGGCGGTGCAGCGAACTGCCGATTCCATCGATGCCATCCGGCAATTGATAGAATCGCATAAGGCACTGCACCCCACAATGTCATACCACCCAGACCGACAGCACCTGAGCATCGGGGGGAATTAATAACTTCCGACTCTGAAGCCGGGTCTTCCACATCCCAAGCGTCTCCAGTACCCCCACACATGACGCTGCCATTGTCGCACCCCCCCACCCCCCCCCCCACAGCAGGAGCGCTCGAGGTGCCTGCTGCACAACGTCATGGTCCCAACGCGGGTAGGGGCAAGGGTAGGGGTAACAGGAAGAAGCAATTGGGGTGCGGTGGGGGGAAGGGAAAGGCAGTGGGAATGGTGGCCGCAGGTAAAATTGGTGTTGGGTGGGGGGTGTTGTGGGTGGTTATTGTTTTTACTGTTTATACTTTCATATTTCTATTTCAATCAAAAATTGTTGCAGGATGGGGAGTGTTGGGGTGTTAGTTGTTGTTGTTACTGTTTGTTTTGTTTTGTTATATTTTATTTGACACATTTTATTTTAAAAATTTATTTTATTTAAAAAGATTTTTTAACAAAGTTGTACAAAATTTCAAAATTTATAAAAATATTTAAATCAACTTAACCATTCTCATGCAGTGTCTCACTCACTTTTAGAAAATGAGGGGTAACAATCATTATAATGGCCAGGCAAAGGTGAAACGGAACTCTCACCGTTCAAGCAACGTTTTCATTCATGAGCTGCTGACGTAGCAGTTTTGCAGTTGCGAAAACTCCACAAGGCTTCCCCTGTGGTGTTGGGGGGGGCTGGGGGGTGGGGTTGGTGGTTGGTGGTGGCATGGATTCATCGCCAGGCTCCTCATCCTCCTCGACCTCATCTTCTTCCACCTCCCCTCTCTCCTGAGGTGGTCCTGCAGTCCCCTGTGGCCATTGATGGCTAAGTTGTGCAACATGCAACACACCACAATGAACTGAGTGACCTGCTCAGGGTGGTATTGCAGGCTGCCTCCAGAGTGGTCCAGGCATCAGAAGCGCTGCTTCAGCACTCCAATTGTCTTTTCGACGATATTGCATGTGGCTATATGGCTCTTATTGTAGCAATGCTCGGCATCTGTCTGAGGCTTCCGGAGGGGGTTCATGAGCCAGGTGGCGAGGCCGTATCCTTTGTCCTCCAGCATCCAGCAGTGACCTTGTGAATGAGTATTAAACAGGTCAGAGACACTGCCATGATGCGCCCGTTAACAACGAGCTGCATGTTCAGGGAGTGGAACCACTTTCAGCTTCTCTCAAAAAAAATCAAAACACGCTTTAAATGTACTCACAAATAACTTATAAGCTCTAATAACTTCAAACCACCTTTCCTCAAAATCTTCCGATTTTAAAAATGGACTCCCTACCGCTGGGTTAGGATCAGGTAAGACCTGGGTTTTCTGGGCGGTATTTTAGTTTGGTGGTAAAAATGGGCGATTTGATAAATTTACCGGCGGTGGTATTTTTAGGCGATATTTGGCCGTTGCACAAAAAATGACTATTAAAAAAAATGGGCGGGCAGTATCGTTTACCGCTGGTGGTAATTGAATGACGAATTTACCGCCGGCGATAGTTGCACGGTAAATGGCCGGTAATTTCGAGTTTGGCTGTCATTTCAGCGGTAAACTGTTTTCCAGCGGTAAATGGGCGGTAAAATGGCGGTAAATGGGTGGAAAAGTGATGAATTTCCAACTCCATATATTTTGTTGTGTATAACGATGTAAGTTATGTATGATGATTATTTTGTTATGATCACTTCTTAATTAAGGAGGGAGAAGTGTAATATACAGCTCCCCCTAGAGGACTACTGCTCCACCTAGTGGACTACTGTGATAATGCAACTACTGATGTAAATAATAAAAGGGTCATGTAAAGTCACATGATGATAGTTTCTGTATTGGAGTCATCTGGTAGTGTATGTTCATGATATTGTAAGAATATATCACATTCACAACTTATTTTAACGATTTAGACTTTGGAATCAAAAACACAATTTCTAAATTTGCAGATGACACCAAATTTAAGGGGATAGTCAATACTGAGGAAGACTGCAATAAATTACAGGAGGACATTAATAAACTTGCAGAATGGACATATAATTGGCAAATGAAGTTCAACACAGATAAATGTGAGGTATTATATTTTAGTAGGAAGAATTACTTGGAGGGTGCGAGTCTAGGTGGGGTAGAGGAACAAAGGAATCTCGGAGTACAAATACACAAATCACTAAAGTTGCAACACAAGTTAGCAAGGCCATAAAATAGCAAATCAAGCACTAGGGTTTATTTCTAGGGGTATAGAATTGAAAGGTATGGAAGTTATGCTAAATCTGCATTGAACCTTGGTTAGACCACACTTAGAGTACTATGTACAGTTCTGGTCACCATATTGTAAAAAGGAGATAGAGGCACTGGAGAGGGTGCAGTGATTTACAAGGATGATACCAGAAATGCAAGGGAGTACATATCAGAAAAGGATGAACAGGCTGGGTCTTTTTTCTCTTGAAAAATAGAAGGCCTATGGGTGCCTAATAGAGGTCCCAGAAATTGGCCTGGAAATCGTCGGGGTCCCGGCATGCAAGACCATCAGCAGGCCGGGGCCTTTGGAGGGAGCAGCATGTAGCGGCCCAGCCCAGAAATCGGCGCGGTCCTGGCCTGCAAGACCATCAGCAGGTCAGGGCCATTGGAGGGAGCAGCATGTAGCGGCCCGGCCCAGAAATCGGTGCGGTCCTGGCCTGCAAGACCATCAGCAGGTCAGGGCCATTGGAGGGAGCAGCATGTAGCGGCCCGGCCCAAAAATTGATGCGGTCCCGGCCTGCAAGACCATCTTGGACCATGCTGCTGCAGGAGAGCGACGGCTACGAAGCCAGGTCGCTGATTGCAGTGCAGGCAGGCACAGCAGGAGGGGTGAAGGAGCGGCAAGAGTCCGTAGAGGAAAGTGACCGGGAGAGGCGTGAATCTGGGGCCAGAAGAGGCGAGGGCCCAGGGGTAGCACGGGCCAGCCCACACTGCGATATGTGTGCGCGCTCGGTCTGTGCAGCAGGGCTGGTCTCCTGTTAGACTTGGGTAATCCTTGCCACTGGACCAAAACCTAGCTCTGTCAAGTCCGTGTGGTGGCTGGTGTGCAACGGCCACCACACGTTAAAAAAATCCAAGCACAGGCATCTTCTACCCTTCATGATATAGTTTGGGATCTGGAATATTAGGTCCTTCATTGAAACACCTGTGAACTCATCCCTTTTTGGCGAGGAAGCAAGTCATCCTCGCTTCGAGGGACTGCCAATGATGGTGAAAGGTCTTAAAAATTATGAAAAGCTTTGATAGAGTGGATACAGAGACAATGTTTCCACTTGTGGGGAAGAGCATAACGAGATGTCATCAATATAAGATAGTCACCAAGAAATCCAATAGGGAATTCAGAAGAAACGTCTTTACCCAAAGGGCCCAAAATTGGTGAAAACCAGGGCCTGCCCAAGTGCCACCCAAAGGACTGCCAAGAGACCGGTTGGTACTTTGTCATGAAGATTCCTCTAAAAGATATGGCAGTACCGCTCAGCGGCAAAATAACAACGTATGCCGTCAATCTGCGTGGCAGCGGGTGGGTGTTCCCGATCTCGTCAGCAAATGCGATCCTTGCCAAAGTGCCGCTGAGGATTGAGTCGGGCCCAGGGAGGGGGGAACACTGAAAAGTAAAAATTTTCACAAAAAAAACACTGGAACATCTTCATCGGACTCCATACTCATAAATCGCTGGAAAAAAAATTCAAAGAAGTTCACTAATCTTTTTTTGCAGGTCTTCTTACTTACCATTGAGGTTAGACTTGCCTTCATGCAATGGTCCTTTCCCCTGCTGCCGCCGACTCCCGCCTGCACCAATATGGCAGCTCAGCGGGCGGGAGGTCACTTACGCGACTTGCTCGCCAGCGGCCATCAGCGGGCGGTTCTAAAAAGCTTCAATTGGGTCAGCTCAAAGTTTCCTCTTTTCCCACGGGAACAAGATAAACATTCCTAACATTTCCTCATAATTTAGATGACTCATAGATCGAACTCTATGAGCCCGTCTCAGTACAAATACAGGTGTGGGTGAGTTGATTGGCTCTTCACTGGGCTGCTGGGCAGCTGGCCTTGCCGGGCTGCTGAGGATGGTGAGATCAGCTTCGTGGTCAACTGTGATGTCGGTTGCCACCTGTGTGTGTGTTGGAGGGTCGAAGTTGGTGGTGTCCTCTTCGGGTTGCTCGTGGCTGTTTGTGAATCGCAATTTGGTTTGGTCCAAATGCTTTCTGCACGTTAGTCTATTGCCCAGTTTGATCTGAAACACCCTACTCCCTTCTTTGGCTATGACAGTGTCAGCAAGCCATTTGGGACCATGTCCACAGTTGAGTACAAATACAGGGTCATTGACTTCAATATCGCGTGACAAGTTTGCACGATCATGGTACATGCTTTGTTGATGCCGCCTGCCCTCAACATGATCATGGAGATCAGGATAGACAAGAGAGAGCCTTGTTTTTAGCGCCCTTTTCATGAGCAGTTCTGCTGGGGGAAGCCCGGTGAGCAAGTGGGGTCTGATGCAGTAGCTGAGCAGGACTCAGAACAGGTGGGTCTGCAGGGAGCCTTCCAATACATGTTTCAAGTTTTGCTTGATGGTTCGGACTGCCCGTTCTGCCTGGCCGTTGGATGCAGGCTTGAACGGGGCAGATGTGACGTGCTTGATCCCATTGTGGGTCATGAATTCCTTGAATTCAGCACTGGTGAAGCACGGCCCATTGTCGCTGACAAGGACATCAGGCAGGCCGTGCGTGGCAAACATGGCTCGTAGGCTTTCAATGGTGGCAGTGGACGTGCTTACAGACATTATTACACATTCACTCCATTTTGAATAAGCATTCACAACAACCAAAAACATTTTGCCGAGAAACAGGCCCGCAAAGTCAACGTGGATCCTAGACCATGGTTTGGAGGGCCATGACCACAAACTTAGCGGTGCCTCTCTGAGTGCATTGCTCAGTTGAGAGCAAGTATTGCATTGGCGCACGTGGGATCTGGCTATAGCTTTCATCATTACTATGCCTGGGTGGGTACTGTGTAGGTCACGTATGAACGTTTCCCTGCCTTTCTTAGGCAAAAACACGCGATTACCCCACAAAAGACAGTCTGCCTGTATGGACATTTCGTCTTTGCGCCACTGGAACGGCTTGATCTCTTCAAGCATCTCCGCTGGGATGCTGGACCAGCTCCCGTGGAGGACACAGTTTTTTTACCAGCGACAGTAAAGGATCTTGGCTGGTCCAGGTCTTGATCTGGCGGGCTGTAATGGGTGACTTTTCGTTTTCGAATGCATCCATCACCAAGAGCAAGTCGACAGGCTGTGCGATTTCCAACCCAGTGGTGGGCAATGGTAGCCGACTGAGAGCATCAGTGCAGTTCTCTGTGCCTGGTCTGTGGTGGGTTACATAGTTTTATGCAGACAGCGTGAGCACCCATCTTTGGATGCAGGCAGAGGCATTGGTGTTAATCCCTTTGCTCTCTGAGAATAGCGATATGAGCGATTTAGGGTCCGTTTCTAATTCGAACTTGAGACCAAACAGATACAGGTGCATTTGTTTCATAAGAACATAACAACATAAGAATTAGGAACAGGAGTAGGCCATCTAGCCCCTCGAGCCTGCTCCGCCATTCAATAAGATCATGGCTGATCTGGCCATGGACTCAGCTCCACTTACCCACCCGCTCCCCGTAATTCTCTTATTGGTTAAAAATCTATCTATCTATGACTTGAATGCATTCAATGAGCTAGCCTCAACTGCTTCCTTGGGCAGAGAATTCCACAGATTCACAACCCTCTGGGAGAAGAAATTCCTTCTCAACTCGGTTTTAAATTGGCTCCCCCATATTTTGAGGCTGTGCCCCCTAGTTCTAGTCTCCCCTACCAGTGGAAACAACCTCTCTGCCTCTATCTTGTCTATCCCTTTCATTATTTTAAATGTTTCTATAAGATCACCCCTCATCCTTCTGAACTCCAACGAGTAAAGACCCAGTCTTCTCAATCTATCATCATAAGGTAACCCCCTCATCTCCGGAATCAGCCGAGTGAATCATCTCTGTACCCCCTCCAAAGCCAGTATATCCTTCCTTAAGTAAGGTGACCAAAACTTCACGCAGTACTCCAGGTGCAGCCTCACCAATACCCTATACAGTTGCAGCAGGACCTCCCTGCTTTTGTACTCCATCCCTCTCGCAATGAAGGCCAACATTCCATTCGCCTTCCTGATTACCTGCTGCACCTGAAAACTAACTTTTTGGGATTCATGCACAAGGAGCTCCGTCGACGTCGGCGACTGCATTGTCCTCGGGGGGGATTTTAACTGCACCCTCGAGGCGAGGGACCGCTCCGGTGCCCCGCAGTGCATGACGGCGATGGAGAAGTTGAGGGACCTGGTCGGGTCCTTCGACTTGGTGGACGTCTGGCGAAATCTCCACCCCGACTCCAGCGCCTTTACTTGGGTGAGGCCTGGAGTTGGATGGTCTAGAGTCGACCGCCTTTACGTGTCTCGGGCGTACGTTTCCTGCGTCCCGGCGGCCTCCATGCGGCCGGTGCCGTGTTCGGACCACCACCTGGTGTGGGCGGAGCTCGCTTCGCTCCGCGCGAGGACGGGGTCCGCGTACTGGCACTTTAACAACCGGCTGCTGGAGGACGTGCGGTTCCAGGACTCGTTCCGTCGATTCTGGTCCGACTGGAGAAGGAAGCAGGGGGGCTTCCCCTCCTTGAGGCTATGGTGGGACGTGGGCAAGGCTCACGTCCGCGTCTTCTGTCAAGAGTACGCGAGGGGGTCGACCAAGAGGCGGGCGGCCAGAGTCGGGCGCCTAGAAAAAAAGGTGCTCGACCTGGAATCCCGTCTCGGTCAAGTCGTCCAGGACCCGGCCCTGCGGACGGTGTATGAAGCGAAGAGGGCCGCGCTGAAGGACCTGCAGCTCGTCGGGTCCCGAGGCGCATTCGTGAGGTCGCGGATCCGGTTCCTGCGGGATCTGGACCGCGGCTCCCCCTTCTTCTACTCGCTGGAAAAAAGGCAGAGTGTCCGTAAGCAGCTCTTGACGCTGCTGGCCGATGACGGCTCTCTCGTCTCGGATCCGGAGGGCGTCAACAACAGGGCCCGTGAATATTACGGGGCTCTGTTCTCTCCGGATCCGTCCAGCGAGGAAGCGCGTAGAGTTTTGTGGGAGGACCAGCCGAAGGTCAGCCCAGAGGGCGCCGAAAATCTGGAAGCTCCGCTAAGCCTGGCGGAGCTGACTGGTGCCCTCGCCCGGCTCTCGAGGGGAAAATCCCCGGGGCTGGACGGGCTGACCGTGGAGTTCCACAGGGCGTTCTGGGACGTCCTGGGGGGCGACTACGCGCGGGTCCTGGGGGAAAGTCTGGCGACCGGGGAGATGCCCCTCTCTTGGCGCAGGGCAGTCATCGTCCTGCTGCCTAAGAAGGGCGATCTCCGCCTCCTTAAGAACTGGCGCCCGGTCTCCCTCCTCAGCACGGACTACAAAATCTTCGCCAGGGCGATGTCTGCTCGCCTTGGTGCCGTGCTGGACCACATGATCCACCCCGACCAGTCCTACACGGTCCCGGGCCGGACAATCCACGATAACATCCATCTGGTCCGGGACCTCATCCATTGTTCCCAGGAGGCTGGTCTGTCGGTCGCCTTCCTATCCCTCGACCAAGAGAAGGCGTTCGACAGGGTGGATCACGACTATCTGCTCGGAACTCTGCGCGCTTTCGGGTTCGGGACGCATTTCGTCGCCCGGATCCGACTTTTGTACGCCGCCGCGGAGTGTCTGATTAAGGTTAACGGGTCCTTGACGGCGCCCCTTCGCTTTAGGAGAGGGGTGCGCCAGGGATGCCCCATGTCCGGCCAGTTATACGCCGTTTGCGTGGAGCCTTTCCTGCGCCTCTTGCGGACAAGGTTGACGGGACTGGCTCTGCAAGGGCCGGGCGTGGAGGTCGTCCTCTCGGCTTACGCCGATGACGTGCTCCTCGCGGTAGAGGATCCCGCTGACCTGCGGAGGATGCGTGAGTGCCAGGAGATTTACTCGGCCGCGTCCTCTGCCAGGATCAACTGGGAGAAATGTTCCGGACTCCTGGTGGGTCAGTGGCGGGTGGACTCCCTGCCGGAGGAGCTCAGGCCTTTTGCCTGGAGCACGACCCATCTCCTCTATCTGGGAGTCTACCTTAGCCCCGACGAGGGAGCCTGGCCGGCGAACTGGCGGAGCTGGAGGCCAAGGTCGCCGCTCACCTAGGGCGCTGGACAGGACTGCTCCGAGTGCTGTCCTACAGGGGTCGAGCGCTAGTCATAAACCAGCTGGTGGCCGCAATGTTGTGGTATCGGCTGGTCACTTTGACCCCTCCCCCTGCGTTTGTCGCCAAGATACAGAAGAAGCTAGTGGACTTCTTCTGGAACAACAGGAAGCACTGGGTCTCTGCCGTGGTCTTGAGTCTCCCGCTTGAGGAGGGCGGTCAGTCGTTGGTGTGCGTCAGCGCCCAGCTCGCGACTTTCTGTCTTCATACCCTGCAGAGATACCTTTACGTCGAGCCCCCTCCTAGGTGGTGTGCTCTGGCGAGGTATTTCTTCCGCCAGCAGCGCGACCTCAATTATGACACGCAGCTCCTGTTTGTGAACTTGGGGGGTGCCAGGACCGCCCTCCGGGAGCTGCCTGTCTTTTACAGGGAACTCATCAGGGTCTGGAACAAAGTCTCCACCAAGCGCAGCTCTCCGCCGGCTGGAGTGGCGGCCGTCCTGCAGGAGCCGCTGCTCGGGAATCCGTACCTCCACGGCCGAGGTTTCATGTGGCGGTCGGAAGAGAGGGCTGTGGCTGGTGAGGTGACCAGGGTCAGGGACCTGCTCGATGGCGGAGGAGCGGGCTGGATGGCGCCAGACACGCTGGCGTGGCGCCTAAACTCTGCCAACGTCCGCCACGCGGCCGATGCCATCGAGTCGCTAAAAACAGCTCTGGGCCCTGACTCCGTTAGGTGCATCGAGGAGGCTCAAGCACGTGGGGAGATCCCGTCCGAACTGACCCCCGTCCGGACGGAATTCCTCATCGGCGCCAAACCCCGGAACCTCCCTCGGGGGCCGGCGCCTCACAACTTGAGCCGCCTCGGGGAAATCCCCTCCGTGCCTTTCAGTTCCGCGCGGAGGGGTTTCCTGTACGGGCTGCTCCTGCACACCCTCAACTTTGCCATCCTCGCCGGCCGTCCGGACACGCCATGGCGTACCATCTTGCCGTCCGGAGGAGGCGGGGGTCCCCGATGGAGGGCACTCTACGCAGGGGTCCTCCCACTATTCATCGGGGACTTGGCCTGGAGGGTGGTGCACGGAGCAGTGCCGTGCAACAAATTTTTAAGCCGGTTCACGGACTCCCAGGCCGCCTGCAATTTCTGCGGTCTGGAGGAGTCCGTGTTCCATGTTTTTATTGAGTGCACGAGGTTGCAGCCCCTGTTCCATTATTTGAAGGGGCTGCTCCTGAAATTCTGGCTGCACTTCAGTCCCACCCTCCTGATCTTTGGGCACCCTGTGCGGAGGGGAGCGGGTAGGTCCGAAGGCCTCCTCGTAGGACTGCTCCTGGGCACGGCCAAGGGTGCCATCAGCCGGTCCAGGCAGCGGGCGGTCGAGGGGGTCGTTCAACCTGACTGCCTGCCTCTCTTCCGCTTTTACATCCGGTCCAGGGTGTCCTTGGAGATGGAGCACGCGGTGTCCACCGGTACGCTCGCGGCCTTCCGCGAGAGGTGGGCACCGGAGGGACTGGAGTGCATCATCACGCCCGGCAACCAAATTTTAATTTGATTTTACGTTTTAAAGTTTAATTTGTTTTAATTGCCGGTGCTTTTAGTGTCCCCTTCCCTTTTATAGGGGGCACCGGAGAAATTGTGATTTTAGTGCCCAAAAAAAAAACACAAAAAAAAAACCAAAAAAAGGAAAAAAAGGGCCTTGTAAATGTCTGGTGTGTCACCCAGGTTGGGTGGCACAGTTTAATGTTTATGTTTTGCAGGTAGACTCTAAAAGAGTTTCATGCACAAGAACCCCCAGGTCCCTCTGCACTGCAGCATGTTGTAATTTCTCCCCATTCAAATAGTATTCCCTTTTACTGTTTTTTTTCCCAAGGTGGATGACCTCACACTTTCCGACATTGTATTCCATCTGCCAAACCTTAGCCCATTCGCTTAACCTATCCAAATCTCTTTGCAGCCTCTCTGTGTCCTCTACACAACCCGCTTTCCCACTAATCTTTGTGTCATCTGCAAATTTTGTTACACTACACTCTGTCCCCTCTTCCAGGTTATCTATGTATATTGTAAACAGTTGTGGTCCCAGCACTGATCCCTGTGGCACACCACTAACCACCGATTTTCAACCCGAAAAGGACCCATTTAGCCCGACTCTCTGCTTTCTGTTAGCCAGCCAATTCTCTATCCATGCTAATACATTTCCTCTGACTCTGCGTACCTCTATCTTCTGCAGTAACCTTTTGTGTGGCATCTTATCAAATGCCTTTTGGAAATCTAAATACACCACATCCATCAGTACACCTCTATCTACCATGCTCGTTATATCCTCAAAGAATTCTAGTAAATTAGTTAAACATGATTTCCCCTTCATGAATCCATGCTGCGTCTGCTTGATTGCACTATTCCTATCTAGATGGCCCGCTATTTCTTCCTTAATGATAGTTTCAAGCATTTTCCCCACTACAGATGTTAAACTAACCGGCCTATAGTTACCTGCCTTTTGTCTGCCCCCTTTTTCTAAACAGAGGTGTTACATTAGCTGCTTTCCAATCCGCTGGTACCTTCCCAGATTCCAGAGAATTTTGGTAGATTATAACGAATGCATCTGCTATAACTTCCGCCATCTCTTTTAATACCCTGGCACCCTGTAAACGCATGCCAGAGCTTCTTTTTCAATAATGCTACATACCCTTTTGGCCTTGGACAAATGCCTGGAATCATAGATGACCGGTTGCAATGTTCCCAATTTGTTAGCTTGTTGTAACTCACACGCGACTCTGTATGACAACGCATAGCAAGCTAGCACTAATCGTTTACATGAGTTATACAGAACAAGCAGTTTGTTGGAACATAACAGATTTCTGGCTTTCTCAAAAGCAGCCTCTTGTGATTTCCCCCATACCCAGTCATCACCCTTGTGTAATAACACATGTAGGGGTTCTAGCAAGGTGCTTAACCCGGGTAGGAAATTACTGAAATAGTTGAGGAGTCCCAGGAACGACAGCAGCTCCATCACGTTCTGTGGTCTCGGCGCGTTCTTGATGGCCTCTGTCTTGGCGTCGGTGGGTCTGATGCCATCTGCCGCGATTCTTATCCCTAAGAACTCGACCTCTGGCACCAGGAAAACACACTTCGAGCATTTCAACCCGAGTCCCACGCAATCTAGCCAACTTAGAACCTCTTCCAGGTTCTGTAAATGTTCGATGGTGTCCCGACCTGTGACCAGTATGTCGTCCTGGAAAACCGCGGAACTGATTTTAGCAGGCTCTCCATGTTCCTTTGGAAAATTGCCACAGCCGATTGAATTCCAAACGGGCATCTATTGTAGATGAACAGACCTTTGTGCGTGTTGATGCAGGTGAGGCCTTTCGAAGTCTTCTCCAGCTCCTGCATCATGTAGGCCAAGGTCAGGTCCAACTTGGTGAATGTCTTTCCTCCAGCCAGGGTAGCCTGTGCCTTGTGGTGGATGGATCGTGTACCGGGAACCAAATGGATCTGCACCTTCACCCCCAAGAAACTTCCAATGTCTAGCTCAAACAACGACGGGAACTTGCTCAGAACCTGGGCACATGAGGCATCGTCGACAGATGAGAGCGCTCGGATGTCGTCTCAGTTCCAGCGGATTTTTCCCAGCCAGCTTCTGCCGAACAGTGTGAGGCCATCTCCTGGTACAATCCATAGTGGGAGTTCATGCACTGCTCCATCATAGGAGACTTTTACTTCTGCGCTGCCAATAACCGGGATCAGCTCTTTAGGTAAGTTCTTAGCTTGGTATGAATGGGGCTAAGCTTGGGTCTGTGTGCCTTGTTGCACCACAGCCTGTTGAAGGTCGTTTTGCTCATGATAGACTGACTCGCACCCATGTCCAGTTCCATGGATACTGGAATTCCATTCAGTTCAACTTTTAACATGATCGGTGGACATTTCGTGGTGAAGGTGTGTACCCCGTACATTTCTGCCTCCTCGGTTCAAGTTTCTGGTTCAGCCTGATCCACCACGGATCGATCTTCCTCTGCAACGTGGCGGTTTGCAGGGTTTGCAGCTCGTCTGCACATTCGCTGGAGGTATCCCATTGTTCCACAGCTTTTACACGCATAGTGTTTGAAGTTGCATTGATGGGCTCGACGATCACCTCCACAGCGCCAACAAGATGTTAACTGCCTCGCATTAACGATTGATGGCGGACTCTAGGTTATCTGAGGTCGTGCAGCTGCTGGCGTGTACGTTCTGCCATATGCATTCCTGCCTGAAAACAACATTACATTGTATACAGTACTACCCAAAACCTCTTTATGCTGCAAAATTTGTTTGGTGTTATCGCTGGTGGACATAAATGCCTGGGCTATTGTTATGGCTTTGCTCAGATTCGGTGTTTCAACAGTCAATAGTTTGCGAAGGATAATTTCATGACCAATGCCAAGCACAAACAAGTCTCTTAGCATTTGCTCAAAGAATCTATCGAATTCGCAATGTCCTGCAAGATGCCTTAGTTCGGTGACATAGCTCGCCACTTCCTGGCCTTCCGACCGTTGACATGTGTAGAATCGATACCTTGCCATCAAAACGCTTTCCTTCGGATTTAGGTGCTCCCGGATCAGTGTATACAATTCATAGGATTTGATTGTTGGTTTCACCGGAGCTAGAAGATTCTTCATGAGGCAATAGTTTGTTGCCCCACAGACGGTAAGGAGGATCGCCCTTTGTTTGGCAGCGTTCTCGTCCCATTCCAGCTCATTGGCCACGAAGTATTGGTCGAGTCACTCCACGAAGGCCTTCCAATCGTCCCCTTCTGAGAATTTCTCCAGGATACCAACAGTTCTTTGCATTTTCACGTGGTTGTTCATTATCTCGTTGCCAATTGTTACGCTCGTAATAAAGTAATGCAACTGAGTACTGTAGACAATGAGTAAGTGTGACCTTAGTTCCTTTAATTCAACTCCAGAGTATTGGTACAGCATGGTAGGCCTGCTTATATACAGTGCTCCCAAGGGATGCTGGGATCCCTTGGAACTCCAACAGGTAGGCCCACTGGTGGTGGTATGATACAGGTTGCCTAGGGTTACATACATAACAGTATAGGGCAGGGGGAAGTGGAAAGCAGTAGTTCAATGACTCACCCTTTCAGAGACCTGTGTTAATATTGCCAATGTTAAAAAGAAATCTGCTTTTATTTCTCGTTGGAAGAGGATTATTTTTTTAAGGACAAGATCATTAGTGACTCAATCACAGACTTTCTTTTGTAACCATTATGGCTCCAATTTTGTTCATTCCATATAAAACTATCAACTCCCCCGCCCCCCACTCCCCCCGCCCCCCCACCGCCACCAACTCTACACAGGTTCAGAGAAGACCTGGAACTTTAGATTTTCTTTTTATATTTCCTCTTGTGTCACACAAGAATACACATTAGTTCCTCAGTGTTTTTTCTTCAATTTCTTTGGAGGACTAAAACCACAGGGACATTTTCCCCAAAACAACCTGCACATTTCACCTTCCAGTTTTCTTGTTGGGTACCTCAACTGTGCCATTTATTCATTTTTTATCTCCATTATCCTTTTGTTCCCTTTACAATATTCAGTCTTTTAACGCCCAAACTTGGTATCATCGAATCACTACTCCTGGATTGATTTGTATATCCCCTCCCACACTTTTTAATGGTGATAGTGCCTTGCATTAAAGACCTTCATCCTTCATAATAATATTAATAATATCAATATATAAATATTAATGTGGATTTTGTAGCCATACGAATACAGTGGATTTGAACTATAGTTACATTGCTGGTATTATAGAAATATAGAAATTTACAGCGCAGAAGGAGGCCATTCCGGCCCATCGTGTCTGTGCCAGCCGACAAAGAGCCACACGGCCCTTGGTCAGCAGCCCTAAAGGTTACATATAAACCTATGAACAATGACGGAAAGGCAAAGAGCACCCAGCCCAACCAATCCGCCTCACCACAACTGCGACGCCCCTTATACTAAAACTTTCTACACTCCACCCCGACCAGAGTCACATGATCTCTGGGGAGAGGCAAAAACCAGATAAAAACCCAGGCCAATTTAGGGAGAAAAAATCTGGGAAAATTCCTCTCCGACCCATCCAGGCGATCGAAACTAGTCCAGGAGATCACCCTGGTCGTATTTTATTCCCTGCAGTACTTACCATTATATCTGCTCCGTCCAACAAAAGGTCATCCCGTCTAATCCCAATTACCAGCTCTAGGTCCATAACCCTGCAGGTTACTGCACTTTAAGTGCCCATCCAACCATCTCTTAAAAGTGGTGAGGGTTTCTGCATCCACCACTCTTCCAGGCAGCGAGTTCCAGATCCCCACAACCCTGCCTCAAATCCCCTCTAAACCTTCCACTAACCACTTTAAAACTATGCCCTCTCGTAATAGATCTCCCCACCAATGGAAATAGATCCTTACTATCCATTTTGTCATAGACTATAGTTTTCTTCCACAATTCTATTGCCCCAAACACTTCAGTAGCTCTCCTATGGGACCAGATTCTCAGGTCGTTATCATTTTATAAGTCTTTCACCAATATCACACCTGTTTTCAGTACACTCGGTTCAAGCTTCTCTCTGTGGTGCATGAAATCATCAAAACTGTTAATAAGAACATATGAACATAAAAAATAATGCAGAAGTAGGCCAGACGACCCCTCGAGCCTGGTTCACCATTTAATACGATCATGGCTGATCCGATCATGCACTCAGGTCCACTTCCCTGCTCGCCCCCCATAACCCCTTAATCCCTCATCGATTCAACTGAATCTATGGCTTGTTAACTACCATATAACAATGAGTGTATGTCTGTGTTTGTCTGTTTCTCGCTCTGAGAATGACAGAGATAGAAACATAGAAACATAGAAAATAGGTGCAGGTGTAGGTCATTTGGCCCTTCGAGCCTGCACCACCATTCAATATGATGATGGCTGTAATTGCAACCTCAGTACTCCATTCCTGCTTTCTCTCCATACCCCGTGATTCCTTTAGCCATAAGGGCCACACCTAACTTCCTTTTGAATATATCTAACGAACTGGCCTCAACAACTTTCTGTGGTAGAGAATTCCACAGGTTCAAAATTCTCTGAGTGAAGAAGTTTCTCCTCATCTCGGTCCTAAATGGCTTACCCCTTATCCTTAGACTGTGACCCCTGGTTCTGGACTTCCCCAACATCGGGAACATTCTTCCTGCATCTAACCTGTCCAGCCCTGTCAGAATTTTATATGTTTTTATGAGATCCCCTCTCATCCTTCTAAACTTCAGTGAATACAGGCTCAGTCGATCCAGTCTCTCCTTATATGTCAGTCATGCCATCCCGGGAATCAGTCTGGTGAACCTTTGCTGCACTTCCTCAATAGCAAGAATGTCCTTCCTCAGATTAGGAGACCAAAACTGAACACAATATTCAAGGTGTGGCCTCACCAAAGCCCTGTACAACTGCAGTAACACCTCCCTGCTTCTATACTCAAATCCTCTCACTATGAAGGCCAACATGCCATTTGCCTTCTTCACCGCCTGCTGTACCTGCATGCCTACTTTTAATGACTGATGTACCATGACAACCAGGTCTCGTTGCACCTCCCCTTTTCCTAATCTGTCGCCATTCAGATAATATTCTGCCTTCCTGTTTTTGCCACCAAAGTGGATAACCTCACATTTATCTATATTATACTGCATCTGCCATGTATTTGCCCACTCACCTAACCTGTCCAAGTCACCCTGCAGCCTCTTAGCATCCTCTTCACAGCTCACACTGCCACCCAGCTTAGTGTCATTTGCAAACTTGGAGATATTACATTCAATTCCTTTGTCTAAATCATTAATATATATTGTAAATAGCTGGCGTCCCAGCACTGAACCTTGCGGTACCCCACTATTCACTGCCACCCATTCTGAAAAGGACCCGTTTATTCCTACTCTTTGCTTCCTGTCTGCCAACCATTTCTCTATCCACGTCAATACATTACCCCCAATATCATGTGCCTTAATTTTGCAGACTAATCTCTTGTGTGGGACCTTGTCAAAAGCCTTTTGAAAGTCCAAATACACCACATCCACTGGTTCTCCCCTGTCCACTCTACTAGTTACATCCTCAAAAAATTCTAGAAGATTTGTCAAGCATGATTTCCCTTTCATAAATCCATGCTGACTTGGACCAATCATGTCACTTCTTTTCAAATGCGCTGCATTTAATAATTGATTCCAAAATTTTCCCCACTACTGATGTCAGGCTAACCGGTCTATAATTCCCTGTTTTCTCTCTCCCTCCTTTTTTAAAAAGTGGTGTTACATTAGCTATCCTCCAATCCATAGGAACTGATCCCGAATCTTTCGAATGTTGGAAAATGACCACCAATGCATCCGCTATTTGTAGGGCCACTTCCTTAATACTCTGGGATGCAGACTAACAGGCCCTGGGGATTTTTCAGCCTTCAGTCCCATCAATTTCCCTAACACAATTTCCTGATTAATAAGGATTTCCTTTAGTTCCTCCTTCTCGCTAGACCCGCGGTCCCCAAGTATTTCCGGAAGGATATTTGTGTCTTCCTTAGTGACGACAGAACCAAAGTATTTGTTCAATTGGTCTGCCATTTGTTTGTTCCCCATTATAAATTCACCTGATTCTGACTGCAAGGGACCTACATTTATCTTCACTAATCTTTTTCTCTTCACATATCTATAGAAGCTTTTGCAGTCAGTTTTTCTGTTCCCTGCAAGCTCTATTTTCCCCTCCTAATTAAACCCTTTGTCCTCCTCTGCTGAATTCTAAATTTCTCCCAGTCCTCAGGTTTGCTGCTTTTTCTGGCCAATGTATATGCCTCATCATTCAATTTAACACTATCCCTAATTTCCCTTGTTATCCACAGTTGAGCCACCTTCCCCATTTTATTTTTACGTCAAACAGGGATGTAGAATTGTTGAAGTTCATCCATGTCTATCCACCGTCAACCCTTTAAGTGTCATTCACCAGTCTATCCTAGCCAATTCACGTCTCATACCATTGAAGTTACCTTTCTTCAAGTTCAGGACCCTAGTCTCTGAATTAACTGTGTCACTCTCCATCTTAATGAAGAATTCTACCATATTATGGTCACTCTTCCCCAAGAGGCCTCGCACAACAAGATTGCTAATTAATCATCTCTCATTAGACAACACCCAGTCTAGGATGGCCAGCTCTCTAGTTGGTTCCTCGACATATTGGTCAAGAAAACCATTCCTTATACACTCCAGGAAATCCTCCTCCACCGTATTGCTACCAGTTTGGTTAGCCCAATTTATATGTAGATTAAAGTCACCCATGATAACTGCTGTACCTTTATTGCATGCATCCCTAATTTCCTGTTTGATGCCATCCCCAACCTCACTACTACTGTTTGGCTGTCTGTACACAACTCTTATTGGCGTTTTCTGCCCTTTGGTGTTCCGCAACTCTACCCATACAGATTCCACATCATCCAAGCTAATGTGCTTCCTTACTATTGCATTAATCTCCTCTTTAACCAGTAACGCTACCCCACCTCCTTTTCCTTTTTGTCTCTCCTTCCTGAATATTGAATGCCCCTGGATGTTGAGTTCCCAGCCTTGGTCACCCTGGAGCCATGTCTCCGTAATCCCAATTACATCATATAAAAAATGTTTTGCACACATCCATCCTACATACAAAATATCTGTCACACAAGAATACTGAGTGAGAGTAGGAAATGGTGATTTCAACTCAGTGAGAATGCAAAGAAAAGAAGATCATACAAGGTGATGTCATTGGAATTTAGGAGGAACAAGACGGGAAAGTTCAAAGGAGTAATGAGCCTCGTACTGTTGATAAAATGAATAGACAAAAACTGTTATGATTGAGAAAGAGTTTGGAAGCCTAAAGTGATGTAAGAATAATCTATCGGGTATATTGCAGTTTTAATATTCAGTCTGGAAATGCAAACAAAGTTGTATAAAATGAGTATTATTACCCAGTACGAAAAGTGTCATTTTTCAGTAAAGCATTAGTTTCCTCCCACCACATAGTAAGGTTGCAATTCTATTCTTCAGTTTTTAAAAATTGCTTTTTCTGTCATGCAATGCAATGTGTAAAATTTGAATCCATAATAGAGAAAATAATAAAATTGGCAGTAGTCACACAAGATACAAACTCAAATTGATCAAGGGTGTTCATAAATGGAAAATAATTGGTGAATGGAAATTATCAAGAAGAAAAGATATCTAACAATATGTTTGACAGTGTTTGGATAATGTTATAAATCACACAAGAATTTTAAATGTCAGCTGAATCATTAAGTGCATTACATCCTTGAAATCACAGACATCTGTTATTCTCTCTATAATTCAATAAGTCTAGTTATAAACATAACATTCTCTTTCATATTTACATGAAGACATTTCTTTGTCTGCACCAGTTGCTCCAGCTATATCAACACCGTTGAAATTGTCTGATTAAATGTAGTTTTTCTCCAACTCTTGGGGGTTAATTTCAACTCTAAGGGAGGGAAAATACTGCAGATGCTGGAAATCTGAAATAAACACAGAAGATGCTGGAAATACTCAGCAAGTCAGGCAGCTTGTGTGGAGAGAGAAACAGAGTTAATGTTTCAAGTCGATGACCCTTCACCAGAGACCTCTCCACAGATGCTGCCTGACCTGCTGAGTATTTCCAGCATTTTCTGTTTCTATTATCTAACCCTAGCTGCCTGGTGGAAACTGGATGGCTGAGGAAGTTCAAATCAACCAATCAATCTGTCCTGAGCTGCAGTCTGATCCTCCATTTGAGGTGGAGGCCCTGACTGGCCTCTCGATGCCTCTTATCTTGGGAACTGCTGCAGAGTTCAGTGCACCTGCTATTCTCTGCAAGAAAAACAAAGCTTCTGAGACGTTGCCACAAAGGAGAGGTGCACACTCGACAGTTACACCTGTCAGTTGGCATAAATCCTGGGAGATTGTCCTCAGAACCTGCATGTAGGTGCGATGTTTCTCAAACATCCTTCTTTTCAGGCAGTGTCCTTGAGTTCTGACTCCCACAACTCTCAAGCCATGGACAGCCTTCTTCTTGGCCTCTGTGGAAAGTGGGCACTTCCTGACAACGTCCAAGTCTTCCGGGTGCCTTATGCTTAATGAAGCGTCTGATGTCAATTTCTCACTACCACTATCTAAGTGCTCACTTCAGGTGAATGCCTCTGAAGCTGGTGTGAGAGAAAGGAGGCAAGTGCCACAGGTGATAACTTGGTGGGGTTTGGGGGACATGGAGATGGGCAGGTTGAATCAAGAGGATATGTGGTCTAGCTGGTCTTCGTCCTTCTTTCCATCATTAACTCCATACATAACAAGGGAGGGGGGATAGAAAGGCACAAAGTCCTTCTCCTTCTCCGCATCATGTTCCTCCAGTTAAGCCCCTATTGGATTGGCAGGAAAGCATGGCAGTATGTAAGAATGGGTAAGAATAGGGATAAGGGGAACCTAGAAAGGGTATGGAAGACTGAAGGGATGTAGTGCTGAAAAGGGCCATCAGGGTAATATCATCGGGGTTCAAGATGGGCTGGTGACGGCAAGATGCCCCAACCTCAACATCTGCCGCAGCAATAACCATGTGCTTGCCCATCAGCTGCATGGCCTTGTCCACATAGTGGGTGAGGGGCTTGAAGGTGGGGGTGCCTTTGCCTGGCATTGCACGTGAACTTCTCCTGCAAAGAGATGAATAAATAAAGGCAAGGCTGACAGTTAAGGAATGTGTGGCAAGTGATGGGAGAGGTGAAGCAAGAGACATGATGGTGTGAGAAGGTTACAGTGGAGGAAGATGTTTTGGGATTGTGCAAGGCAGTTGCTGTATGTTAGAGCAACAGTATAGCCACAGTGCAGGGTAGAGAGAGTGCAGTGTGAATTGTTAGCTGTGTATGTGTTGTTTTAAATGTGTGAAGAGTATGGTGGTGCCCAAGGTGGGCAAGCATGAAAGGGAAAGTGTGCTCAAGTCATTAAGCTTCTTTAGGCACTGTTCGACAGTCTTGGGAGCGAGGGAGTTGCCAGCCATTGGCAACACGGTTGACTTTTCTGAGCATGATTGACTGTCCTTATCAGTTTGGTGACTTAATTCAGGGAGGCTTAAACTCTTTTGGCTGGATTTTCAGCTTTTTGGATTTTGGGATGTTAATCACAGCGGGGTGTAAAGGTTTGCGCCTGAAAATATTTTGCGTCTTCGTCCGGATGTTTCAGCCAAAAAGTCATCTGGAGGGGCGTTGGTGTTAAGTCAGGTGTGGCACAACTGACTTTGTGTGCCTGAGCTGAAACATTCGGCGTTAAAGGAGGCAGCCATTTTGCACATTGAATTTTTTTATTCTTTGTCGGTCGCAAACGCTAATGCAGGGCGCGGCAGCTTCCTGCGCGCTTGCGCATAAAAACCGACCCACTTCAGCCACTTCTGTTGAGATGGAGGATCCGGAAGGAAAGCAGCATGCCAAGGGGACTGAGGGTCTAGTGAGAAGGAGGAACTGAAGGATAACCTTATTAAGTGTTAGGGAAATTGATGGGATTGAAGGCTAATTAATCCCCGGGACCTGATAGTCTGCATCTCATAGAACTTAAGGAAGTGGCCCTAGAAATAGTGGATGCATTGGTGATCATTTTCCAACAGTTTATCGATTCGGGATCAGTTCCGATGGACTGGAGGGTAGCTAATGTAACACCACTTTTTCAAAGGGAGGGAGAGAGAAAGCGGGTAATTATAGACCGGTTAGCCTGACATCAGTAGTGGGGAAAATGTTGGAATCAATTATTAAGGATGAAATAGCAGCGCATTTGGAAAGCAGTGACAGGATCGGTCCAAGTCAGCATGGATTTATGAAGGGGAAATCAGGCTTGACAAACCAATGCAGGGAGACAGAGGGAGAAGCAAAAGACAGAAAGGAGATGAGTAAAAGTGGAGGGCAGAGAAACCCAAGGCAAAAAACAAAAAGGGCCAATGTACAGCAAAATTCTAAAGGGTCAAAGTGTAATAAAAAGGCAAGCCTGAAAGCTCGGTGCCTCAATGCGAGGAGTATTCGGAAACCCAGGAGAGGGCTCTGAGCTAGTTAGAGTGGGTGAGAGCGCAGATGAACAGGACCCCAAGAAAGAATGCAAAAGGCAAGAGGCAACAAAGCAGAGTAGCACTGGGGTAAGTGTAAACCACAAGGTGATAGGAAGGGACAATATGTATGAATATAAAGGGGCTGCAGGTGAAGTCAAAACTAAAAATCATTGTTTAAAAACTAGTATTAAAACACTTTACCTAAACGCACGCAGCATTCGAAATAAAGTAAAAGAGTTGACAGCACAAATCATTACAAATGGGTATGATTTGGTGGCCATTACAGAAACGTGGTTGCAGGGTGGCCAAGACTGGGAATTAAACATACAGGGGTATCTGACAATTCGGAAGGATAGACAAGAAGGGAAAGGAGGTGGGGTAGCTCTGTTAATAAAGGATGATATCAGGGCAGTTGTGAGAGATGATATTGGCTCTAATGAACAAAATGTTGAATCATTGTGGGTGGAGATTAGAGATAGTAAGGGGAAAAAGTCGCTGGTGGGCGTAGTTTATAGGCCCCCAAATAATAACTTCACGGTGGGGCGGACAATAATCAAGGGAATAATAGAGGCATGTGAAAAAGGAATGGCAGGAATCATAGGGGATTTTAACCTACATATCGATTGGTCAAATCAAATCGCACGGGGTAGCCTGGAGGAGGAATTCATAGAATGCATACGGGATTGTTTCTTAGAATATTACAGAACCTACAAGGGAGCAAGCTATTTTAGATCTGGTCCTGTGTATTGAGACAGGAATAATAAACGATCTCCAAGTAAAAGATCTTCTCGGAATGAGTGATCACAGTATATGAATTTGTAATACAGATTGAGGGTGAGGAAGTAGTGTCTCAAACGAGCGTACTATGCTTAAGCAAAGGGGACTACAGTGGGATGAGGGCAGAGTTAGCTAAAGTAGACTGGGAACACAGACTAAACGGTGGCACAATTGAAGAACACTGGAGGACTTTTAAGTAGCTCTTTCATAGTACTCAACAAAAATATATTCCAGTGAAAAAGAAGGGCGGTAAGAGAAGGGATAACCAGCCGTGGATAACCAAGGAAATAAAGGAGAGTATCAAATTAAAAACCAATGCGTATAAGGTGGCCAAGGTTAGTGGGAAACTAGAAGATTGGGAAAATTTTAAACAACAGCAAACAATGACTAAGAAAGCAATAAAGAAAGGAAAGATAGATTACGAAAGTAAACTTGCGCAAAACATAAAAACAGATAGTAAAAGCTTTTACCGATATATAAAATGGAAGAGAGTGACTAAAGTAAATGTTGGTCCCTTAGAAGATGAGAAGGGGGATTTAATAATGGGAAATGTGGAAATGGCTGAGACCTTAAACAATTATTTTGCTTCGGTCTTCACAGTGGAAGACACAAAAACCATGCCAAAAATTGCTGGTCACAGGAATGTGGGAAGGGAGGACCTTGAGACAATCACTATCACTAGGGAGGTAGTGCTGGACAGGCTAATGGGACTCAAGGTAGACAAGTCCCCTGGTCCTGATGAAATGCATCCCAGGGTGTTAAAAGAGATGGCGGAAGTTATAGCAGATGCATTCGTTATAATCTACCAAAATTCTCTGGACTCTGGGGAGGTACCAGCGGATTGGAAAGCAGCTAATGTAACGCCTCTGTTTAAAAAAGGGGGCAGACAAAAGGCAGGTAACTATAGGCCGGTTAGTTTAACATCTGTAGTGGGGAGAATGCTTGAAGCTATCATTAAGGAAGAAATAGCGGGCCATCTAGATAGGAATAGTGCAATCAAGCAGACGCAACATGGATTCATGAAGGGGAAATCATGTTTAACTAATTTACTGGAATTCTTTGAGGATATAATGAGCATGGTGGATAGAGGTGTACCGATGGATGTGGTGTATTTAGATTTCCAAAAGGCATTCAATAAGGTGCCACACAAAAGGTTACTGCAGAAGATAAAGATACGCGGAGTCAGAGGAAATGTATAGGCTGGCTAACAGAAAACAGAGAGTTGGGATAAATGAGTCCTTTTCGGGTTGGAAATCAGTGGTTAGTGGTGTGCCACAGGGATCGGTGCTGGGACCACAACTATTTACAATATACATAGATGACCTGGAAGAGGGGACAGAGTGTAGTGTAATAAAATTTGCAGATGACACAAAGATTAGTGGGAAAGCGGGTTGTGTAGAGGACACAGAGAGGCTGCAAAGAGATTTAGATAGGTTAAGCGAATGGGCTAAGGTTTGGCAGATGGAATACAATATCGGAAAGTGTGAGGTCATCCACCTTGGGAAAAAAAACAGTAAAAGGGAATATTATTTGAATAGGGAGAAATTACAACATGCTGCGGTGCAGAGGGACCTGGGGGTCCTTGTGCATGAATCCCAAAAAGTTAGTTTGCAGGTGTAGCAGGTAATCAGGAAGGCGAATGGAATGTTGGCCTTCATTGTGAGAGGAATGGAGTACAAAAGCAGGGAGGTCCTGCTGCAACTGTACAGGGTATTGGTGAGGCCGCACCTGGAGTACTGCATGCAGTTTTGGTCACCTTACTTAAGGAAGGATATACTAGCCTTGGAGGGGGTACAGAGATGATTCACTAAGCTGATTCCGGAGATGAGGGGGTTACCTTGTGATGATAGATTGAGTAGACTGGGTCTTTACTCGTTGGAGTTCAGAAGGATGAGGGGTGATCTTATAGAAACATTTAAAATAATGAAAGGGATAGACAAGATAGAGGCAGAGAGGTTGTTTCCACTGGTCGGGGAGACTAGAACTAGGGGGCACAGCCTCAAAATACAGGGGAGCCAATTTAAAACCGAGTTGAGAAGGAATTTCTTCTCCCAGAGGGTTGCGAATCTGTGGAATTCTCTGCCCAAGAAAGCAGTTGAGGCTATCTCATTGAATGTATTCAAATCACAGATAGATAGATTTTTAACCAAAAAGGGAATTAAGGGTTATGGGGAGCGGGCGGGTAAGTGGAGCTGAGTCCACGGCCAGATCAGCCATGGTCTTTTTGAATGGTGGAGCAGGCTCGAGGGGCTAGATGGCCTACTCCTGTTCCTAATTCTTATGTTCTTGGGGTATTCAACATTTCGGAAGGATAGACAGAAAGGAAAAGGAGGCGGGGTGGCATTGCTGGTTAAAGAGGAAATTAATGCAATAGTAAGAAAGGACATTAACTTGGATGATGTGGAAGCGGTATGGGTGGAGCTACGGAATACCAAGTGGCAGAAAACGCTAGTGGAAGTTGTGTACAGACGTCCAAACAGTGGTAGTAAGGTTGGGGACAGCATCAAACAAGAAATTAGAGATGCATGCAATAAAGGTACAGCAGATATCATGGGTGACTTTAATCTACATATTGATTGGGCTTACCAAACTGCGGTGGAGGAGGATTTCCTGGAATGTATTAGGGATGGTTTTCCAGACCAATATGTCGAGGAACCAACTAGGGAGCAGGCCATCCTAGACTGAGTGATGTGTAATGAGAAAGGACTAATTAGCAATCTAGTTGTGCGAGGCCCCTTGTGGAAGAGTGACCATAACATGGTAGAATTCTTTATTAAGATGGAGAGTAACACAGTTAATTCAGAAATTAGGGTCCTGAACTTGAAGAAAGGTAACTTCAATGGTTTGCAGCGTGAATTGACTAGAATAGATTGGCAAATGATACTCAAAGGGTTGACGGTGGATAGGCAATGGCAAACATTTAAAGATCACATGGATGAACTTCAGCAACTGTACATCCCTGTCTGGAGTAAAACGGGTAAGGTGGCTCAACCGTGGCAAACAAGGGAAATTAAGGATAGTGTTAAATCCAAGGAAGAGGCATATAAATTGGCCAGAAAAAGCAACAAACCTGAGGACTGGGAGAAATTTAGAATTCAGCAGAGTAGGACAAAGGGTTTAATTAAGAGGGGCAAAATAGAGTACAAGAAGAAGCTTGCCGGGAACATAAAAATTGACTGCAAAAGCTTCTATAGATATGTGAAGAGAAAAAGATTAGTGAAGACAAATGTAGGTCCCTTGCAGTCAGATTCAGGTGAATTTATAACGGGGAACAAAGAAATGGCAGACCAATTGAACAAATACTTTGGTTCTGTCTTCACGAAGGAAGACACAAATAACCTTCTGGAAGTACTAGGGGACCAAGTGTCTCGTGACAAGGAGGAGCTGAAGGATATCCTTATTAGGCAGGAAATTGTGTTAGGGAAATTGATGGGATTGAAGGCCGATAAATCTCCGGGGCCTGATAGTCTGCATCCCACTTAAGGAAATGGCTCTAGAAATGGATGCATTGGTGATCATTTTCCAACAGTCTATCGACTCTGGATTAGTTCCCATGGACTGGCGGGTAGCTAATGTAACATCACTTATTAAAAAGGGAGGGCGAGAGAAAGTGGATAATTATAGACAGGTTAACCTGACATCAGTATTGGGGAAAATGTTGGAATTAATTATTAAGGATGAAATAGCAACGCATTTGGAAAGCAGTGACAGGATCGGTCCAAGTCAGCATGGATTTATGAATGGGAAATCATGCTTGACAAATCTTATGGAATTTTTTGAGGATGTAACTAGTAGAGTGGTCAAGGGAGAACCAGTGGATGTGGTGTATTTGGACTTTCAAAAGGCTTTTGACAAGATTCCACACAAGAGATTGGTGTGCAAAATCAAAGCACATGCTATTGGGGGTAATATACTGACATGGATAGAGAACTGGTTGGCAGACAGGAAGCAGAGAGTTGGGATAAACGGGTCCTTTTCAGAATGGTGGGCAGTGACTAGTGAATTGCCGCAGAGCTCAGTGCTGGGACCCCAGCTCTTTACAATATACATCAATGATTTGGATGAAGGATTTGAGTGTAATATCTTCAAGTTTGCAGATGACACTAAACTGGGTGGCGGTGTGAGCTGTGAGGAGGACGCTAGGAGGTTGCAGGGTGACTTGGGCAGGTTAGGTGAGTGGGCAAATGCATGGCAGATGCAGTATAATGTGGATAAATGTGAGGTTATCCACTTTGGGGGCAAAAACGCAAGGACAGAATATTATCTGAATGGCGGCATATTAGGAAAAGAGGAGGTGCAACAAGACCTGGGTGTCATGGTTCATCAGTCATTGAAAGTTGGCATACAGGTACAGCAGGCAGTGAAGAAGGCAAATGGTATGTTTGCCTTCATAGCTAGGGGATTTGAGTATAGGAGCAGGGAGGTCATGCTGCAGTTGTACAGGGCCTTGGTGAGGCCTCACCTGGAATATTGTGTTCAGTTTTAGTCTCCTAATCTGAGGAAGGATGTTCTTGCCATTGAGGAAGTGCAGCGAACATTCACCAGATTGATTCCCAGGCTGGCTGAACTGACGTATGAGGAGAGATTGGATCAACTGGGCTTTTATTCACTGGGGTTTAGAAGGATGAGAGGGGATCTCATAGAAACATATAAGATTCTGACGGGACGGGACAGGACAGATGCGGGTAAAATGTTCCCGATGTTGGGGAAGTCCAGAATCAGGGAACACAGACTTAGGATAAGGGGTAGGCCATTTAGGACTGAGATGAGGAGAAACTTCTTCACTCAGAGAGTTGTTCACCTGTGGAATTCCCTACCGCAGAGAGTTGTTGATGCCAGTTCATTGGATATATTCAAGAGGGAGTTAGATATGGCCCTTACGTCTAAGGGGATCAAGAGGTATGGAGAGAAAGCAAGAAAGGAGTACTGCGGGAGTGATCAGCCATGATCTTATTGAATGGTGGTGCAGGCCCAAAGGGCTGAATGGCCTACTCCTGCACCTATTTTCTATGTCTATGTTTCTCTGACGCCTTAGTACACGCAGTGGAGAGAAGGTGCGGTTCAATCCATCTTGCTAGAGGGGCCAGACCACTCACTCCTGTGTTTAAGGGAATATGGAGAGATATAGCGCAGGAGGTGTCTGCTGCAGACACTGTGCCTCGGACCGCCGCTCCTTCGTCCCGACTTCGCCACTCCTGCCGTGCCTGCCCACGCTCCAATCATCGACCTGGGCCGTGGTGACATCCAATCCAGTTGCCCTTTTCACTGCCGTCGCCCTCTTGGACCAGCTCGCGCTGCTCTCTGGAGTGGTATGCTCCTTTTAAGACCCTGCCCTGCCGCAGATGTCCCCCAGCAGGTCAGGATCACGCTGGATGCTGGGCCACCACGCTCGGCGCTCATTTTATAGCCCCGACCTGCCACAGATGTTTCTCTGGAGCAGCGAGTGATCGTGGAGCAACATGATCGTGACCCTGGAGAGGCGTAAGTTCGGGGCCCAGAAGAGGCGTGGGCCCAGGGGCAGCACGGGCCAGCCTGCACTACAATATGACCAAGGCCAAGCTCTGTCAAGCCCGTGTGGTGGCTGGTGTGCAACGACCATCACACATTAAAAAAATCCATGCACAGGCATCTTCCACCCTTCAACATGCAGTTTAGGACCTGGAATATTGAAACACCTGTGAACTCATTGAATTCATCCCTTTTTGGCATGGAAGCAAATCATCCTCGATTCGAGGGACCGCCTAAGAAGAAGAGGGCGAAGAAGCCCAGACTGGCACACAGTGCTGCAAAAAGTTCAATGACCTTACGGGAGTCGTCAGGGTGAGTACCATTTGCATGTATGTATGCTTCTATGACCTCTAACATTACTCTCACACACTATGTGAAGTTTGTCATGCATATGGTCCCTCTCAGCATTCTGTGGAGTGGCTATCACGATGTATAAGAAACATCAATGGGACCCTGGTACAGCGGAGGAGTGGGAAGGTCGGGGTGGATGTGTGGTGAGAGATTGTGGTGGAGGTGCAGCGAATGTTTTTGTGGCAGAGGAGTGGCGAGAGATCATGGTGGACGATCGATGAGAGATTGTGGCGGAGTGCAGTGAATGTTTGTGGTGGAGGAGCGGCGAGAGATCATACCCCTTCAATTGGAGTTCAGGACTGGAATATCGGGTCCTTCATTGAAACATCTGTGAACCCATGTGGATGCAAGTCATCTTCGTTTGAGGGACCGCTTATGATGATGATAAGAAAGGTGAAGGCTTACTTCAGCACCCATTGGCTTTTAATGATCCATGCACATTAACTCTATCGTTCAATACACTCCAACTGCTGCTTTGCCTTCCTGAAAGATCACTTTAGCTCCCATGTTAGATGCCTCAAACCTGCAAACAAATACTGACAAAGCACCTGAAACATCCAAACAGATTGAACAAAAGCGACAAAAACATTTACACAGTATCATCTATTGTACTCTGATAGGCATATGTGCTACAACAGCAGCAAAACCCTGTCTGAACACTTCCTATTTTTCTTTTTGCAGTCCAAATACTCCCATAATAGAAGGGAGCAATTGTGGACAGCCGGGGGTCCGCCTCACCCAATCCCACTGATGGATGGGGAGAGGGTCTCAGTCCTAATCAGAGTCCAGGCTTGGACAGTTGCCGAGGGCGATGCTGAGCCTCCTTCGGGTAGTGAGGGTATGTAAATGAATCGTGCGACTCAAGATACTGCATTGAGGGATATTATGGAGTTGTGGCGGCCCTTCAAATGAACATGTGCAATAACACCTTCCTCATGTCACCCTGCCACCTCCCCTGCTGCTAACCACTCCTTTGTTGTTTTCTACTTCCAGATGATCAACCAAAGATGCCTCATCTCTCGAGGGAGGCCCCCATGTCAGGATATGGTGGAGATGATGAGGGAGAGGAGGAGATTGCTCCTGTAGAGCATTGCAGCCCACCAGTTGCCCCATTGGGGCTAAGTTCATCTGGGGACGACGCTGAATTCCTGGGGTTTGAGGAGTCGGAGACTCCTGGTCCCAGTGGCGTACAGCAACGCAGTGCTGAGGTGGAATCTCTAAGGCCAGCTCTCCGAAGGGTGAGTCGGCAAAGTCGCTCTGCTCAAAGACAGGCAGATGTGGAAGTGGATCTAGTGAAAACCACAGGAACGCACCGTGAGCTGATGGATGCATTGGGGCAAATCCCAGCGAGCATCAACAAGCTCACTGTGATAGTTATGGAGGTAGGGTCACAGATTGTCACTGCGAGCCATGAGTCCAGCGAGGCCATCATTGCCCATACACAGAGGCTGGTGGCCTCGAGCAGTGATAGTGGAGTTCCAGAGTGTGAGGCATGTACCATTGATCACACCGCAGGCTCGGGCGCATCACAGACACAAGCTTTGCTTCAGCTTGGCCAAGTGATGCAGTCCATGTCTGCTTCCATACTCTCCGCGTTCCCCACTGTCCAATGGGGAAATGATGGTGCCAAAGCAGACCAGCAAGGTGTGGGGACATCGGCCTCCGGTTGCTAAACCCAGTCCCATCAGAGAGACATGGGCTCTACGGAAATGGGAGGTGCTGTCATTCCTAGAGCCCTCTCATTCTGGCTGTCCCTGCTCATTGGGAACTTTATGAAGTCCATTCTGCATGTGTACAGTGCCCTTGTAACTTGGCGAATGCAGTGATGTGCAGTGTATGGAGAGATGTTGCTTATGTCTCCTGTTGCTGCCTGGAAAGAGCCGGAAGCATAGAAGACCATCGCCACAGTCACCTTCACCTGGACAGACAGCACAGTCCTATTGGTGCTGGTAGGCTGTCGGTCCATCTGTATGCGCTGGCATACCTCTGTCAGCACTTCTTTTCGGAAGCGCAGCCTTCTAACGCACTGGGCATCAGAGATGTGGAGGTATGAGCGATGTTCTCTGTAAACCTATGGAGGGGTAAGGCCTCCTCCCCAACCATCTGCGAC
The DNA here is from genome assembly GCF_044704955.1 of Pristiophorus japonicus. Classification (NCBI taxonomy): domain Eukaryota; kingdom Metazoa; phylum Chordata; class Chondrichthyes; family Pristiophoridae; genus Pristiophorus; species Pristiophorus japonicus. Next base: position 82,330,192 of record NC_091984.1, on the reverse strand, counting down.
CTCTTCGATTCTATGGTCCAACATGGACAAGAACCCTTCTTCCAGCTTGAAGTCGCCTGCTAATAGCACCCAGCATGATTTGCTGCCGAATGAGTATTGTCCCCATTGAAATCTCTCACTGACCTTGTAAGCAAATTGTCATGGCACATATAAGTGTCGTTTGCAACTCGGAGCCTCAGGCAGCATTCTGCCCATAGCAGTAACTGACAACTGCGATATAAGATCCTCCAGCCTCCCTTTAAATATGCCGCCAATAGCACCTGCTGCACCCTGGAACTGCCTGTTGTTTTTGGTCATTTTCTGGGGCAGTCGTTAAATGAGGCGTTAGGGCCGAAAGTTCCATCTGGGGCGCTAGCGTAGCCTTGAACGACAATTTACGTTATACTGACGGTCAAAACGGAGAGTGGGGCGGTGAGTTTTTGTGCCGTTGCAAAACTATTTGCGAAACTTCCGACTGGGCGCTAAATCCTGGACATCCCGTTTCACACTCAGAAACAGCATTTACCGCCTCACCGGGGCACAAAACAAGGCGCAAAAGAACGGAAAATCCAGCCCTTTATCGGAGAATTTCTGGGTTTTTCTCTTGGCTGTAGCCATACCTTGCTAACCCTGCCAAATGTGTTGAAGCAACTGGACAGTGAGTTGCAAGGAAACCATTCTGCATTGGCAGGATCAACATTTGAAGGAAGATCAGTGAATTTTTTTAATTGCTGTAAATGTAAACCACAATGTGAAAATTTATGTTACATGTTCTTTTTGCTTCTGTTGCCATGTTATTTTTTTGCATTTTTGGGCCAACAGTTTTGCTTGAGAATTTTTATTTGCTACAGATGTAAATTATCGTATTGACATTATTGCAAAATGGGATTCTTTTCATATCAGCCCCGTACCAGCCAAAGTTGCCTGGTTTTCTAGGCCTACGTATTTGTCAATAACATGATTAAATGTCAAATGGAATGGTCTTTTGTGTCTTTTAATGCCTTCAGAAAAGATTGTTCTCCCAGATCACAGCCTCACACAAAAACTTGTGTTTGGACTTGGTATTTTTGCCCTAAGCTGTAACCCTGTTAGCTGAATGTAGTTTATGTAGGTTGTGGTGCAATGTGCTGTTTATTTTGTCCACTAAGGTGGGATATGTTGTGAAACACTGGCCTAGATTTTCCAATTACCATTATTTCAATGTTGTCATTAATGGTCAACATTAAAATAAATCAGAAAATCTAGGCCATCACATTAAATTTAGAATTTATTCAGAAAGCTTTCAAACACCAGAAGTATCTCCCTGAGGCATAAATTCAGTGTCACTGACATTTTGATTTAATTTTCGTTAATAGACCATTGTAACTCTTGAGTAGAGTAAAAATAAATAGGCATGCGTTTTTATTTTTGGCTCCCCTCTTGGGAGTACAGTCAGAGCCAAGTCCACGGCAACTCAGGTGATTCAGCTGTAGAGGGAAGGAGGAGGGCGATAGTGATAGGGGATTCAATAGTTAGGGGAACAGACAGGATGCTACATCTTCGTGCCCATCCCCCTGCCAAATTAGTTTAAACCCTCTCCAACAGCATTAGCAAGCCCCTCTGTGAGGATATTGGTCCCGGCTCTGCTGAGGTGCAATCCGTTCAGCCTCCCCCAGAACCGGTCCCAAAGTCCCAGAGATCTAAAGCCCTCCCTTCTGCACCATCTCTCCAGCCACACATTCATCTGCTCCTCCTTCTATTTCTATACTCACTTGTGTGTGGCACCGGGAGTAATCCGGAGATTATTTCAGTCATGTATGTATGCTTTGGGTTACTAGCCACCAGGTGGCGCCACTGTCAGAGGTCATTGGGCTGTGCGCACGTGTGTGCGGCCCAGGTATAAAAGGCAAGCCATCATGTAATGTAATCACTTTGGGCCCTAATAAAGCAGAGCCAGGTTTGTACCTGTGTTAGTTTACAGTATTCAGCCTATCGAGTTATTACATACATAACAATTGCCTTTGAGGTCCTGCTTTTCAATCTCTTTTCTAGCTCCCTAAAATCTGCTTGCAGGACCACATACTCTTTCTACCTATGTCGTTGATACTGATGTGGACCACGACTAGTGGGAAGGATATAAAGATGCAAATTTGCAGAGAAATTACAGAGATGCAAGAACTATAGAGTAGTGATATTGGGGGACTTCAATTATCCTAATTGGAATAGTAATAGTGTAAAGTGCAGAGAGGGGAAAGAATTTCTGAAGTGTGTTCAGGAGAACTTTCTTGATCAGTACCTTTCCGGCCCAACGAGGAAGGAGGTATTGCTGGATCTGGTTCTGGGGAATGAGATAGGTCATTTGGAGCAAGTGTCATCAGGGAAACATTTAGGGAACAGTGATCATAGTATCATAAGGTTTTGATTAGTTATGGAAAAGGACAAAGAGCAATTTAGAGTCAAAATACTTAACTTGAGGAGGGCCAATTTCAGTGTGTTGAGAACGGAGCTGGCCTGGGTAAATTGGAATCAAAGATTGGCAGGAAATACTGTAAACAAAAAATGGTCTGTCTTTAAAGAGGAAATGGTTCGGGTACAGTCAAGGTACATTCACACGAGGGGGAAAGATAGGGCAACCAAAGCCAGAGCTCCCTGGATGACAAAAAAGATGGAGAGTAAAATAAAGAAGAAAAAAAGAGGGTATATGACAGATGTCAGGTTCAGAATACAAATGGGAACCAGACCGAATACAGAAAGTGCAGAGGGGAAGTGAAAAAGGAAATAAGAGGGGCAAAAGAGGGAGTATGAGAATAGACTGGCAGCTAACATAAAAAGGAATCCGAACGTCTTCTGTAGGCATATAAATAGTAAATGGGTATTAAGAGGAGGGGTGGGGCCAATTAGGGAGCAAAAAGGAGATCTACGCATGGAGTTAAAGGGCATGGCTGGTACTAAATGAGTACTTTGCAGCTGCCCTTACCAAGGAAGAAAATGCTGCCAAAGTGAAAGAGGAGGTAGTTGAAATATGGATGGGATAAAAATTGATAAAAAGAGGTACTAGAAAGGCTGGTTGTACTTAAAGTAGATAAGTCAACAGGACCGAATGTGATGCAACCTAGGATGCTGAGGGAAGTAAATTGTGGAGGTATGGCCATAATCTTCCAATCCTCCTTGGATACAGGGGTGATGCCAGAGGACTGCAGAATTGCAAATATTACACCCTTGTTCAAAAAAGAGTATGGGAGAAACTAACAGGCCTACACATAGAGGCCCAGGACCGCAAGTCGCCGAACCTTCCCGACCTCGAGGTATGTTTGTAGATATTTTTCAGGTTGGAGGCATCTGCCCGTGGGAAGCCTCTGACCGCACTTTCTGCACCATTACCTGCCACTTGATGTTTGTTGATTTTTTTTTATATAGTTTATGAAATGAATGCATATGCGTTCTCTGTAATACTAATCTTTCCCCAATGGCTACACTTGAAAATGTTAAAATGTGTAAGCATTGTGCCAGCTTTTAGTAGGTCTTGCACACTTGATACAAAATAAATATTTGATGAATAATTGATGGAATTTTGAATAAATTATTTATAATTCCTTAAAATCTTAAGCAGTTGAGTCTAGATTTGTTAGAGGGAGATGTTCTGGTGATACTGTTATAAAGATAAAATAGATCTTATCAGAGATAATCTTCAAACATTGCAATGGAGTTCCAGGAAATCTGATGCTCTTTACGAAACACTGAAGGCCTCCCGGTAGACCACCCCCACCCCCACTGATGGGCAAAAAATGAAAGTATAAAAGAAGAACCTTGACAAAGCAGGCGTTTGAAGTTCCAGCATCCTTCTGAGGTTTTTTCCACCCGTCAGCCTCCATCCTCGTATACAATCTTCCAAGTCCTGCCAGACTCCTCATAGCCGTAAACGCAGCTGAAATGCTGTCAGCAGCTGCACGCACGGGCATGCTTTAGAGAGGGCGGAAATAGGGGCAGCGAAATCCAAAATAGATGAGCGGGTGTCAGCTCAGCGTTGCATGTCGATTGACGTCATTACAATGCTTTTGGTGAGTGCAGGCAATGGCAGCGCTGCCAACCTGCTTAAAATGGCAGCTGACATGGGGCCCAGCGGCAGCAGGCAATAGTGTGGCGGCCGCCATTTTTTCCCAAAATCTGGCGGTAACGTGTGGAGCTAACGCACCAAATTTTTAGCCTTTTCTGTTTAAAATATTAGGTCACATTTCCTAGCACAAGGAAATTAGTGATTGCAAACTTCAATCAATTATTTTCTTTTTACTGGTAAACATGTTTACTCAACCAGTTTAAAAATATATAATGACTGAACCTGCAAACTCAGTATAACTAGGGCACTCATTTATACTTACCCTCTACAGCTTTCATCATCATCATAGACAGTCCCTCGAATCGAGGATGACTTGCTTCCACATCAAAAAGTTCACAGGTGTTTCAATGAAGGACCTAAAATTCCAGGTCTGAACTAATTCTTGAAGGGTGGAAGATGCCTGTGCTTGGATTTTTTTAACGTGTGGTGACTGTTGCACACCAGCCACCATACAGGCTTGACAGAGCTCGGTCTTGGTCCAGTGGCAAGGATTAACCAAGACGACTGGAGACCAGCTCTGCTGCATGGACGTAGTGTGCACACATATCACGGGGGCCGCGAGCACCATTAATGCCTGCTTTATTAATGCCTGCAACACAGCTTTATTAATGCCTTCAACACTAAATAGAACATTTTATTTCAGTGGTCCCATTAATGGTGCGTCCTTTCATTATCTCTCCATTCTCTAGTTTCGCCTAAATTTTCCAGTTTGTAGTTACATAGTATTAAATAGAATTTACAGCACAGAAACAGGCCATTTGGCCCAACAGATCCATGTCAGTGTTAATGCTCCACACGACCCTCCTCCCACCCTTCCTCAATGAACCCCACCAATATATCCTTCTCTTCCTTTCTCCCTCATAATTTAGTTTCCCCTTAAATGCATCCATGCTAGATGCCTCAAATGTTCCTTGTGATAGCAAATTCCACATTCTAACCACTCTCTTTCCGCGACTCAAAGAATAGTTGGTGGGTGGAGAAAGCACAGGAGATCCAACAGTTGGCCAACAATTACAACATGCAAGGTTTCTTCAGTGCTGTCAAGTCCACCTATGGCCCAAACACCCAAGGCCCCACCCCACTGCTGGCCAAGACGGAGAGGCACTCATAAAGGCACTGAGGCAGTCAGGGCTCGTTGGAAGGAGCACTTCGAAGATCTCCTTAACTGAGACTTTGCCTTCGATGCGAATGTCATCGACTCCATCCTGCAGCATGCTACCCGTCACCATCTCAGCAAAACCCCAACCCTGCATGAGGCAGAAAAGACCATCCGTTAGCTCAAGAACAACAAGGCCTCAGAAGCAGATGGAATCCCTGCCGAGGCATTAAAGTATGGCAGAGAAGTACTATTGGCACATATGCATGACCTCATCCCTCGTATCTGGAAGGAGGAGAGCATGCCAGGAGATCTCAGAAATGCTGTAAATTGTCACCATCTTCAAAAAGGGGGACAAGTCCAACTGTGGTAACTACAAATGAATCTCCCTGTTGTCAGCCACTGGGAAAGTCATAGCAGGAATCCTCCTCAATCGTCTTCTCCCCTTGGCTGAAGAGCTCTTCCCAGAGTCACACTGCGGATTCCGTCCACTAAGGAGTACAACAGACATGATCTTCACGGTGCAGCAACTACAAGAAGAATGCAGGGAACAACATTAACCCTTGTACATGACCTTCTTTGACCTCACAAAGGCCTTTGACACTGTCAACCGTGAGGGACTATGGAGTGTCTTCCTCCATTTCGGCTGCCCCCAAAAGTTGTTCACCATCCTCAGCCTGCTCCACGATGACATGCAAGCCGTGATCCTGACCAACAGATCCACCACAGACCCAATCCATGTCCGGACCGGGGTCAAGATCTTCTCGATCTTCCTTGCTGTAATGCTCCATCTCACTCTCAACTAACTCCCCGCTGGAGTAAACTATAGAACCATTTGTAACCTGTTCAACCTTCACTGCCTCCAGGCTAGATCCAAGTTCGTCCCATCCTCTGTCAGCGAACTACATCACACACAGAGGCCGAACTCCAAGCCATCATCAACACTTTCACCGAGGCGACGAAAGTATGGGCCTTACGCTAAACATCCACAAGAAAAAGGTCCTCCACCAACCTGACCCTGCCACACAGCACTGCCTCGCGGTCATCAAAATCCACGGCGTGGCCTTGGACAACATGGACCATTTTCCATACCTCGGGAGCCTACTATCAGCAAGGGCAGACATTGATGACAAGGTCCAACACTGCCTCCAGTATGCCAGCGCAGGTGTGACAGCCTGAGGAAGAGAGTGTTTGAAGACCAGGATCACAAATCTGGCACCAAGCTTATGGTCTACAGGGCAGCAGTGATCCCCGCCCTCCAATATGGCTCAGAAATGTGGACCACATACAGCAGACATCTCAAAGTGCTGGAGAAGTACCACCAACACTGCCTCACAAGATCCTGCAAATCCATTGGGAGGATAGGCGCACCAACGTCAGTGTTCTCACTCAGGCCAACAGCATCGAAGCACTGACCACGCTTGACCAGCTCCGTTGGGCGGGCCACATCATCCGTATGCCCAACACGAGACTCCCAAAGCAAGTGCTCTACTCAGAACTCCTACACGGCAAGCGAGCCCCAGGTGGGCAGAGGAAATGTTTCAAGGGCACCCTCAAAGCCTCCTTGATAAAGTGCAACATCCCCACCGACACCTGGGAATCCCTCGGCCGAGACCGCCCAAAATGGAGATAGAGCATCTGGGAGGGTGCTGAGCACCTCGCGTCTTGTCACCGAGAGAATGCAGAAATCAAATGCAGACAGCGGAAGGAGCATGCGGCAAACCAGGCTCCCCACCCACCCTTTCCTTCAACCACTGTCTGCCCCACCTGTGAAAGACTGTAATTCTCGCATTGGACTGTACAGCCACCTGAGAACCCACTTTTGGAGTGGAAGGAAGTCTTCCTTGATTCCGAGGGACTGCCTTTGATGATGATGGTAAAGAAGTTTCTCCTGTATTCCTTTTTGGATTTATTAGTGACGGTCATATTTATGGCCCTTATTTATGGTCTTCCCCGCAAGTGGAAATATCTTTTCCATGTCTACCCTATGAACCCCTTTCATAATCTTACCCTTCAGGTCACCTTTTAGTCGTCTCTTTTCTAGAAACAAGAGCCCAGCCTGCCCAATCTTTGTTGACAGATATAACCTCTCAGTTCTAGTATCAGTGTCGTAAATCTTCTTTGCACCTTCTCCAGTGCCTCTACATCCTTTTTATAATATGGAGACCGCAACTGTTGACAGTACTCCAAGTGCAGTCTAGCCAAGGTTCTATACAAGCTTAACATAATTTCTCTGCAATTCAATTATATCTACCTAGAAATGAACCCCAGTGTTATGTTTACTTTTTTAAAATGGCCTTATTAACCTGTGTTGCTACTTTTAGTGATTTGTGTATCTGCACCCCCAGATCCTTTGCTCCTCTACGCCATTTAGATACTTATTTTTTAAGGGTATGTGGCCTCCTTATTCATCCTACCAATATGTGCTACCTCACATTTATCTATATTGAAATTAATTTGCCAATTACACGCCCATTCTGCATGTTTATTAATGCCTTCCTGTATTTTGTCACAATCCTCTCTCTATTAACTATACCTCCCAATTTGGTAATGTCCACAGATTTTTAAATTGTACTTCCGATTCCCAAGTCCAAATGTAAATGTTCAATAACAGTGGGCCCAGCACTGATCCTTATGGAACACCACTTCCTACCTTTTACCAGTCTGAGTATCTACCTTTAACTCCTACTCTCTGTTTTGCTATACATTCTCTTACTTGTCCCCTGTTCTGATCTTAGTAATGACTAGTTAACTTAGAAGTGTTTCAGCTACTACTTGAAGAAAGTTATTTCCTTCTTAAATAGTCTTAGACTCCCTTGTTTAAAAAATTGTTTAAAAAGCCCTTTTGTCAGAATCTGGTCAATTAATTCTCTTAAAGTTTGTTGTTAAGTCTATGACTTGTGTGCCTAATGTAACAGTTATGTTAGCTAACAAGGTAATACCTCTTTCATGTACTCATACTTCAGGTTGGGAACAACTTCTAACCCCAGTTATCATTGATTTTCTCACATCTAGCTGGTTGGCCAATTCAGTGATGTTGGCTCTTAAACTAACAACTATATTGAGTTTATATAAATATTTATTAATAGTTAAGTTAATGGTATCTATTTGTGACATTGCAATCGCCAGAGATTTATGTCACTAAACTGAAGATTGGTATCTTATGAAATGGATCCCAGCTGGAAAAAGACCACATGAAAGACTAAAGCAGAGCTGACGGCTAGAATTTTACCGAAGCCGAGAGGGCAGGATTGGAGGTAAGTCAGCTGTCAAACTAGAAACAATTGACAGCAGGTTAGGAGTTCGCTGTCAACCCGCCTCCACGTTAATCTCCCACGTGTTGGGTCTGTCAGCGCTGAACAGACCCAACACCAAATGGTGGGAGAAGCAATTTAGATTATTAAGAGGTTGTTAAAAGCCAATTAAACACCATTTTTCCCTGTATTTACCACTTTCCCAGCTTTTTCATGAGGTTCACAGTGCTCGGGGATCACGTCAGATACGTAGGTCGAGTGTTCCATCAATATTCATCCTCTGAATAGCTGACAGCTGCTAATGTGGTATAAAAGCTATCATTTCACAGCTGTTCTCATTCCAATCTTAGAAGCTGGAACCTTCAGGTTTGGAAGACACATTTGAGCGTTATGCAGGTTGGAAATATTTCAAGTAAACTCTCTATCCACTATCACCTCCTTGGAACAACCCCTCACATCATTGACAGTTCACTTCTGGCATTTCAACCTCACCTGCCATCTAGTCCATCAGCATTGGTGCCCTTGAAAAAATCTCACCTTGGTCCTCAAAATCCCACCACGATCATCCCCAACAACAGCATCACCAGGCACACCAGCAGCATCAACACCTTCTCCATAATCAACTAATGCTGCACTTGACAGAGGGCATCAGCTGTCTGGGAAGCCAGAATGGCCTCACCATGGCCAGATTTACTTTACTTGATCCTGTACATCCTGGCTGCCACATGATGGGCCAGGTTGGCACCACCCTACACCAGCACCATAAAGCATCGCTGCAATGCCCCAGCCATTTCTTTCACATTCATCACCATTGCGGGGGATACCGTTATATCTCATCATTCACTGCAACTCACCTGAGCCACTTTCAAAGATGCACACAATCTGTCCAAGACTGGAAAGTGTTGAAAATAAAGATATTTATGTTTGACACCACATTAACAGAAATTTTACATAAACATTGCACAACACACCCAAGTGCCTACCTTTATGTTGTTAGTTAGTATGATTGCATTAGGACGAAGGTGAGTGTGAGGGGTGGCTAATGAGATGGGGAAGTGATAATGTATATAGAGGGATGGGTGGAGGTGCAAGTAAGGTGGTGTGAATACGGATGTGCAGGAGTAGGGCAGGGAAGGCAGAGTGATGGTGATGTGATGAATGGACAGTAGGATGAAGTTGAGTGTGGCTTTGCAGTAATGTTTTGTGATCTACTGAGATCATTGAAAGGTTTGTGCCATTGCAGCCAGCTTCTCCAGACGACACCCTGCTTGTGCCCTCCTGTGAAAAATGTAACCAGGCTGTATTGGTGTCCTGGGGAGGTCTCTTCTGCTCATTGGAAGGGAAGAGAACCTCCCTGCATGCTGTGGGAGAGCCTGGGTGCAGTCGTGCACCTTTGTGCAATGCTTGTCAGTGTTTGCAACACTTCAATGCTGTAGAACACCGAGTGCACAACTGTCAAAATCAATGTGGACATGGTCCCTTTAAGGAAACTGGCTGATGACGCGTCATCGAATGACATCATCAGACCTGCTTCCTTTTAATTGGCCGGTATCCTTGTTGGATGGGCTTAACAAGCTCAATCAAGGTAAAATCACTTGTAGAAAGTGAGATGGAACCGGCAGCAGGCTTGGACCTCACTTCAGACCCTGGCCGCCTCACTCCCGACCTGTTAGGAGAAATTGGGGCCGACGAGACTATGTCCAGGAAGAATTGAATGCAAGAGTGACAGTTGGCATACAAAATCAAGAGCTAGCAGAGAAAATAGTGCAATAGCCAGATCCAGTGGAGTCGATGGACAGCTTTTTTACGATGAGTATGTGAGCTATTGTATAAAATTTATTGCAGTATCCTTTTATTTTTAAATACTTTTCTACCTATATATATCATATATGGAAAGTTTCAAATTGGTGGACTTATGTCAAGTAAGTATAATTACCCCCTAAACCTCTGTGAAATGGAGGTATGCTTTCACTTCTTCAAGATACAGAGAGCAAATAACATTTGACAAAGCTAAATGTCTCATTTTGCAGCAATGCTCACAGGATACAAACAAAATGTTGGCTGTGTTATTCTGCCATTTACTGCTGTAATTAAATACTTCATGGGTTAGGCTTTAAAAGAGTTTTCATCTCTGAACCTCCTCATGTGGTCATTGTGACATATTTACTCAACTGATATCATCATTCCTCAAGCAGATCCACTTAACTTCTAGCTTTCTACAGTAAATTTCAGCTGTTTTCAAGTCTGTTTTATTACTCGCTTATTTGGCCTTATAATTGTTGCATTTTTTTTTATTTGTGAAACCTAGGTGATGGGCCAAGGGACAAGAACCATGAAGGTTGATTGCAGCAGGGGACAAATAGGAGTGATTAGGTACCAGTGAGCTTAAGTTTAAAAAGCATATGAATTATGGTAGGAAGGGATGACCAAGAGAGGTAAGGAATTCCAAACTTTGAAGTACTGAAAGAATCGTTAAGAGTGTGATAAATTTTGATTTTGACAGCTATATGTTATATTATTTGTTAACATAGACAAACATACACATTATGGTAAACAGCCAGACCATTTGTTGCAACTGATTTATATTATGTTTTGAAACAAAGTACAGTTCAGAATTTTTCTGATTAAAGTGCAAATTGATGTCAAAATTCACGAATCAATACAAAACGTTTAAAAACCTTTCAAAATACATCACAGATCTTAAGTGCAAGGAAGTTATATGGAAATGATCCATGCAATGTGGACAGGTCCATGTTAGGACATTTCACTTTAGGACACCATTATTAATTTATAACTTTACTGTATGTAATTTTCCATTTCCAAATATAGCTGTAATGAAATTAATACTCTGAAGATAACTGTGACAGGAACAAGTCCTCAAACTCAGCAGTATAACAACTTATTTTATACACATTTTATTAAATACCATTGATGATCTCCATATAATTAAAATGTTTTCTTTCCAAATTAATTTGTAGATGTGCATTATATCAACGCTTGGTAAAATTATACTTGATTACTGGTGTGTAATCTCTGGCCTAAATAAGAGAAACTGAATGACCATATTCATTACAATACAGTTATATATATATATATATATATATATACACACACAAACAGTTAACATTGTCTTTAAATTGTACAGTTAGTGTATTCTGTAAATACCTGTAGTTTCGATGAAGATAAAGAATACTCTGTAAATAATTGAGTGCATTAAGGCTGTATTTCTGTATCAAACAGAGCAAACTATTGAAACAGTCCAAGCTTTACGATTCCTTTATTTATTTTGATGCCATTTTTCTTCTTCCCCTTTCGAAAAGCGCTGATTCACATTGGGTGCGGTTCCATGTGTGGCTGAAGCCCTCTGTTACCTTGCCCAGGTAGCCATTGCACCTAGTGAGACAGTAAACTCTGGAAGACTATTTAACAGCAGAGAAGTGGGGGTGGGGGGGGGAGGGGGAACATCATAGCCAGTAATGATCAGGACCAGTAATCCTGACAGATACCCCAGCCCCGGAACAAGGACACAATTATGGTGTTCCTACTGCTAGTCCATGTAAATCAGGTAACTCAGCACAAACTGGAGATCAATCCTGGGACATTAACATACAATTACATACTGAGCCATCTTCTCTATGCTCTCATGTTCTCGTTTGTTTCTTTTTTACTTAATTTTTCATCTTTTTGTTTGGGTTTAAGTTGGAACAAAAAGTATCTTGAAATCATTGAATCTTACAGCACAGAAGGAGGCCATTCAGTCCATCATACCTGTGCCGACACTTTGAAAGAGCTATTCAATTAGTCCAGCTTCTCCCTACTCTTCCTCCAAAGTCATGCAAAATATTCCTTTTCAATTATTTATCCAATTCCCGTTTGAAAGTTATTATTGAATCTGCTTCCAACACCCTTTCAGGCAGTGCATTACAGATCATAATAACTCGGCGGAAACATTTTTCTTCTCATCTCCCTTCTGGTTCTTTTGCCAATTTTCTTATATTAGGGTTAAATTAGTCTGGGAGCTGCCTCCAAATTCTAGGCAGAATATATAGACCATAATCAGGAATGCCACCAGGCATCATGATATAATGCAAATAAATGATCTCTCCCCACGTCAAATGCCAATACAATTTTTGGGGAAATATTTGTTCCAGTTGATCATCTGTCCACAGGTAGGTTGTTTCATGGCATTTCCCTTGTATCCAGTTTATTCCTCTTAATTCCAGATTGCTTCACTTGAACTATCTTTTGGCATTAGTTGTAAGTTGCAGCTTTGGTGTGTGCCCTACTGGTGTAAGGGCAGAAGCAATGAAAGAGCTGCAAGGTTGTACGAGACTTTGGCCTTGGTGTGGACCAGCATTAAATGGGAAACAGACCAGCAGACAAATCATAGTGGCGTGCATACTTGGGCTATCTATCTGCTAAGTGTTACTGTTGGTAGTCTTACCTTGGTAGCCTCTTTAACGTGTACCACCTTCATTTACATCTGTTCCCAGGCCATGCAGGTGCTCTACCCAGTGTTGAGCCTAGTTGCCACTTCCCGCCAAGTGCACTGCCATCCTCCAGCGAGAGTGCCCTTGAGGGGTAGACAGAGCAACCCCTCCTTGCACCCCACTTTGCAAGCCATCAAATGTAGTGTAAATTAAACAATCTGTAAGGAATATCTTATAGATTCACAAAATCAGCAGCTCAGATAAACAAATGAAATAACGCAAAACCATTACAAGAGTTGCTTTACATGCACATTTCACAGTCGAAAGACAATCAAGGACTATTTTTTTTCCCATCACATAATCAACCAGATTGTATTTTATCTCATTTATGTTAGTTGTTCTTTCAAATGGCCCCTTCCTTCTACTGTTACAGGAATCTCTTTGAACCCCTCGACTGAGCAATTAGTGACAGCATTGGCTACCTGACATACCTTCCTTAACAGGATTTCTCGGAACAGTAAATAAACCCAGGGGTCAAGGATCTGATTTAAAGATGCCAGTCTAATGGCTATGAGGAAAAAATTGCAATTATGTTGCAGCTCAGTGCTTGGGGACGATGGCTTGTCTGGTGATGTGTAGCAGTGATCCGAAGAACTTTCAGTGTAAATCATTTTCAACATCAGCACCTGGGAAAAATATGATTAAAGACCTTAGTATTAAGCAAAAAAAAGCAATCAATGATATAGTATGTTTAATTGTACACCTACTGTTTCCAATGATCTGCACTTACTCCTCCTGTCCTGAAGCAGGTGACTCGTGAAGGAGGTGAAGTTTCCTGCACCTATTTTCTATGTTTCTATGTTTCTATGAATGCATATCAGGAATTCAGACATATGTCCCATAATTAAATTAATGGACAGAAGATGGCTGGGAACGCACCTAAGTTCTCAATATATGCTCCCAGCAAGGGAAGCTCCACATTAGGGTGCCATTTCATAAAATTACTCCTTTCAACATCCCTACATTACAACAGTGACTACACTCCAAAAGTACTTCATTGGCTGTAAAGCGCTTTGTGACATCAGGTGGTCGTTGTGATGTATGCACCTGTGAGTATGCTCACGGGTTTTTGGAGCTGTTACATTGTGAATGGCTTAGCCAGTCACGTGATGTTCACAAGACTCAATAGAAACCCAGTCAGTTGGGTCTAGGTTAACCATGATGAGGTATACAGTTGTGAGCCTAGTGGATGAAGTGGTAAAGTGTAGTGTGATTGTTAAACTTTTGTTAATAAACCAACTAGTTCTTAATAGCAATGTGTTGTTATGAATTCTTAAGCAAAGAACCCATGAAACAAATACTTTACAGTTGTGAAAGGCGCTATATAAATTCAAGTTTGTCTTTTTTCCTAATGTTCAAAATATTACAAGATAATTATGGAGGAGGAAGACCATTCGGCCCATAATTGTTCACCCATCTAGAAACACCCTTCAGCTTCCTCATTGCAGTATCTAATTGTTTCTTAAACATATCCAAGGTTTTCACTTGCATCATTCTACTGAGAAGTCCATTCCAAGTGTTGGTAATTTTCTGCATGAAAAATAATTTCCTGAGATCAGTCCTTTTGAACTTGTGTCCTTTTGAATATTCACTATTAAACTTTTCAATATATGTACTATATACCTCTATACAATCACCTTTCAGACACCTCCTTTCCAGGCTGACTAGCAAGAGTCGCTCGAGTCTTTTCTCATAAGTCAGAACCCTGATACTAGGAAACAGCATTGTGACTCTTCTCTGCACTGCCTCCAGAGCTTGAATGTTTTCCCTGTGTCTCAGTGACCACAATTGGACACAGCATTCAAGGCATAGTCTGACTAGAGCACTGTGCAGTTTGATCATGACTCCCTCTGACTATTTTGGTTATGTACTTCAATATTCTGTTGGCTTTGTTGATTGCTGCTCTGCATTGGCTGAATATATTTAGTGAAGAATCTCCATTTCACACTTAGCTATTTCAGCACTATTCACAGAATACATGTGTTGCTTGTTTTTCCATCTTATGTGCAGTAGTTTGCACATCTGCATTAAACTTCATCTGCCAATTATATGTCCACATATTTATTTTGCCAATCTCACTGTAATTTCTGAGCTGCTTCCTCTGCCCCTCGCAGTTTGGTATAATCAGCAAATTTGACCACTTTGCAATAAGTTTCTAAGTCTTCTACGACATACTTTTGGAAGTCTGGGGACACAGAGGTGGAGAATCGTCTGGGCCTATTTTCGGGCCTGGAATGGGTGCTGCGCGGGTAGTATGCACACAACTGGGTTCCCAATTTCAGGCCAGCCTCAGGCCTCATTAAAAAAAAGTTCCGAGAGCCAACAGCACCTGTCACGCTTTCACTGGTCAATCTCCCACTTTGCGAAGAAGAATATCAGGCACTTGTGGGCAAGAGGACTTAAAACAGGTGTTAGGTTCTTTACATATGTAAATTAGGGACCCAACATCTGTTGTTAGGCACGACTAAAAAGTGGCCTGATTCAATTTCAGGTCGGACATTTTTAAGGTGTCCTTGAAGCACAGGTTGTTGGCCTCCAAAATTGGGCTTCGATATGTTTGTTTTACGTCTGTAGTCCACTATGTCATACGGTACAGTCCACTTCAGATGTTATTTCCTCAAAGAAATCGAGCAAGTTGGTTGGCCATGCTCTTCCCTTTCTGACTACTGTGTGCAAAGTTATTATTGTACAGATACACCTTTACTCCTGCTAATTGATTCCATTAGTTGACCTTAGTCTTTTGTAGAATTCTGGGATAAATACCATCGATCCCGAGTGTTGTTTCAAGCCCTTTTACCCTAATGAGGAAATGTGTTCCATTTCCCAGGGTGGCTATTCCTTGCATTGTTGGGGGGATGAGGGCGGGGTGGGGGGGTGGGGGCGTGTGGGCAGTTGGAAATCACTCCAGAAATATATATAAAATTCTACAAAAAATAAAAGGTAACAAAAGAAAACAAACAATAAAAAGGAACTCAGTAATGTTCTAACATTCACTCTAAAGTGCAACAAATACACCCTCCAGCAGGCTCTTGGCCACAATATCTGAGGCACGTTCAATTTCTCTTGAGCCAACAATGAGCAAGAAGCAGTATCTAGGAAAGAGAAATTGCGTAATTGTTGATTCATAGCTGCGAAAAAGGGCTTCCGGCTGCACATGTTTAATAAATAAATAAACAAGGAACCATGAATCCTCTCGAGCTCTAATTGGCTAATAATAAAATTATCAGGAAGATGTAATATGTGTGTTTCCTAATCAGAACATAATTCACCAGAGCCACAAGATATGAAAGGACAGAACTGTGTATGCATCCTCTACAAAAATGATGACTTTTTCTTCTGTTCCATTTATGAAAACAGATGATAGAAAACATTACTAACAAATAGATAAGTAACTGGGGTTCACTTCTGAAGTTAAAATTAACCACAATTATGTGATCACCTACATAAAGTCATATTAACCCTTAGAGTGCTGACATGTTCAGTGAACTTGGCTCTGTTTTCAGCTCATGTTCTGTGACATTGAAATAGACACAGAACTACTCCAACGCCAGGAACATAATTATTACTATAGTAGTAACCCCAAACAAATAAACTAAACACCTGGGGCTAGAATTTCCTAACAACCCGCCAGTGCCCGATTGCCGCCCAAAAGACCGGCAAGATTCCCAAGATTATCACCGGCGAAAACGTCCCAAAAAAATGAAAAAAATATGCCCAGCGCAAAAAATGGGCTTTGCACCCCGATTCTCAGCGGTAAAGGTGAATTTTGGGTCGATTGGGCGGTTCTTAAAGAAAATGGGCGATAATTAATACATTTACTAAAATTTTATCCCGGGTTGGGCCTAGGAGGAGAAAAACACTAAAAATATTTTTTCAAAAAACGTAACATAAAAAACCATAAAAACATTCTCAGAACTCTGTTAACTTAAATCACCATAACAGAATTTTAAAATAATTAGTAAAAAACCAATTACTTACCTTTTTCTTGCAGAGTTACTCACCTGCCGCCCAGCTCCGCTAATTCTTGTGGGTGGATTTTTTATACTTACCTATGGGTCACCACTGAGCCAAATATCACACCATGGCGATCTGTGGATGGTGCACGCCAGCGGTTCGCTCCCCAGCAGTACTTTGAAACCGTTGGCGTAACTCAGCTGGGCAATTCCTCTGCCGAGAAACCGAGCGGTGAGCCACTGCAAATTCTAGCCCATTGTCACATAAAAAATAAGCACTTGGAAGATTTTGCTTGTGGTTTGGCAATTGGTTGGGAGGTAAGAAAGGAAGAAAAACTTGCATTTGTATAATGCCTTTCATGACCTCAGGATGTTCTAAAGTGCTTTACAGCCAATGAAATACTTTTGAAGTGCAGTCAATTTGTGCACAGCAAGTTTCCACAAACAGCAATGTGATCATGACCAGATAATCTGTTTTAGTGATGTTGATTGAGGGATAAATATTGGCCAGGACACTGGGAATAACTCCCCTGCTTGTCTTTGAAACAGTGCCATGGAATTTTTTTATGTCCACCAGAGAGCAGATAGAGCTTCAGTTTAAGGTCTCTTCTGAAAGATGGCACCTCTGACAGTGCAGCTCTCCTTCAGTACTGCACTGGAGAGTCAGCCTAGATTTTTGTGCTCAAGTCTCTGGAGTGGAACTTGGACCCACAACCTTCTGACTCAAAGGCGAGAGTGCTACCCACTGAGCCACGGCAGAGCGTAAGGATAAATGGTTTGTTTTCTGATTGGTGGGATGCAACAAGTGGTGTTCCCCAGGGATCTGTATTGGGGCCTCCGCTGTTCATATATATATATGTATAAATTGCTTGGGTGAAAGAAGTAGAGAGTTGTATATCCAAGTTTTCAGATGACACTAAGAAGGCACAGTAAAAGGGATTAGAAAGTTACAAAGGGACATAGACAGACTAAGTAATTAGGAAAAACTATGGCAAATTGAGTTCAATGTGGGGAAGTATGAAGTCATTCACTTTGGATCTGAGGAAGACAAATCAGAATTATTTCTTAAAGATGAGAAATGAGGACCTACGGAAAAGCAAAGGGATTTAGATATCTGTGTGAAAAGATCACTAAAAGCACAGGTACAAAAAGTACTCAAAAAAGCTAATGGAATGATAGCCTTTATCTCAAGGGGCTTGGAATTCAAAAGTGAGGAAGTGATGCTTCAGTTGTACAGAGCCTTAATCAGACCCCATGTGGAGTACTGTGTTCAGCTTTGGGTACTGAACCCCAGGAAATAAATATTGGCCTTGGAGGTGTAGAGGAAAGACTTACAAGAATGATACCAGGGCTAAAAAGATTAAATTATGAGGACAGGTTACATAAGCTCGTTTATATTCCCTTGAGTTTAGACAAGTTAGAGGTGATCTAACTGAAGTGTTTAAAATAATAAAGACATTTGGTACAGCGGAGCCATTTAGAAGTGAAATCAAGATACACTTTTTCACGCAAATGGCAGTGGAAATCTAGAACTCTCTCCTGCAAATGTTGGGTTAATTGAACTTTCAAGACTCAAATTGATAGTTTTTTGTTAGGTAAGGATAATTAACATAATACTCTATTTTGTCTACTTTTTCTAACTGTAAAATTATATTTTTTGTTCTACTTTCCTGTCCTTACTTGCTTTTAAAAATTGTAAATTGATCGCCAGAAATAAGCTTCAAAGATTGTTTTTCAAAAAATTTTCAGATTAGTACATAGGTATTCATTTAGTATTTTTATATCAATGAGGTACACTAACAGATTTCATACAGTTGTGTGATTCTGAAACACTGGCTGAATTCACTACTATAAGTTTTGAATAATGCTTTTGGGATCATACTGATAAGAACATAGGAATAGGAGGAGGTCATACAATCCCTCGAGCCTGTTCGCCATTCAATGAGATCATGGCTGATCTGTATCCACCTGCCTTGGCTCCATATCCTTTTATAACCTTGTCTAGTAAAAATCCATCAATCTCAGGTGACTTTGATTTTAAGGTTCTGTCTCCAGTCCTAGACTACCCCACCAGCGGAAAAAGATTCTTTCTATCTACCCTAGCAATTCCTTTCAAATTCCTAAATATCTCAATCAAATCACCCCTTAATCTTCTATATTCCAGGGAATACAAGCCTAGTAATCTTGCCACATAATCTAACCGTTGGAGCCCTGGTAACATTCTGGTGAATCTGCACTGCATTCCTTCCAAGGCCAATATATCCTTTCTAAGCTACGGTGCCCAGAACTGTACACAGTATTCCTGTTGTGGTCTATCCAGGCTTTGTATAGCTGTAGCAAAACGTCCTCCCCTTTAAATTCCAGCCCTCAATTTTAAAGGCTAACCTTTATAGCTAATTTGTTATACCTGAGCACTAATGATCTGTATACATGGACCCCTGATAATATGTTCTTGTTCATAATGATTGCCAGAAGCAAAGGATTTGAAGAAGTATTCTTATACATGAATAAAATCAGAAATTGCTGGAAATAGCCAGATTAGTCAGCATCTGTTCTGGGTGTATATCCTTCTCATGAAGGGTTACCCACCTGAAACACCATAACTTGTCTTTTCTCTTCACAGATACTGACTGACATGCTGAGTATTACCAGCATTTTCTGTTTTTATTTCAGATTTCCAGCATCTGTTTTTTCCCTTTTTCTTTTAGATTAACTTGGTAGTACAAGTTCTGATAAAATAATCATGAAAACATGTATCTATTCTGATATGAAAGTGCCAAATAAAAATTATGGTTACAGTTAATACATAGAATTTACAGCACAGAAACAGGCCATTCAGCTCAACTGGTGTTTATGCTCCACAGCCTCCTCCCACCTATCTAACTCTATCAGGATAACCTTCGATGTTTATCTAGCTTTCTCTTAACTGAATCTATTCTTGTCGCCTCAAATATTCCTTGTGGTAGCTAGTTCCACATTCTCACTACTCTCTGGGAAAAAAAGTTCCTCCTGAATTCCCTATTAGATCTATTAGTGACTATCTTATATTCATGGCTTTTAGTTCTGGACTCCCCCACATATTGGGGCTGAATTCGCATCCCCTACAGGTGCGTACGAGGTGCACACGCGCCCGTCGGGGCCCCACATGTTCCAGGTTTAGGCATGCACTGTGCACGCGTCGAAACCTAGAACTTGTGATCTGTCAAAAATCCTTGTGACCGATCGTACAAATCTGAAGGAAATGGGCAATTGCAGGCGGAGAGTTGGGCTATTTTTCCTGCTTTTACCAGCGTAAGAGTTTAACAAAATAGAAAAATAAAATGTTATCACTTATTTATATATTAAAAACCTTGTCCATTAAGGTAAGTTTATTTTTAGCCCTGTTAAACCATATTTTTAAAAAAATGCCAATTTTTTTTTTGTTTAAAATATTTAATTAAATGGCATTTTAATTAATTTTAAATATTTTAAAAAACTTATTTCATGTGTTTTTGTATTTTTGGGGGTATTCCCATTCATACTTATGGCAGCTCCGTATAAACGGAATGACCATAAGTATGAACAGGGATCCCCCTACTTTCATTGGTTGGGCCACCCCACGTGATCCCAGGGGCTTGCGAAATGCCTGCGCCCCTGAGATACATGGGACTCTATGCAGGCCTACACGTAGAGGCCCAGGACCACAAGTCGCTGAACCTCCCGGACCACCAGGTAAATTCGTCGATCTTTATCAAATCGGAGGCTTATGCCCATGGGATGCCTCGGTCCACAATTTCTGCACCATCCTCTAAGTCTACCCTATCAAACCCTTTCATAATCTTAAAACCTCTATCAGGTCACAACTCAGCCTTCTCTTTTTCTTGAGAGAAGAGGCTCAGCCTGTTCAAACTTTCCTGACAGGCATAACTTCTCGGTTCTGCTTTCTTCTGGTATAATTTTTTGGGTTAAACCAGGTATTGAATGGAATGTTACATGTATATTTTCGGACTGTAAATGGCATCAAAATGACAAAATGAAAATGGAAGAGAAATTACACTCCTGTCTGTGTGTTTATCTATATGTGCATATGTGTCTTTACAGTTGTAAAGTTAACTAGCTATCATGTCAACATTTTATTTTCAGATGTAGGGATACGGTAGCATAGTGATTATGTCATGGGACTAGTAATCTGGAGATGTGAGTTCAAATCTCACCATGACAGCTGTGGATTGTAAATTCAGTTAATTACATAAATCTTGAATAAAACAGCTAATATCATGTAATGATGACCATGAATCTACTGGATTTTTGGAAAAATCCCAACTGGTTTTAGGGGAGGAAATCTGCCGTGCTTACCCAGTCTGGCCTATATGTGACTCCAGACCCACAGCAATATGGTTGATTCTTAACTGCCCTCTGAAATGGCCAAGCAAGCCATTCAGTTGTACCAAACCACTACAACAAAGTCAGCACTGTGGGAGTACCTTCACCACATGGACTGCAGCGGTTCAAGAAGGTGGCATCACCATCTTCTTAAGGACAATTAGGGATGGCAATAAATGCCAGCCTTGCCAGCGATCTGTCAAAAAATACATTTTTTAAAAATCATTTGGATGGAGTTTCCCGTCCAACCGATGAATGAGTCTCAGTTGTGATAGGTGCGCTGATGGGCGCGGAGTCCGATCCTGTAGCTCATGTACCGCTGCAAACAATGCTTCATTTAACACTCTTCAAATACCCCCGCGTTCTGTACAGCACGACATATCGTGGGGAACTGAAGTGCAGCAGAGCTTAGTATTCCTTTTAGTTACAGGGAAATAATTCAAACTGAAAAATGTTTTCTTCCAGCTTAAGACCACAGTATATCAAAAGGCATTCTGCAAAATGAATACATTTGGATGTGAGCGCTATGCCACCGAATTATTGTTAAATTCTTAAACCACAAAATAAACTTACTGCAGTTATAAATGTAAACAGTATTTCGGAATGTTTATAGTATAATGTCGTTCAAATGTCAGATTTCATGGCGGGATGATTTGTTTTAAATGTGTGCGTTAGGTCGCCTAGCAGACAACAGTCAGACGTGTCTGTAACTTAAACACACAACTCACTGATACTGACAGCACAAAAACACTCGGGAGAAATGTTACTGGATTATCAATGGGGCAAGTTACCGATTTCATGTTGCCTCACGCATGTTCCAAGTCATCACCATCAGTAAAACAGCTCTCCGGAACCACTGCCCGCTGGATTTCGAGGTATCTTTAATACAATTCGTTTCAACCTTTAGTTACTAAAAGGTCATCTTACTGGAAGATCTATTTACTTACCAGGAGAGGGGACCAACAGACACAGAGCACGCACATGATGCCCATCAGCTGGATCAGTGTTTCCACGGTGATCCTCTCCCATTGCTTGTTAGCGGACGATATCTTGTTCTTACAGCGAACTACCAGTCCTCGAATAGTTGCGACGTTACAGCTCAATGTGACCAGCAAGGAGGCGATACCCAACACGGTGAAGGTCGAAGCAAAAATGGTGTTGCCCAAGATCTGGCTGCCTGTGTT
This sequence comes from Pristiophorus japonicus, assembly GCF_044704955.1. Classification (NCBI taxonomy): domain Eukaryota; kingdom Metazoa; phylum Chordata; class Chondrichthyes; family Pristiophoridae; genus Pristiophorus; species Pristiophorus japonicus. The sequence goes on along the minus strand of NC_091984.1, from coordinate 82,307,781 downwards.
GATGAAGCACCAAGTCCCCGGCCATTGCAAAGTGTACCTCCCAACTCCGACAGTGGGCAGCAAGGCGAAGATCACCACGCTGACCCAGATAGACAGCACCAGCAGTTTGGTGAGCCTGGTTGTTATATGGTTGGTGTAGTAGTGGGGAGCGTGGATAGCCAACGTCCTTTCAATCGCCATAGCACTGGCTAAAAACAAGGGGCAGAGCCCAAATGTAGTCATGGAGACCCCAAAGAAGGCGCACAGGGCGCCGGATGGGTCCACTCTGCCCCACTGCCTGTTGGTCAGGTACACTGAAATAACGACGGGGCTGATGAGAAGTTTGCCAGTCAGGTCAGTCAGAGCCAGCGCTCCAATAATCAGCAGAAAGGACTTCTTCCTCTTGTTTTCCTTCTTATGGTACGACCTGTACACCAGCAGCAAGGCGAGCGTGTTACCCACGATGCCGGTGACCATCATGGTGACTGGGAAGACCACGGACACCGACACACACTCCGCAGCGCTGACCGAGGACATGTTGCTGGGCTGCCCGGAGCTGGAGTTGTTGCTGTCCCACATGCTCTCCTCCAGTGACTGCTTCCACTGGCCGGGCTCAGAGTCCAAGCAAATCGAGCCCATCACCGCGCGGTGGGGTTCAGTGTCCGAGATCTTTTTGCAACCAGTTTTATTCCGCTCGGCGACCTGTTGGGTTGGAGACTGGGACTTGCACAGCCAATGACCATGGTTTTCGCCTCAGAATGCTAACCTCGGGAGGCGTGTTCTCCAACAAAGCCAACCTCGTCACTCTTGGATCGATCAGAGAAGAACAGAGGATCTTTTGGCGGAGGAGAGGAGGCGGGTTGGATGAATGGATCAACTATAACTGACACAAATAAATTCAAATTACAACAGCGACTACACTTCAAAAGTACTGCATTGGCTGCAAAGTGCGTTGGGACGGTCCTACGGTCGCGAAAGGCGCTGTATAAGCCGCAAATTCTTTCTTTAAATGAACTTACAAATAGATTAAGCATTAGATCACACTAACCGGAGTCAATAACATGCCACATAAACACCCGGCAGCACTCCTTAATGATGATGTCTGTATCCAACTTGCATTCTGGCAACTAATACTTTAACACCAGTACTTTCATCATCGGGTGTTTTTTGATGCAGTAATTTATTCGGTTGCACTGTCATGTGGGACATATTTAATCGGTTGTATTTCTGAACAACCGTTCATGTGCAAATTGTTTGGGATCCGCTGTAGCGCCGCAACATTACAGTTAATGATTTAAGAGCTTAAAAGGTTTATAAAAAGGGTCAATGTTGAAACCCCAGACTATTCATGCACATTACTGCAAGGTAAAGGTAGCGCCACAACATGTCAAGGTCAGCGCGAGAGACCGTGTAACACAATTCGTTATTTGCTTGCTTAAGATAAAAACATTCGATAATTCACATTAAAAACTGCAGATATTCAAATAGAGGCGCGGCTTCAGGTTTCAGTGTACGGTCCAGCTCTTAAGTGCCTTTTAAACAACCCTGGTAATAAATTGCCACGGATATAATATAATCATTATGCAATGCTCCGGATGGTCTCAGAAAGAAATGTGTCTGTCTATTTACTTTGTGTCCATCACATGCTCTTCATTGAGATAAGAAACGGTACAGTTCATTTCCAACACCCACTGACTTTGCCAAACATGCAGGATCCAACAACAGGAGAGACTACAGCTTCTCATCAATTCTCATTTAAGGACATAACGACATACGAAATAAGAGCAGGAGTAGGCCATACCCCCCTCGAGCCTGCTCCACCATTCAATAAGATCATGGCTAATCTGATTTTGGCCTCAACTCCACTTTCCTGTCTTTTCCCCATAACCCTTGACTCTCCTATAGTTCAAGATTCAGCCTTGAATATATTCAATGACCCAGCCTCCACAGCTCTCTGGGGTAGAGAATTCCAAAGATTCATGATCCTCTGAGAGAAGAAATTCCTCCTCATCTCCGTCTTAAATGGGCGACCCCTTATTCTGAAACTATGCCCCCTAGTTCTGGATTCCCTCATGAGGGGAAACATCCTCTCTGCATCGACCCTGTCAAGACCCCTCCGAATCTTATATGTTTCAATAAGATCACCTCTCATTCTTCTAAACTCCAATGAGTACAGGCACAACCTGCTCAACCTTTCCTCATTAATCAACTCCTTCATCCCAGGAATCAACCTAGTGAATCTTCTCTGAACAGCCTCCAATGCAAGTATATCCTTCCTTCAATAAGGAGACCAAACCTTTACGCAGTACTCCAGGTTGGCCTCACCAATACCCTGTACAGTTGTAGCGGGACTTCTCTGCTTTTATACTCCATCCCCCTTGCAATAAAGGCCAACATTCCATTTGCCTTCCTGATTACTTGTTGTACCTGCATACTAACTGTTTGTGTTTCATATACGAGGACCACAGATTTATGTAGTCTCTCTCCATTTAAATAATATTTTGCTTTTCTATTCTTCCTATCAAAGTGGATAAGCGCACATTTTCCCACATTATACTCCATCTACCAAATTTTTGCCTACTCACTTAACCTACCTATATTCCTTTGCAGGGATATCCATTTGTTCTCGAAAAACCTTAGATAATTGAACCATAGAAGTTTAGAGCACAGGATGAGGCCATTTGACCCATTGTGTCTGTGCTGGATCTTATTCTAGAGCAATCCAAAACTAATCTCACTACTCTGCTCACACCCTAGCCCTGTGCCGTCCTCTGCTTCAAATGTTTATCTGTTGATCCGGTAAAAGATGCAATGGTCTCTCCCTCAACTATTCTGTGGTAGAACATTCTGTGCTCCAACAATTCTTTGCATAAAGTCCTTTCTCCTAACTTCTCTCCTCATTCTCTCGTCATTGACTCCCCAATTAGAGGAAATAGTCTTTTACCCAATCACCTTCTCAAAATATTTCTTAATTTTAAATCCTTTATTAAATCTCCTTTTAATTTTCTCTGTTCCAGTAGATATAATGCCCTTGACTCAAGTGTCACTCCACAATTGTAATTTCCCATCCCTGGCATCATCCTGATAAATGTATGTAGCACACTTTCTATGGCTCTAATATCCTTTCGATAATGGAGCTCCCAAAAGCGCACACAAGTCTAATTATGACCTAACCATTGCTTATTAAATAATTACCTTTTTGTTCTTGTATTTTGTGCTCATGTTTATAAAACCCCAAGTGCTATTGATTATTTTTATGCCTTTATCTATCTGCACTTATAATTCAGGATTTATGTATTTGCACACTAGGTCACTCTGTTCCGCCATACCCTTCAGCATCTTTCTATTTTGATTATACTCCCATACTCAACATCACCTATACTGCATTTTCTTTATACTGTCAGTGGCTTCCTCTTCAAAAAGCTAAAATTTGTAAAACATGTTAGCTGTCCGTGACAATATCACAAGTCTCTGAATGATCTTGAATTCTAGAATCAAAGCGTCTGCCCACAACAGATATTGGACGAACTGGTCGATATGTATCTGTTTAATACCAAGGCCGGAATTTTAATTTGGATGTGGATGGGGGAAAGGGGCGGGAATGCGGTCGGGAAACCCGGGAGAATGGGTTTCCCTCAGGTCATGCCAAATTTAGCAGCAGTCCCTGATTTACATTTTGAATCTCTGTTTTTTGCCCACAGTCAGGTAAATGGAAAGGCTGTCTGGCTGTTGGGTGCATAGGCCTGTGGCACCAGGACGTAGGGTAGAGGGAGGGATGTGGGGGGACGTCAAAAGGTTGGCGATCTTAGGAGGTGTCGGGAGCTGGAGGGTCTTCGGGGGTAGGCCTGTAGGATCTTCGGGGGGGCGTTGGGGGCTGCAGAACTTTGGGGGTTTCGGGTGCTGGAGGATCTTTGGGAGGGTGGTGGGGGCTAGGGGATCTTCAGGGAGGGGTGGGGGCTGGATGATTTTCTGGGGTGCTAGAGGATCTTAGGGGGAGCTGAAGGACCTTCGGGGGGGCTGGAGGATCTTCGGGGGGGGGGTGAGGGGGCTGGAGGTTGGAGGCTGGAGGGGAGGATTGGAGATAAGAGGCCTCATGGTGTCGGGGGGGGTGGGGTGGTGTTGGTGGCCTCGGAGGGAGGTGGGGGGAGATTGGAAGGGTGGGAAGTGTCCGATTGCGGGGGTTTGGCAAGGCTGGAATGCTAAATCCAGCTTGTAAGTGGAAAGGCAGTCCTCATCATCCTTTAGCTGGCAGATTCCCCGAGACCTGGGAAACCAAGAGTTAAATTTAAAATGGTGCTATCTAATGAGGCACGCAGCTTCATTATAATATTTAACGTGCCAACCCACCTTATGGGACTGGGTTGGCTGCCGGTCCCCCTCCATCCCCTCCTCCATCCCACCTCCGTTAAAACCAGGTGGGCGGGTTGGAAGTGGGTTGGGGTCAGGATTTAGATTTTTAACTCTTTAACCTCCCACTTGACCCAATCCACCATTTTGGGGGTTAAAATTCCCCCCTATGAGTCAAAGATAAGCGTGCTAGACAGAAAAAGGCAAAATTTAGCAAGGTAAAAGGGGATCTAGCCTTAATAACTGGTCAGAAAAGTTAGCAAACAAGTTGATTGATCAGTAGTGGGAAATCTTCAAATATAAGATGGATGGAGTGTAAAATAAATCTGTTCTTATAAGGCAAAAGTGGGGGCTGTGGGGGGGGGGGGGGGGAGGGCATCAAATGAAGAGCTCTCTGAATAAATAGATTAAAACAAAACTGAAAATTAGAAGAGAAATACATGATAAAGTTGGGGTAACAATACTAAAGATAATCATGAAAAATATTGAACTTAGAGTAGGGAGCGCAAAGGGCGATTAGAATGGCGAAAAGGGATTATGAAAAAAGACTAGCCGATAATATAAAAGAAAAGAGTAAGGTGGAAAAATTGATTATTGACCATTTTGAGGCGCTAACATCGCCTGGGCAATAATTTTAGTGCCGGGCAATATTTAGCGCCGAGGTAGCGGTATTAATTTTTAACGTCCTAAAAGTGGAGTGGAGTGGAGCGTTAAGGGAAGCATTCCACACTTTTCTTGGGGTGCTAAGCTGGTAGAGCTACTGAAGTTCTGGTGCTAACATACCAGCATCCTATCGCTCAAACAGAAGGTTAGCTGTAAAAAATGAAAACTTAAAAAACATTACAATTCAAATAATTAACACATCAGGAACACCAAATAAAGTACTGGAAGCTGCATTTGCTTTTCTGGTTATACTGGGCCAAAATGTGACCACGGTAAGTATTTTTTTCTTAATGTTGGTAGATTAAAATATTAATGGTAGCAATTTAAAAATATTCTGCCACTAATGGGATTGCGTGCAATGTTAGTTTTACAGCATTGAAGGCAACAGAGAGTAATATTGGACAGGGTGTAAAATCAGTTCCACCTGATCCCTTAGATTTCCTGCCTGATGAGTTGCCCCAATAATTCATCAGAGCACCCAGTGCGTTGCACCACGGAGTGGCAGAATATAGGTTTCGACTGGAATCCTCTACTTGCAGCCTTTATGATTTAAGACTGTGCAGAGACAGTAAGCAGAGGAGTGTAAGTTTGAGGAAAAATAATCTCTGGTTGCCATTCCACATCTCCTAGTGGCTGGTTTCCGAATAGTATTGATGGAGACCCTAAAGAAGCCTGTGAAGTTGTGAGGTACACCAAGCCCCCAAAAAGAAGTGAAGAAAAATTATTTTAAAAATGGGAAGCTCGTTTTAAAAAAATAAATGAACACGAATGTAAAAATAGTTCTTTACAAGTAGTTTACCTGTAGACTTTAGGCTTTTTTGCAACTTGTTAAAGTATAATTATTAAATGAATTGGTGGAATGACAATGGACTTTGACTCTGTCTAGAATGCCCTTAACTCTGTTATGAATTTCCATATTTCCATTGGTTTAGTTCTGTTAACTTATGTATGTTTTAGAAAACAACTGCAAGATTTCTCAGAGTTAGTTCAATTTACTTCTGTCTTGAGGGGTAATTTGATTGAAGTTTTCAAGATATTAAGGGGAACAGATCGGGTAGATAGAGAGAAACTATTTCCGCTGGTTGGGGATTCTAGGACTAGGGGGCATAGTCTAAAAATTAGAGCCAGACCTTTCAGGAGTGAAATTAGGAAACACTTCTACACACAAAGGGTGGTAGAAGTTTGGAATTTTCTTCTGCAAACGGCAGTTGATACTAGATCAATTGTTAATTTTAAATCTGAGATTGATAGATTTTTGTTAACCAAAGGTATTAAGGGATATGGGGCTGAGGCGGGTATATGGAGTTAGGTCACAGATCAGCCATGGCGGATGGTGGAACAGGCTCGAGGGGCTAAATGGCCCTCTCCAGTTCCTATATGCCTACTGTTCCTCTCTGATGATTAGGTCTTACAGTATTGAAATTCAGTTATACATTAATTTTGTTGACCAACACAGAAGGTTGGCAGTTATTAGTCCCCCTAATCCTGGCTAATTATTTAAGGGAAGGCACTGAATGGGATCCAAATATTTTGGCACATATTAGAAGGCAAGTCACCCAGGCCTCTTTCGTGCTCAAGACTGCTACTAGGAGATGCCTGGCAGCAGATTGTGAAATGTGGGGGCCAGGTGGCACTGAGGTTGGCGCTCTTATCTTGCACGTCTGTTACTTGGATTCAAATCTATGTAGGCGAATACGGTGAAAGTCATCTCTCCCTGCTGGGAGGAACATTCCAGATGGGAAGTTCCCATGTCATTAAATTGGAAATCTCACAGACTGAAATGGGAAGTGAAAAAATAAAATCCCATTGTTTCAGTAGGGCTTTCTTGACATACGGGAGGGACGTTGTAGGAAAAGTGCAGAATTAACTTTAGCATGTGGCCTTGCCATGCCTGGCCTGGGAATGCTAGTGAGTGCCCACAATGAGAAAATATTACATTCTGTAGCAGACACTCCTCACCTGAATCAGCACAAAAAATATATAAATGAACCGGAGTAAAATCCGACTGTAGGAGATCTAATGCAGCAAGAACTGTGCAGCACATTCGGATTAACATGAATCTAGGGTTACTAATACTATTTATAAGATATTTTCATCTTTTATAAGATTTTGTTTAAAGATTTAAATTTGTTTTCAACATTGGGTTATGGGCGATGGAATTGTTTCATTCAAAGCAAAAGGCAGCCCAAATTCAAAGAGATTTATTTATTGATATGGTGGGACAGTTGCCCCTTTCAGTATCGTACCACTTTATCACTCAACTCAGACAGATAATTCTGCGTGAAAAGAATGTAAATAAATGTTTGTTGCTTTTCCTCAGAGGTCCCTGCTTGCAAGGCCCTGCAATGTAGAAACAACACACAGTGCGTAGAAGGAAAGACAGGGAGCTTAACCTGCACGTGTATGCCTGGCTTTCAGGAAATTGCAAGGACCTGTGTGGGTAAGAAAATGACCCTCTCGGCACTTAACAGTTTGCAGAGAATTTTGCTGCAGGTTTGAGACTGGAAATAAAAGTTTTGGCAGTTTCATGATGTTTGTTTTAAAAATCTTTCCTATTAACACTAACAGAAGTATTTACTGCTGCTCTTTATCTGCACAGTGAATTTATTAAACAGGATGGAGATTCAATTGGATATTTTCATCTGTATTCTCCCCACCCTCCGTTCCTTTTCACCATTTTCTGGTGGTCATGCCTTTCTGCTGTCGATCATTCTAGTTCAAATTATTGTTTTGGTAGCTGTACTATTGTGTAAACATTTTACACTTTAGCTGTTGTGTTTATCTTAATGTGGTCTAGCTCGGATACCTGGATAGTGATCTCTATTTCATTAGAAGAAAAAAAGAGATCTGATAGAGGTGTTCAAAATGATGAGAACTTACTGATAAGGCAAAGTAATAATTTGGTAACGAGAGGACATATATTTCAGAATGAATGGAAAGGTTAGGAGAATTCTTTTCCACATAAAGGTTTGTTAAAAAGTGAAAGACCTCACCAGAAACAATGGTGGAAGCAGAATCCATGAAATGGAAGTAGATAAAATATTTGAAAAGGTTATGGGTAAAGGACAGAGCGATCTTTTAAAGAGTTGGCTCAGGTACGACGGGCCTAATGGCTTCCTTGTGTGCTGTAAAATTCTACGAGCAACGTTGTTGAGGCAGGTGCAGTCCCAGACCACTCTCAAACATATGGTAGAAAAGAAATATAGATAGTGTGATGGCAAGCCACTGCTGCCCCTTCATTCCTGGGAGGACATGCTGAATACACTAAGCTGGCCATCATGGATTGCCATTGTGCAGTAATATGGAATTTCTCAATAATGCAATCAAACCGTATGTAGATTTGCTAGAAGGACACCAGGGATGAGAGGATATATTTACGGTGAGAGACTTAAAAAACACTAGAAGTGTATTTACTAATGCAAACAAGGCTAGAGTAGGCCCTAATAGAAATTTTGAAAGAACGTAAAAGAGTAAATAGTGAAAGTTTTTCCCACTGCAGTGAATCAGTAACATGAGATGTAGGGGCTGAAATTCAGCCTCCTGATAAGGCCTGTTACTGTTGGAAAGCGGCGGCTACGCGGCGACGTTGAATGACCGCCGATAATTTTGTTGAATGGCCGCCACTCGCGAAATTCACCTCGGCAATTTTTCCAGCAGTCCCCACTTCCGCCCTGCTGCTCCGCACTCTCCTAAGTGCGTCGCTGCCGATCTCCCGCCCCGAAACAAAATTTACCTCACAAAATCTTGCGGCCTCCACGCGGTATCCCCGACGGTTTTTTCTGTCGGTGCACTGTGTTTGCAGTGTGTGCAAAATGGCGGTGAGGTTGCCATTAAAGGGGAGGCTGCACTGCCACAGCCCCAATCTTATTTTTTTTGGTTGGCTGACTGTCAGATCGGCCCGACAATTATGCATCCGGGTTCGGCCAGGTCGCCAACAGCAGCTCTCCCTTTTAAGTGAAGGGGAGAGACAGGGTGACACACCAGCGTGATGATGTCAACAGCGCTATGCTGATGAGTGACAGTGGCGGACAATCTGTCCGCCCCCACTGCCGCCCCTCTGATAACTGATTTTCTGTTCTCCGCCCACTTCCGCCCCTATTATGACTGACTTCAGCCTGCTCAAAAAAAAAAGACAAAGAGCTGAATTTCGTGGAAGAGGCCACCGCATTCACCGCGACAGTGAAAACACATCAAACACGGCAGGTGCGACCAGTTTCGGGCGGAGGTAATCTTAAAATTAGTACTAAAAATACAAAAAGGGAAATTAGCAGAAATACTTCCACACAAGGGATTCTTAGAATATTAAATGCATGAATCTATCATGGCATTCTAAAGTGAATTAGATAAACACTTCAGGAGGAAAAATATTAACAGGTCTGAGGAAAGAGTAGGGGAATGAAATAATGTAAATACCTTTGATCTGAAGCGGGACTCATTAAAGATGCAATAGACCAAATGGTCTCCTTCTTTACTGAAATTTCAGTGATTCTGTGTACTTTCAGGATTTATTTTGCCTGTGGAAGTATAATGTTGTATCATCAAATATCTTTCTTGTCACCTTGCTGTTTTGCATGTGTATCCCTGTCGCGCACCCTGTGTGGGCCACGGGTAACAGTATGTCGACTCATGTTCACACTTGCATAGAGCCTGATCTTATTGTCAAATGATGGAAGATATTTCCAATATTCTTGGATGTAGGTGATACCATACTGTAAGCAGTAGAGAATCATTTCACTTGTATTAGTGATTGCAAGGTGCACAGTGCAAATGGTGATAGTGGTTACCCATACTTTGTGTGGGTGAACCCATTATATAACCCCTTTCACCCCTTTTGGGCGGTTCCAATTTTGACAAATTGACATTAGTTTACATCTGAAACATTTGTCTGGGAAATTAATGTTCAATGTTTTTTAATTAAATCCTTTATTTGTTATTCTGTGCTCTAGCAATAAATCCATGTACTGCGAACATCTGTGACAAGAATGCAGAGTGTCAATACTTTGGTGAAGGAAAACACCAATGCACCTGTCATCCTGGGTACCATGGAAATGGAAAACTGTGTTTGCCAATTTTAAGATTTCTAAATCTCTGGCATTAAATTGACAGCAAGACTGATTCTTTTAAAACAATTTGAAATAGTTTATTAAACACACACATATGCACATCTATCAGCAGTCATCAGCTATCTTATGGATCAACTTAGTTACAACAGATACAAGGATGTTACAATAAAAAAATGGTATACTTTACTTCCCTCTGGCAAAGTACACGGCCTGCTTCTTTGTCTGTAGAGGGAAATCCAGCTTTTGCCATGTGCTAAGGAGAATCCCCACCCTGTGTGTATTGCAAGATATGTTCTGAGGTCGCCGACGTGGTCTCCTCGGCTTCCCATGAGGAAGCGATGGAACAGCTTAGTAGCTTCGGCAAGAGTAAGTAGCATAGAAACATAGAAAATAGGTGCAGGAGTAGGCCATTCGGCCCTTCGAGCCTGCACCACCATTCAATAAGATCATGGCTGATCATTCTCTCAGTAGCCCTTTCCTGCTTTCTCTCCATACGCCTTGATCCCTTTAGCCATAAGGGCCATCTCTAACTCCCTCTTGAATGTATCCAATGATCTGGCATCAACAACTCTCTGCGGCAGGGAATTCCACAGGTTAACAACTCTCTGAGTGAAGAAGTTTCTCCTCATCTCAGTCCTAAATGGCTTACCCCTTATCCTAAGACTGTGTCCCCTGGTTCTGGACTTCCCCAACATCGGGAACAATCTACCCGCATCTAACCTGTCCCGTCCCATCAGAATCTTGTATGTTTCTATGAGATCCCCTCTCATCCTTCTAAACTCTAATGTACAAAGGCCCAGTTGATCCAATCGCTCCTCAGATGTCAGTCCAGCCATCCCGGGAATCAGTCTGGTGAACCTTCACTGCACTCCCTCAATAGCAAGAACGTCCTTCCTCAGATTAGGAGACCAAAATTGAACACAATATTCCAGATGAGGTCTCACCAAGACCCTGTACAACTGCAGTAAGACCTCCCTGCTCCTATACTCAAATCTCCAAGCTATGAAGGCCAATATATCATTTGCCTTCTTCACCGCCTGCTGTACCTGTATGCCAACTTTCAATGACTGATGAACCATGACACCCAGGTCTCGTTGCACCTCCCCTTTTCCAAATCTGCCACCATTCAGATAATATTCTGTCCTCGCGTTTTTGCCCCCAAAGTGGATAACCTCACATTTATCCACATTATACTGCATCTGCCATGCATTTACCCACTTACCTAACCTGTCCAAGTCACCCTGCAGCCTCTTGGCATCCCCCTCACAGCTCACATCGCCACCCAGTTTATTGTCATCTGCAAACTTGGAGATATTACACTCAGTTCCTTCATCCAAATCATTGATGTATATAATAAAGGGTCCCAGCACTGAGCCCTGCGACAATCCACTCATCACTGCCTGCCATTCTGAAAAGGACCTGTTTATCCCGACTCTCTGCTTCGTTTCTGCCAACCAGTTCTCTATCCACGTCAGTATATTACCCCCAATACCATGTGCTTTGATTTTGCACACCAATCTCTTGTGTGGGACCTTGTCAAAAGCTTTTTGAAAGTCCAAATACACCACATCCACTGGTTCTCCCCTGTCCACTCTACTAGTTACATCCTCAAAAAATTCTAGAAGATTTGTCAAGCATGATTTCCCTTTCATAAATCCATGCTGACTTGGACCGATCCTGTAATTGCTTTCCAAATGCTCTGCTATTTCATCCTTAATAATTGATTCCAACATTTTCCCCACCACTGATGTCAGGCTAACCGGTGTATAATTACCCGCTTTCTCTCTCCCTCCCTTTTTAAAAAGTGGTGTTACATTAGCTACCCTCCAGTCCATAGGAACTGATCTCGAGTCGATAGACTGTTGGAAAATGATCACCAATGCATCCACTATTTCCAGGGCCACTTCCTTAAGTACTCTGGGATGCAGACTATCAGGCCTAAGGGAATTTATTGGCCTTCAATCCCATCAATTTCCCTAACACAATTCCCCGCCTAATAAGGATATCCTTCAGTTCCTCCTTCTCACTGGACCCTCGGTCCCCTAGTACATTCGGAAAGTTATTTGCGTCTTCCTTCGTGAAGACAGAACCAAAGTATTTGTTCAATTGGTCTGCCATTTCTTTGTTCCCCATCATAAATTCACCTGAGTCCAACTGCAAGGGACCTATGTTTGTCTTCACTAATCTTTTTCTCTTCACATATCTGTAGAAGCTTTCGCAGTCAGTTTTTATGTTCCTGGCAAGCTTGTTCTCGTATTCTATTTTCCCACTCTTAATTAAACCGTATGTCCTCCTCTGCTGAATTCTAAATTTCTCCCATTCCTCAGGTTTGTTGCTTTTTCTGGCCAATTTATATGCCTCTTCCTTAGATTTAACACTATCCTTAATTTCCCTTGTTAGCCATGGTTGAGCCACCTTCCCCATTTTATTTTTACTCCAGACAGGGATGTACAATTGCTGAAGTTCATCCATGTGATCTTTAAATGTTTGCCATTGCCTATCCACTGTCAACCCTTTAAGTATCATTTGCCAGTCTACTCTAGCCAATTCACGTCTCAAACCATCGAAGTTACCTTTCCTTAAGTTCAGGACCCTAGTTTCTGAATTAACTGTGTCACTCTCCATCCTAATAAAGAATCCTACCATGTTATCATAACTCTTCCCCAAGGGGCCTCGCACAACAAGATTGCTAATTAGTCCTTTCTCATTACACATCATCCAGTCTAGGATGGCCAGCTCCCTGGTTGGTTCCTCGACATATTGGTCAAGAAAACCATCCCTAATACACTCCAGGAAATCCTCCTCCACCGCATTGCTACCAGTTTGGTTAGCCCAATCAATATGTAGATTAAAGTCACCCATGATAACTGCTGTACCTTTATTGCATGCATCCCTTATTTTTTGTTTGATGCTGTTCCCAACCTTCCTACTACTGTTTGGTGGTCTGTACACAACTCCCACTACTGTTTTCTGCCCCTTGGTATTCCGAAGCTCCACCCATACCGATTCCACATCATCCAAGCTAATGTCATTTCTTACTATTGCATTAATTTCCTCTTGAACCAGCAATGCCACCCCGCCTCCTTTTCCTTTCTGTCTATCCTTCCTAAATGTTGAATATCCCTGGATGTTGAGTTACCAGCCTTGGTCACTCTGGAGCCATGTCTCCGTGATCCCAATTACATCATACCCATTTACTGCTATCTGCGCAGTTAATTCGTCCACCTTATTCCGAATACTCCTCGCATTGAGGCATAGAGCCTTCAGGCTTGTCTTTCGAACACACTTTGTCCCTTTAGAATTTTGCTGTAATGTGGCCCTTTTTGATTTTTGCCTTAGGTTTCTCTGCCCTTCACTTTTACTTTTCTTCTTTCTATCTTTTGCTTCTGCCCCCATTCTACTTCCCTCTGTCTCCCTGCATAGGTTCCCATCCCCCAGCCATATATAGTTTAACTCCTCCCCAACAGCACTAGCAAACATTCCCCCTGGGACATTGATTGTGGTGCTGCCCAGATGCAGATCGTCTGGTTTGTATTGGTCCCACCTCTCCCAGAACCGGTTCCAATGTCCCAGGAATTTGAATCCCTCCCTGCTGCACCACTCCTCAAGCCACGTATTCATCTGAGCTATCCTGCAATTCCTACTCTGACTAGCACGTGGCACTGGTAGCAATCCTGAGGTTACTACTTTTGAGGTCCTACTTTTTAATTTAGCTCCTAGCTCCCTAAATTCATCTTGTAGGACCTGATCCCTTTTTTAACCTATATCGTTGGTACCTATATGCACCATGGCAACTGGCTGTTCACTCTCCCTTTTCAGAATGCCCTGCACCCGCTCCGAGACATCCTTGACCCTTGCACCAGGGAGGAAACATATCATCCTGGAGTCTCGGTTGCGGCCGCAGAAACATCTGTCTATTCCCCTTACAATTGAATCCCCTATCACTATAGCTCTCCCACTCTTTTTCCTGCCCTCCTGTGCAGCAGAGCCACCCACAGTGCCATGAACTTGGCTGCTGATGCCCTCCCCTATAGATATGTAAAGAGAAAAAGGTTAGTAAAGACAAATGTAGGTCCCCTGCAGTCAGAATCAGGGGAAGTCATAACTGGGAACAAAGAAATGGCGGACCAATTGAACAAGTACTTTGGTTCGGTATTCACGAAGGAGGACACGAACAACCTTCCGGTTATAAAAGGGGTCGGGGGGTCTAGTAAGGAGGAGGAACTGAGGGAAATCCTTATTAGTCGGGAAATTGTGTTGGGGAAATTGATGGGATTGAAGGCCGATAAATCCCCAGGGCCTGATGGACTGCATCCCAGAGTACTTAAGGAGGTGGCCTTGGAAATAGTGGATGCGTTGACAGTCATTTTCCAACATTCCATTGACTCTGGATCAGTTCCTATGGAGTGGAGGGTAGCCAATGTAACCCCACTTTTTAAAAAAGGAGGGAGAGAGAAAACAGGGAATTATAGACCGGTCAGCCTGACATCGGTAGTGGGTAAAATGATGGAATCAATTATTAAGGATGTCATAGCAGTGCATTTGGAAAGAGGTGACATGATAGGTCCAAGTCAGCATGGATTTGTGAAAGGGAAATCATGCTTGACAAATCTTCTGGAATTTTTTGAGGATGTTTCCAGTAGAGTGGATAAGGGAGAACCAGTTGATGTGGTATATTTGGACTTTCAGAAGGCGTTCGACAAGGTCCCACACAAGAGATTGATGTGCAAAGTTAGAGCACATGGGATTGGGGGTAGTGTACTGACATGGATTGAGAACTGGTTGTCAGACAGGAAGCAAAGAGTAGGAGTAAATGGGGACTTTTCAGAATGGCAGGCAGTGACTAGTGGGGTACCGCAAGGTTCTGTGCTGGGGCCCCAGCTGTTTACACTGTACATTAATGATTTAGATGAGGGGATTAAATGTAGTATCTCCAAATTTGCGGATGACACTAAGTTGGGTGGCAGTGTGAGCTGCGAGGAGGATGCTGTGAGGCTGCAGAGCGACTTGGATAGGTTAGGTGAGTGGGAAAATGCATGGCAGATGAAGTATAATGTGGATAAATGTGAGGTTATCCACTTTGGTGGTAAAAACAGAGAGACAGACTATTATCTGAATGGTGACAGATTAGGAAAAGGGGAGGTGCAAAGAGACCTGGGTGTCATGGTACATCAGTCATTGAAGGTTGGCATGCAGGTGCAGCAGGCGGTTAAGAAAGCAAATGGCATGTTGGCCTTCATAGCAAGGGGATTTGAGTACAGGGGCAGGGAGGTGTTACTACAATTGTACAGGGCCTTGGTGAGGCCACACCTGGAGTATTGTGCACAGTTTTGGTCTCCTAACCTGAGGAAGGACATTCTTGCTATTGAGGGAGTGCAGCGAAGGTTCACCAGACTGATTCCCGGGATGGCGGGACTGACCTATCAAGAAAGACTGGATCAACTGGGCTTGTATTCACTGGAGTTCAGAAGAATGAGAGGGGACCTCATAGAAACATATAAAATTCTGACGGGGTTAGACAGGTTAGATGCAGGAAGAATGTTCCCAATGTTGGGGAAGTCCAGAACCAGGGGTCACAGTCTAAGGATAAGGGGTAAGCCATTTAGGACCGAGATGCGGAGGAACTTCTTCACCCAGAGAGTGGTGAACCTGTGGAATTCTCTACCACAGAAAGTTGTTGAGGCCAATTCACTAAATATATTCAAAAAGGAGTTAGATGAGGTCCTTACTGCTAGGGGGATCAAGGGGTATGGCGAGAAAGCAGGAATGGGGTACTGAAGTTGAATGTTCAGCCATGAACTCATTGAATGGCGGTGCAGGCTAGAAGGGCCGAATGGCCTACTCCTGCACCTATTTTCTATGTTTCTATGTTTCTATGAGTCATCCCCCTCAACAGTACCCAAAATGGTGTATCTGTTTTGCAGGGGGATGACCACAGGGGACCCCTGCACTACCTTCCTTCTACTGCTCTTCCTGTTGGTCATCCATTCCCTTTCTGCCTGAGTAAGCTTTTCCTGCGGTAAGACCAACTCACTAAACGTGCTATTCATGTCATTCTCAGCATCGTGCATGCTCCAGAGTGAATCCACCCGCAGCTCCAGTGCCACAATGCAGTCCGTCAAGAGCTGCAGCCGGATACACTTCCCGCACACGTAGTCGTCAGGGACACCGGGAGTGTCCCTGACTTCCCACATAGTACAGGAGGAGCATAACACGTGTCCGAGCTGTCCTGCCATGACTTAACCTTTAAATACACTTAAAGTGGCAACAACAATGCTAAATGTTACTTACTGATATCGAAGAGAAAAGGAAAAACTACTTATCAATCATCAGCCAATCACTTACCCCCTTGGCTGTGACATCATCTTTCGATTTCTTTCTACTTCTTTTTTGTCTTCTCTTCTGCTGCAGCTGCACCGGCTGGGCCTTTATAGGCCTCTCGACGCTCCCCGGACTACCCGAACGCCTCCTTAGCATTTTATATTGTACTGATGCAAATTGTAATTATAATTATAATTATAATTTTAATTATAATTAATCTCCTGGATTGAATTTAAGCTTGTTATTCATACATGTTTTACAAATACTCTCTGTTAAGATCCAGACAGGGCTTTGAACCTGTGCCCTTTTTAAGTCTCTCTGGCTGCTGCAGTATAGAGAGCTGTATGTGTCAAGCTGTAGCTCCTAAACATGCTGAGCTTTGTTTCAACCGTGCTTGATCCTATTTGCATGTAACGTTTTAAACTGTTGTGTTTCCATGATACGACCTAGTCAATTAGCTTATGCTATGCTCTTTTCTCATTTAGAAGAAGATATCTAGCAATCGCAGTGAGCAGAGGCACACCAGAGGCGGTACTGCTCAGCTGCAAACCCTAACTCACCTCCAAGAGCGTGCAGCCGCGCTGGTGGTCCATGAAAGCCGTTTGGCCACCACCCGCGGTCTTGCGGAGCCCAGCTATGTGTCTCGTGAGTAATGTGTCAAACAGTTTTAAAAAGTAATGTAACATCCTGTAATTATAATGCAATATGCAATATATGAATGATGTCATGTCATGTCAAAGGACATAGACAGGCTGAGTGAGTGGGCCAAAATTGGCAGATGGAGTATAATGTTGGAAAGTGTGAGGTCATGCACTTTGATAGAAAAAAAATCAAAGAGCAAGTTATTATTTAAATGGAGACAGATTGCAAAGTGCCGTACTACAGCGGGACCTGGGGGTACTTGTGCATGAAACACAAAAGGATAGTATGCAGGTACAGCAAGTGATCAGGATACCAATGGAATCTTGGCCTTTATTGCAAAGGGGATGGAGTATAAAAGCAGGGAAGTCTCGCTACACTATATAAGGTATTGGTGAGGCCTCACCTGGAATACTGCGTGCAATTTTGGTTTCCATATTTATGAAAGGATATACTTGCTTTGGAGGCAGTTCAGAGAAGGTTCACTAGGTTGATTTCGGGGATGAGGGGTTGACTTATGAGGAAAGGTTGAGTAGGTTGGGCCTCTACTCATTGGAATTCAGAAGAATGAGAGATGATCATATTGAAACTTATAAGATTATGAGGGGGCTTGACAAGGTGGATGCAAAGAGGATGTTTCCACTGATGGTGGAGACTTGAACTAGAGGGCATGATCTTGTAAATGGCTGGCCCCTTATTCTAACAGAGATGAGGAGAAATTTCTTCTCTCAGAGGGTTGTAAATCTGTGGAATTTGCTGCCTCAGAGAGCTGAGGAAGCTGGGACATTGAATAAATTTAAGGAATAGAAATAGACAGTTTCTTAAACGATAAGGGGATAAGGGGTTATGGAGAGCAGGCAGGGAAGTGGAGCTGAGTCCATGATCAGATCAGCCATGATCTTAGTGAATGGCAGAGCAGGCACGAGGGGCCATATGGCGTACTCCTGTTCCTATTTCTTATGTTCTTATGTCATGTCATGCATGCAGCCTTTGTGCATAAGAAGCAATAAGAGCAAGGGATGCAGCTGCTACAGCTTTCTGGGGCAGTGAAATCCATGTATTGATATATAATGTCTCTCGTTAATGTGTACCCTTATGTTTTAATAAGCTCTGTGTTATGTTCAGAATAACTCCACGTAACTGTGTTGTAAGCTCAAACCATTGTGACCTTGGTCTCTTTACTGTAACTCCAAAGTGAGGCAGCAGCATGGTGGATTGCTTTTTATACCTGCTTGCCCAGGGTGCACAGGTGACCCTTAGGTCTCCCACAGCTGTGCCCCCCCTTGTGGCAAGTCTTACACATTGGTGAGGTTTGAATACCTAACATCACTTCCCCCGAAAGTCTTATGTACAAGATATTTACAGGTTGAGGCGATCTAGCGCTCTGTGTTCCTGGATTGATCACCTGAGTTGAAGTCCTGGCATGGGTGAGTTGGTCAGATCATTGCTGCACGGCAGCGCGGCTGGTCTGATCGGACTGTCGGGCATGGTTCATCCTCGAAGTTGACAGCGAGATTGATTGTTTGTTGGGTGCTTGTTGGTGGATCATAGATGGTAAAGTCTTCTTCAAACTGTGCTTGGTTGTCAGAGAATCGCAGTTTAGTCTGATCCAAGTGCTTCCTGCACGTTTGCCCATTCAACAATTTAACAACAAACACTCTATTCCCCCCCTTGGCTAAAACAGTGCCAGCAATCCATTTGTGACCATGACCGTAATTGAGATCAAACACCGGATCATTAACCTCAATGTCACGTGATACAGCCTCGCGATCATGGTACACGTTATGCCAGTGCTGCCGGGTTTCTATGTGATCATTGAGATCCGGGTGGACTAAGCAGAGCCTGGTTTTGAGTGCTCTCTTCATTAACAATTCTGCAGGGGAAACCCCGGTGAGCAAGTGGGGGCGCGTCTGGTAGCTGAGCAGACCCGAGATAACTGAGTCTGCAAGGAGCCGTCCATTACGCGTTTCAAGCTCTGCTTGATGGTTTGGACTGCCAGTTCCACTTGACCATTGGATGCGGGCTTAAATGAGACAGACCTGACATGCTTAATGCCATTGCAGGTCATGAACTCGTTGAATTCCGAGCTCGTTAAACATGGTCCATTGTCACTAACAAGGAATTCAGGCAAACCATGGGTGGCGAACATGGTCCTGAGGCTTTCAATGGTGGCACTGGACGTACATGATGACATTATTATACATTCAATCCATTTAGAGTAAGCGTCCACTGCTACTAGAAACATCTTTCCTAGAAAAGGGGCAGCAAAATCTACGTGGACCCTGGACCACGGTTTGGAGAGCCATGACCACAGGCTCAGTGGGGCCCCCCTGGGTGCATTGCTCAACTGTGAGCAAGTGTTGCATTGGTGTATGCATGACTCCAATTCGGAGTCAATGCCGGGCCACCAAACGTGTGACCTGCCGATAGCCTTCACCATGACTATGCCTGGGTGGATACTGTATAGGTCGCGTATAAACGTTTCCCTGCCTTTTTATTGCAAAATCAAGCAATTCCCCCATAGGAGACAATCCGATTGGATGGAGAATTTATCCTTACGTCGGTAGAACGGCTTAATTTCATCTTGCATTTCCCCGGGAACCACCAACCAGCTCCCATTTAGAATGTAGCTTTTTACTAGTGATAGCACAGGTCTTGGCTAGTCCAGGTCCTGATCTGGCGAGCCGTGACGGGTGACCACCTCGCTCTCAAAAGCATCCATTACCAGAAGCAAGTCTGTGGGTTGCGCCATTTCCACCCCGGAGGTGAGCATTGGCAGCCGACTGAGGGCGTCAATGCGGTTCTCAGTGCCTGGTCTGTGGCGGATTACATAGTCATACGCAGACAATGTTAGTGCTCATCTTTGGATGTGGGACGAAGCATTGGTGTTAATACCTTTGCTTTCTGAGAGCAGTGAAGTAAACGGTTTGTGGTCGGTTTCGAGCTCGAACCGGAGACCAAATAGATAATGGTGCATTTTCTTAACCCTGTATACACATGCTAATGCTTCTTTCTTGACCATACTGTAGGCTCTTTCAGCCTTGGCTAAGCTTCTGAATGCATATGCAACCGGTTGCAGTTTGCCTGACATATTTGCTTGCTGTAACACACAACCAACTCCGTACGATGACGCATCACAAGCTAGTACTAGACGTTTACATGGGTCATACAATACAAATAACTTGTTAGAGCATAGCAGGTTTCTGGCCTTATTAAAGGCTGTCTCTTGAGATTTACCCCAAACCCAGTCGTCACCCTTGCGTAGCAATAAATGCAAGGGTCCCAGCAAAGTGCTCAACCCCGGTAGAAACTTATCAGAATAATTGAGGAGTCCCAGGAATGAATGCAGCTCCATCACATTCTGTGGTCTGGGTGCATTCTTGATGGCCTCCATCTTGGAGTCCGTGGGTCCGATGCCATCTGCCACAATCTTTCTCGCCAGAAATTTGATCTCTGGCACCAGAAAAACACACTTTGAGCGTTCCAGCCTCAGTCCCACTCTGTCCAGTCGCTTGAGAACCTCTTCCAGGTTGTGCAAGTGTTCGGTGGTGTTGCGACCAGGGATCAAGATGTCATCTTGGAACACCGCGATGCATGGAACTGATTTCAGCAGACTCTCCATGTTCCTCTGGAAGATGGCCGCAGCCGAGCGAATCCCAAAGGGGCATCTGTGGTATATGAACAGTGCTTTGTGCGTGTTGATGCACGTCAATTTCTTTGATGATTCAGCCAGCTCCTGTGTCATGTAGACATAGGTTAGATCTAGCTTGGTGAACGACTTTCCCCTGCTAGCATTGTGAATAGGTCCTCCACTTTAGGTAGTGGGTACTTGCCCTGTAACGAGACTCGGTTGATCGTTACCTTGTAGTCCCCAGCAGATTATGACCGTCCCATCGCTCTTTAGCACCGGCATGATTGGACTGGCCCACTCGTTGAACTCGACTGGCGATATGATTCCCTCTCGTTGAAGTCTGTCCAGCTCGATCTTGGCTTTTTCTTGCATCATATAAGGGACTTGTGATGAACGGGCCGTGCCCCAGGAACAAGATGGATCTGCACTTTGGCACCTGTGAAGTTGCCGATGCCTGGCCCAAATAACGGCGGAAATTTGTTTAGTACCTGGGCGCACGGGGCTTCATCCACCAAAGACAGTGCTTTGATGTTGTCCCAGTTTCATCGGACCTTTCTTAGCCAACTTCTGCCGAACAGCATTGGGCCATTGCTTGGTACAATCCATAGTGGTAAATCATGCACCATTCCACCATACGATACTTTCACTGCCGCACTGCCGATAACAGGTATGAGTTCTTTGGTGTAAGTGCGCAGCGTTGTGTGAATTGGGCTCAGTTTTGGCCTTTGTGTCTTGTTGCTCCACAGTTTCTTAAAAGCCTTCTGGCTCATGATTGATTGACTCGCCCCCGTGTCCAATTCCATGACATGCCGTTAAGTTTAACTTTTAACATTATCAGAGGGCATTTGGTGGTGAAGGTGTGTATCCCATAAACTTCCTCTTCATCCTCAGGTTGAGTTGCCTCTCCTGCTCGTTCAGCGTGATCTGCGCTGGATCAGTTGTCCTCTGCTGCGTGGTGAGTCAGAGATCATTTGCATATTCGGTGGAGATACCCCATTGTTCCACAGCCCTTGCACACATAGTGCTTGAATCGACATTGATGGGCTCTATGACTGCCTCCACAGCGCCAGCATGGTGTTAATGGATACACATTCACACCCCACAGTGGCCTCTGAGTCACCCTAGGTCTGGTTTCTGTGGTCATGTAGGCCTTACCATGTACAGTTCTGCCTGCTGAAGGCATTATTTTATGCACAGTATTTGCCGGTGAGCTTCGATGCTGTGAAGATAGCTGTTTCGTGTTGTCGCTCCTGGATATGGAAGCCTGGACTATCATGATGGCCTTGCTCAGATCTAGGGATTCGGCAGACAGCAGTTTGCGAAGAATGATCTTGTGGCCAATTCCAAGCATGAAAAAAGTCCCGCAACATTTCCCCCAAAGATCCGGCAAATTCGCACTGTCCCACAAGGCTTCTTAGGTTGGCGATAAAACTCGGCATGTTCTGGCCCTCGGAGCGATGGTGCATGTAAAAGCGATACCTGGCTATTAAGATGTTCTCCTTCGGCTTGAGGTGTTCCCAAACCAGCGTGCACAGCTCTGTGTAAGTCTTGTCCGTTGGTTTGATGGTGCCAGCAGATTTTTGACGAGGCCATATATCGAAGACCCACATACGATGAGGAGAATCGCCCGGTGCTTGACCACCATCTCAGCCATGTCCAGCTCGTTGGCCACAAAGAACTGGCCAAGATGCTGAAGAAGGCTTCCCAATCATCACCCTCAACAAATCTCTCAAGAATACCAACGGCAGCAATTACTGTGTGAAAGTTTGTGATCTGTAACCCATCGCCAGTTGTTATGGTCAGAATAACTCCACGAGACTGTATTGTAGGCTCAAACCATTGTGACCTTGGTCTCTTTAATATAACTCCAAAGTGAGGCAGCAGAATGGTGGATTGCCTTTTATACCTGCTTGCCCCAGGGTACACAGGTGACCCTTAGGTCTCCCACAAGTCTTACACATTGGTGAGGTTTGCATACATAACACTCTGTAATAAGCTCAAATGTGCTTTTAAGATCAACATGAGACACTAGTGACGGTGGCACCTGCACCTGGTGAGGAGGAACAGGAGGAGGAGGAGGAGCATGACACCACCACCACTGAAGCAGAGGAGGAGGAGGAGCAGTAGCAGGAGGGGGATGAACCTGCGGTCATCTCAATTGAAACAGAAGAGGCACCGGAACCAAGCAGCGTGCAGCCGGCAACGCCAAGGTGCATTAGATTGCGCACGCCGACCCCACGGAGGCCGGGTCAGCGAAGTCTGCAATCGCCTCCCATGGACGATCAGTTGGACGGCTTGATCTCCATATGCTCGGAGACGGTCGTGATAGGTTGCGAGCTTCTCCAGGGTTTTACTCAGTTTGTGTGTGACTTTTCACAGGTGTCTGCTGTGCAAGTCAAGCTACTGGAGGTAGCACGGCAGACACAGGAGGAGATGCGTGAGCAGACCGCAGGCCACCAATGCCCTGCAGCATGCGCTGTTGGCTGAACACGGCGCTGCACCCCAAGGTGTCGTGTTGCGTCGGAGTATCACCCCGAGCACTCAAGCGAGTATGGAGGAACCACTTTATCCTGACTCGGAAGATGATCCGATAGCTTCATCTTCCACTGCAACACCGCCACCATGGCAGGAAGTCTTTCCGTTGCCCGCTGCATGGCAGCTTCGTCTCGGTCTCCTGGGACTAAAATGAGCGGGTGTGTAGGAGAAAATTTCTTAACCGATAACCTTTGTAACTTTTACAATGTGTAACCAGCTCCGCTGTCTCTCCCTCTCTCTTATGAATTATGGGACAGGGAAAGTGGTCAAAGTAAGAAATGTATGCTTAAGCAAAAAAACATATTCAGTCTCCAATGTCTGCTGACCCTGAGTCATGGAGATAGGGGAAGTGCGACAGTGGGCGGTTGGAGAGGCAGACAGATGTATATCGCCTCTACTAATAATAGGAAGGTATTTCTGCTGAAATGGGAACTAACCTCACTTGTGTGTGCGTATGCTGGTTAACCTTTGACTTTCCACAATATAAAGATAGATTGTCATAGCATTACCATATAGGGTAAGACATTACAAAAATGTTAGATAATTGGACAATGGTGTAAGGGGCGGGACCGCCCTCAATGGTATAATTGTAACTTGAATACTTCGCTCGGAGAGAAGGGGTGGCGAAACTGCGGAGTTTCCCCACTTCTCCCAAAGCGCTTTGCACGAATAAACTGTGACATTTCCTTCACTGTTCTCAGACTCGGTGTGGAATTTAGTTCCCTTACAGATTTGGCGCTGCTTGAGCAGGGTGAATACGGTCGCTTCGGGTCGCCTAGCCGGTGGAGAGGGACGAGTAGTCAAGGTTTGACCGTCCAGTCAATTGAGCCCCGGGAAAGGGCGACTCCCGAGCCCTGATTCACCAAAGAACAAAACGTCCGTGAATGGTGAGAAAAACCACAGTTGAGCCGCGGGTTAGAGTCTAAGCTAGCTTGGTATGAGTGATGTGTGAAAGAAATGAGTGTTCCCCGCCACTTCGATTGTCACAAACTATCTCAGTCACCTAACTTGAGCCGGAATTAAGAGGGCGAATGCCGCACGTGAAGGCCAAGGAGTAAGGTCGAAGGGAACAAAGGAGAGGACAAAGTGGCGATGGAAAGGTGGAACAGTGAGTGAAGTAAGGACTAATCTCCTTGCAATTTTGAGTCACACAGGTCGGGTCATTGGGGGTCGTGCGTAGAACAATTAATGTGGTTGTAGTAAGTTGCGGGTGCAGCTGGAAAAGATCGTAGTGGGTCGCGGAGGCGCCATTTTTAACGAATCGCAAGTGTGTTGGAACACCTCTGACGATCGAGACTACAAGTCCTGAACGGACCGCTGACAGTAGTAAGACCACGACGGGAAAGACTGCGATGTCCGGTAAGGAAATGGAGTGGGGCCCCCCGGGGTCCCTGACCAGACTGTACCTAGTCGACCAAAAGGGATTGATAGATAGAATGCAAAAGGAGGGTTGGGACTCGGCAAAGAAGGTACACGAACAACGGGAGTGGTGAGAAACACAGAAGCAAAAGAAAATTTTAAAAGCTGCTGTTTTATTGGTACACCAGTTGGTCAAATTGATGGATGTGGTGGAGAATAAAATGACAGAATGTATAGAATTAAGCGCTAAACTGACAGGAAAAAATAAGCGAATACGGGAGTTGGAAAAACAATTGGAAATGTACAATTCTTCCCGGTTTTTCGGGTTTAACGTAACAGCGGGCAAAATCGGAGAAGGGCCACCCGGGTATCAGGAGGAAGAAGAAGTTAGTCCAACTGCCCCACCGGCAGTGGACGACTCAGACACCAAGGAGGCGAAAGCCGCCCCTCTGAAACGGGGGGGGACGGAGGCAAACCCTACCTCAAATTTTTGGCCATTCAGCCCGGCCGAAAAACAAATAGTCATGACCGAGTTGGGACCCTTAAAACCCAGGTCGAACGAGACTTATTGGGCCAAATTAGACATGTTATGGGACCTACACGACCTACACCCCCGAGACATTCACGCCATAGTACGCGCCAGTTGTCCACGAGACAAGTGGAGGAATCTACAGGGCGCTGGGATGTCGGACGGAGGATGGGCAACGGCGGTGACACTACTCGCGACTCGGGCCCAGCAGGTCGCTGCGTTCCTCCTCTTTAAAACAGCGCTCCAAACTGCCCTGGGCAATCCTCAGGTTAATTGGGGAAAAATCATGACATGTAAGCAAAGGAAGGGTGAGGGGAGTAGTGAATTCGGGGAACGATTATTCGAGGCCTATAAGGAGTCGTCCGGACAGGCCGACCCGCAACTGACCGATCCGCCCTTCGTTCAGATGTATAAAGATGGGTTGTCCGCTAAACACCAAGCGGTAATAAAGTTGGGAGTAATGACCCACAATGTATACGATGAGGTTGTCCACTGGGCATGTTCGGTGGATGCTCAGGATCATGAGGACAAGCCCGCAGTGGTGAAACAGGAGCGGGTGGGGGCGGCAGGGACCACCTCCAGGGGGGGTGGGGCATGTTTCCAATGTGGAAGGATGGGTCACATGGCACGAGACTGCCGCTCTGCCAAGTTGTGTACCTATTGCAATAAGAAAGGCCATGTAGAGGAGAATTGTTGGAAGAAAGGAAAGGGTGCGGGAACGTCTGGAAACACCTTGCGCGATAAAGTAGGAGCCGAGGAATATAACCAGTTCCTAGACTACCTAAAGACCAAGGGGACTCACTGACAGGCGGCGGCCCCGGCCCGTGGGTGAGGAGACGAGTGGATGTTTGTGTCTGCACTAGTAGGGGGCTGGCCATGTGAAATGCTAGTGGACACCGGAGCTGCCGTCTCAATCACAAACTTACCTCTGCCCTTGACTCGGCATAAGTTTTACAAAGTGGGACTGGGGGGGGAACAAATTCCGGCGTTCAAAAGCGAGATGCAGGTGGTGGAACTGGAGAATAAACTCTTGTTAGCCCAGTTTTGGGTATGTAAAAATAATGAGGGAACTATCTTGGGAATAGACCTGATGAGAGAATTTAGATTGCTGGTAGACGCCGGACACAATAAAATAATTTTGCCAGAGGCTGACGGACGAAAAAATAACTCGTCCATCGCCTTACGAAACATTGCAACGATAGGTAGCGCCGCCCTAAGGGTCCGAAATTGGAAACAGGAGCCAGGGATATACAGAATAATATGTGAGGCATTAGGAGAGGTCTGGGCAAAGACAAAACAGGACACGGGACGGGTAAATATGACACCAATCCATATTGCGGGACCTGAGCATCGGGCACACCGACAGTACCCAATAAAGCTGGAGGTGGCGGAAGCCATATCCAGAATCATGTCCGAGCTCGTCAGCAAAGGGATACTCCGGGAAACCACAAACTCTCCGGTATGGCCGGTCATAAAGCCTGACTGATCCTACCATCTCACTATTGATTACACAGCCCTGAACAGAGTTACCCCTAAATTACATCCCGTAGTGGCTTGCCCGGCTACCATTTTGAATGGCCTGAGTCCACGGCATAGGATAGTCACGGTGCTGGACATTGCAAATGGATTCTGGTCCCTTCCCCTGGACCAGGGGTCACAGGAGAAACTGGCCTTTACAGTGGATGGTAGTCAGTATACTTGGACCCGGCTGCCGCAGGGATTTCACAATAGTCCAGCAATCTTTCACCGGGTCATGGACTCGGTGCTGGAGACCATAGACTTGATTCCCTACCGTAGCACAGTATTGCAGTATGTGGATGACCTATTGATAGCGTCTGAGGACTCGGAAGGCCACCAGGCAGCACTTATTGCAGTCCTGGAAGCTCTGAGCAATGGAGGGTTTAAAGTAAACCCCAAGAAGGCTCAGATCGGCCAGGAGACGGTAACGTACCTGGGACAGGAAATATCCCAAGGAATCAGGACCATGCCGGGTGATCGGAAGGTGGCGATCCAGACAATACCTCGACCGATCTCAGTGCGAGGAGTCAGGAAGGTATTAGGACTGTTTAACTATAGAAGGAATTTCGTCCCAGGGTTCGCCGGAATAGTAGAGCCAATCCAAAGACTGGTAAAAGGCGGAAAGCCCGCCGCCGCACCCATAGAATGGGGAACAGAACAGGAGGAGGCCTATGGGCGACTCAAACAAGCCCTGACCTCTGCTCCGGGACTGGGACTGCCCGACATGGGGAAGCCCTTCCACATTTATTGTGAAAACGAAGGAGGGTTTTATGCGGCGGTAGTCACACAACAGCATGGGGACCAGAAGCGGCCTGTGGCGTATTATTCTACACAACAGTCACCCGTAGTAGGCGGACTGTCGAAATGCGTGGCCGCCCTCGATTGTGCCGCATGGGCAGTGAAAGTCAGTGAACCCACCGTGATGACTGGGGATATTGTCCTGCACACGAGACACACCTTGGTAGAAATGCTGAATACCAGACGGTTGAAATCGGTCTCCAATATGCGCAGAGCGTGGTGGGAGGTGGTCCTGCTGCCAGTAGATCAATCCGTAGTGATCATAAGGGATACAGGAGGAAACCCAGCGGAGGGCCTCCTTCCGGATGGGGAACCACATGAATGTAATGAGGCAGAGGATGAGGCCGCTGAGGGCTGCCTCGCAGATGAACCCCTGGTGGGAGCACAGATGACCCTCTACGTGGACGGGTCTCGAAAGTACGTGGAGGGGACGCCCAGAACGGGGTGGGCAGTAGTGGACGACAGACTGCAGACCATCGCATCAGGACGGCTAGAGGGGGGACTTTCGGTGCAGGTCCTCACGGAGGCCCTGAAGATAGCTAAGGGGAAGACAGTTAATATATACACCGACAGCCGATTCGGAGTAGTTCACGACTATATGGTAGCCTGGGGGAGACGGGGGTTCATCACAATAGGAGGGGAACCAATCCGGCACCAGGGGAGGGTACAGGAGTTATTGAAAGTAACGGATGAGCCGTTACAGGCAGCCGTAATAAAGGTTCAGGCCCATCAGAAGGTCAGATCCCCGGAACAAGAGGGTAATCAGGCAGCGGATGCTGCCCTGCCGCGCAAAGGGCGCTGGAACAAGATTTAGAGGAGAGAACCGAGGGAGTGGAAAGTGTGACGCATGAGAAGGTGGACATAGTCCAACTTCACGCGGATACCTCCCCCGAGGAGCGGGAAGAGTGGAAAGCGATGGGAGGCGCCCCGGATAAAGACTCAGTGTGGAGGAAAGAGGGAACGGTCATAGCCCCAAACTGTATTAAGCACACTTTGTTGGACCTACACCACGGTGTGGCACATCTGGGCAGAGGGTCCATGACGGAGCTACTCACGCGCGAATGGTGGTGGCCTGGAATGGGCCGGGATATAGCCAAACACTGTCAGCACCGAATAACATGTGCACAACATAACCCTGGTAAGCCGGTTAGGATACAGATGGCCCATCAACCGAGACCAAGGGGGCCATGGGAAAAGATACAGATAGATTTCACCGGGCTACTGCCGGACTCGCGGGGAAAAAGATACTGCTTGGTGATAATTGACTGATTCACTCGGTGGGTAGAAGCGTTCCCCATCCGAAATTGTACGGCCACTACAGTGGCCAGGATACTGGCCGAGGAGATCATCCCCAGATGAGGGGTGCCGGTGCAAATGGATTCGGATCAGGGCACCCACTTCACGGGAGGGGTGATAAAGGCAGTATGCAAACTGATGGGGATAAGACAGAAATTCCACATCCCATACCATCCCCAGAGCTCGGGGATGGTAGAACGAATGAATCGAACCCTCAAGGTGGCGATTGCAAAGGCAATCCAAGAAACCGGGAGGATCTGGGTTGACGTGTTGCCCCTCATTCTAATGAAGTTAAGAGCGATCCCAAACAGGATGACTGGGCTGTACCCCTATGAGCTAATGACGGGTAGAGCAATGCAACTCCCAGAAGGAATCGTTACAGGGGGAACTGATGTGGGACCCTTAAGGGATAGGATCAGGAGGTATGTCCTGGAGATGAGCAACAGTCTTAAGGAGATGAGAACGCAGGTCAGGGATAAGCAGCTCCGGCAGGACGAGAAATTAGAATCCACCGCCCTCCCAGATGTGCTCCAGGCAGGGACCCGCGTAATGGTAAAGGTCATCCCTGGGAAGCCTGGCTTTGCACCAAAATGGATAGGACCGTACGAGGTTATGATTAGCGGAGGTACATGTGCCTGCGTCAACATGAGAGGACGGGGGCAGTAGAAACACTGGACCCAGCTTAAGGTTTTCGAGCCGAAAAACCAATGCTTGTAGTATCCACCATTTTTTGATTCGCCCACAGGTCAATAGAGACACTACAAGCAACATATACGGCCATTTTGCCTTTGACTAGTTGTTAATATAAAGTGATAAGATGAAGCTGTGTCTGTGTGCCACAGTCTGTATAGTAGTATTGGTGTACGTCGAGTGCGGCGCGTGGGAAGCGAGACTGAAGCAAGAGCTCCATGTAAACACCTTTCTGTATATGTCTTATGTATATGCCCAAAATGGGAACTTCTCTGGTTGCTGGGTGTGCTCACATATCCCTATACATTCCAAAGGGGGAATTCCTTTGCGCCCCGTTCCACTGACCCTAACTGAGACTGTCAAGTGGCTTCTGAGCCAGAATAGCACGGGAGGAGGGGGGCCAATGCAAATACGAAGGATGAAAGGCGGGTCAAGAGAGGGATCACGGATGGGAGGAGGACCATCATACCGCTACCGTGTGGACAACCACGAGGACGTCACCAAGTGGGAAAGTGCTGGGTACCCCATTAGTCAAACGTTCCAGGGATGGTAAGAACCACCCTATGACCATAAAAGGAAACCCCCATTCTTAGTCCTGACCAATACCTCGGGGATCGGGAGGCCAACCGGGACCATATGTTTAACCCGAAATGACACCAGCAGAAAGGGACATATCATAGGGTACAGCGATTGCCCACACAACCTCAGTATCACAACAGGCGCATGGGTCACTATCCTCTCTCAACTTCCGAATAAAACAGGTGGAGGTCTGTGGGCCCAGTCTTGGGACCCCGACACAATATATGAAATGGCGGCGTATAACGGCATGTATTTTGTGTGCGGGCATAGGGCATATCCCTGGTTACCCAGGAGATGGACAGGGTCCTGTTATCTGGGATATATGGTCCCCTTTGTCAGACAAGTACGTACCCTGGCAGAGGTGCATACACCAGGTCGACGAAGATGAGCGATCACCCCGGTAGAAAGACTCTTTGGCGTTATGATGTTCCCATACAGGATAGGGCGCACCATGGATGAACTAAGAAACGTAGAGAGGGTTCTGGAACAAATAGCTAACGACACTGCTGAGGCGATGGAGGGCATAACCACTGAAATGGTAGCCATACGTACTACCGTACTTCAGAACCGAATGGCCCTAGATTACGTATTGGCCCAGAACGGAGGCACTTGCGCATTGATTGGGGCCGAGTGTTGCACTTATATACCCGATAATTCGGAAAATATAACCAACCTAGCCAACCACATAAGGAGAGAAATGAGGAAACTAACCACCCCGGATGGTGAAGTTGGCTGGCTGGGGGGATGGATGTCTAAGTTGGGACAAAGTGTTGTACAGGGGCTGATTGTGATTGTGGGCATATGCCTGGCTCTGTACCTTGCGGTAATGATGATTAAGATATGTATGTCCAAGCTGTGTACCGCGATACCCATGGCTGCCGGGACCCACATCAACGATACAACAACCCAACTTCCACCCGCAACATACCAGAAGCTGTTCCTGATTTTCAGCAGGACTGCCAGGCACAAGACGACGAGACAGCCCGAATGTAGAATTGGATTGTTCTTATCCGCATGAGATGGGAAAAGATCAAAATGAGGGACTGTAGGAGAAAATTTCTTAACCTATAACCTTTGTAACTTTTATAATATGTAACCAGCTCCGCTGTCTCTCTCTCTCTCTGATGAATTATGGGACAGGGAAAGTGGTCAAAGTAAGAAATGTATGCTTAAGCAAAAAAACATATTCAGTCTCCAATGTCTGCTGACCCTGAGTCATGGAGATAGGGGAAGTGCGACAGTGGGCGGTTGGAGAGGCAGACAGATGTATAGCGCTTGTACTAATAATAGGAAGGTATTTCTGCTGAAATGGGAACTAACCTCACTTGTGTGTGCGTATGCTGGTTAACCTTTGACTTTCCACAATATAAAGATAGATTGTCATAGCATTACCATATAGGGTAAGACATTACAAAAATGTTAGATAATTGGACAATGGTGTAAGGGGGCGGGACCGCCCCCAATGGTATAATTGTAACTTGAATACTTCGCTCGGAGAGAGAAACTGCGGAGTTTCCCCACTTCTCCCAAAGCGCTTTGCACGAATAAACTGTGACGTTTCCTTCACTGTTCTCAGACTCGGTGTGGAATTTAGTTCCCTTACAGGGTATGCCTAAGATACGAGGGGGAAAAGGATTTGGAGGGAAATGTGGCCACAGGTCCAGGTAGGGAGGGAGGGGGTGTTTTTGCTAAAATTGTTTAGTTTTTAATTGTTTTTTTATCTTAAATTCTGTTCCTGTCAATGTTAATATTCATTTATAGTTAGGGGGGGGGGGCGTGGTGGGACCCTGGCTTCATTGCCAGGCTGATTGTCCTCCCCGAGGTCCTCACCAGCCTCCTCCTCATCCTCCTTCTGCTCCTTGCCGTCTGCCTCTTCCGCCTCCACTCTTTCTGGAGATGGACCTCTAGCCCCATCAGGCATTTGTTGTCCTCTCCTTATAGCTAGGTTATGCAACATGCAACACACCACAATAAACTCTGTGACCTGGTCAAGGTAGTACTGTAGGTTGCCACCAGAGTGGTCCAGGCATCTGAAGCGCTGCTTTAGGACTCCAATTGTCTATTCGACGATGTTGCATGTAGCCATGTGGCTTTTGTTGTAACGCTTCTTGGTTTCAGTAACGGGATTACACAATAGGGTCACCAGCCAGCTGGCAAGGCCATACCTTTTATCCCCCAGCATCCAACCGTGACCTTCTGGCTGATTGACAAACAGATCAGGGATTGCACTCTCACGCAGGATGTGTGCATCATGGATGCTGCCAGGAAATGTAGCATTTACTGTCATGATTGTGGTTGACAACGAGCTGCACATTCAGGGAGTGGAATCCCTTTCTGTTAGGAAACACTTTGGGTTCTCTAAAGGGGATTTCAGGGCAATGTGCATGCAATCTATTGCTCCCTGCACCTTGGGGAAGTATTCTATTCTAGAGAAACCCAAAGCCCTCCCGGTCTGTGCCTCCCTGGTCATAGGGAAGTTTAAAAAGTCCATCCTGCGAGCGTAAAGGGCTTCAGTCACCAGTCGAATGGAGCAGTGGAGCTGAGATAACCACAGATGTTGCCAGCTGAAGCCTGAAAGGATCCAGATACGAAGAAGGATAGTGCTGCAGTAACCTTTACCTCAACGGGCAGTGCGGTTCTGATGGTGCTGTAAGGCTGCAGATCCCCCTTGATGAGCTGGCATATCTCATTGATGACCTCCTTCCAGAAGCGTAGCCTCCTAAGACACGTGTTTTCAGACAAGTTGAGGTAAGATTGCTTTTCCTTGTACCTTCGTTGGCTGTACGTTCGCCTCTGTCTCCACATTACTCTGCCACCTCTTCGATTGATCCTTTCAGAAACCAACGTGTGAGTAGTTACGAGTAATGGCAGAGAAGACATAGGCCCCATCACTATCAATATTATTTTCACTTGCTATAAATGCACTTTTTAGTAAAAAAAAATGGCTAATCTACTAAGCTAATATTAGTATAATTAAATATAAGTATAAATGTGAGTGGCTCTATCTGTAAAAGACCCTTAAATAACTCACAATTTATAAGCTCGAGTTTTTTAGCTGCCTCCTCCCTTCCTCCGAAATTCAAAATGGCATCCGTAGTGCCCAGTTCTGTGAGGAAGGCCTGGGAAAAGCAACTATTCTCCAGCGATGTTCTAGTCAAGCGATCAGCCCGGCGATGTGCCAGCAACGTGCCGAAAGTTGCATTGGGTGATTGACCGCGAGATCGATTGCTGGTTGGATGTATGTGGATCACTGATGGTAATGTCCTCTTCAAACTGTTCTTGGTTGTCAGTGAATCACAGTTTGGTCTGATCCAAGTGCTTTCTGCACGTTTGTCCATTCAAAAGTTTGACCACAAACACTCTATTCCCTTCCTTGACTAACACAGTGCCAGCAACCCATTTGGGACCATGACCATAATTAAGAACAAACACAGGGTCATTAACTTCAGTGTCACATGATACAGCCGTGTGATCGTGGTACATGTTATGCTGGTGACGTCGGTTTTTTCATGATCATTGAGATCCGGGTGAGCCTGGATTTGAGTGCTCTCTTTATTAGCAATTCTGCAGGGGGAACCCCGGTAAGCGAGTGGAGTCACGAGCGGTAGCTGAGCAGAATCCAAGATAACTGGGTCTCCAGGGAACCGTCCGTCACGCGTTTCAAGTTCTGCTTGATGGTTTGGACTGCCCGGTCCGCTTGACCATTGGATGCGGGCTTAAACGGCGCAGACCTGACATGTTTGATGCCATTGCGGGTCATGAACTCGTTGAATTCCGAGCTGGTGAAACACGGTCCATTGTCAATAACAAGGATGTCGGGCAAACCATGGGTGGCGAACATGGCCTGGAGGCTTTCAATGGTGGCAGTGGACGTACATGATGACATTATTATACATTCAATACATTTAGAGTAAGCGTCCACTGCTACTAGGAACATTTTTCCTAGAAAGGGGCCAGCGAAATCTACATGGACTCTTGACCACGGTTTGGAGGGCCATGACCACAAACTCACTGGGGCCTCCCTTGGTGCATTGCTCAACTGTGAGCAAGTGTTACATTGGTGTACGCATGACTCCAACTCCGAGTCAATGCCGGGCCACCAAACGTGCGACCTGGCGATAGCCTTCATCATGACTATGCCTGGGTGGGTACTGTGAAGGTTGCGTATAAACGTTTCCCTGCCTTTTTTTGGAAATATTACATGATTTCCCCCATAGGAGGCAGTCCGA
Source organism: Pristiophorus japonicus (assembly GCF_044704955.1). Taxonomy (NCBI): domain Eukaryota; kingdom Metazoa; phylum Chordata; class Chondrichthyes; family Pristiophoridae; genus Pristiophorus; species Pristiophorus japonicus. The sequence continues at coordinate 82,273,605 of NC_091984.1, read as the reverse complement.
ATGGATGGACATTTTGTCCTTGCGTCAGTGGAACGGCTTCATTTCGTCTTGCATTTCCCCTGGGACCGCCAACCAGCTCCCATTGAGGATGCAGCTTTTTACTAGTGATAGCACCGGGTCCTAGCTAGTCCAGGTCCTGATCTGGCGAACCGTGATGGGTGACCCCTCACTCTCAAAAGCATCCATTACAAGTAGCAAGTCTGCGGGTTGCGCCATTTCCACCCCGGTGGTGGGCAATGGTAGCCGACTGAGGGCATCCACACAGTTCTCTGTGCCTGGTCTGTGGTGGATTACATAATCATACGCAGATAACGTTAGTGCCCATCTTTGGATGCAGGACGAAGCATTGGTGTTAATACCTTTGCTTTCTGAGAACAACGAAATGAGCGTCTTGTGGTCGGTTTCGAGCTTCAACCGGAGCCCAAATAGGTATTAGTGCATTTTCTTAACCCTGTATACGCAGGCTAATGCTTCTTTTTCAACCATACTGTAGGCTCTTTCAGCCTTAGATAAGCTTCTGGATGCATATGCAACCATTTGCAGTTTGCCGGACACATTGGCTTGCTGTAACACACAACCGACCCTGTACGAAGATGCATCACAAGCTAGTACTAAACGTTTACACGGGTCATACAATAAAAGTAACCAGTTAGAACATAGCAGGTTTCTGGCCTTGTTAAAGGCTGTCTCTTGAGCTTTACCCCAAACCCAGTCATCACCCTTGCGTAGCAATAAATGCAATGGTTCCAGCAAAGTGCTTAATCCTGCTAGAAAGTTACCAAAATAGTTGAGGAGTCCCAGGAGCGAACACAGCTCCATCACATTCTGTGGTCTGGGTGCATTCTTGATGGCCTCCGACTTGGAGTCCGTGGGTCTGATGCCGTCCGCCGCAATCTTTCTCTCCAGAAATTCGATCTCTGGCGCCAGGAAAACACACTTGGAGCATTTCAACCTGAGTCCCACTCTGTCCAGTCGCTTGAGAACCTCTTCCAGGATGTGCAAGTGTTCGGTGGTGTTGCGGCCAGTGATCAAGATGTCATCTTGGAACACGGTGCGCGGAACCAATTTCAGCAGACTCTCCATGTTCCTCTGGAAGATGGCTGCTGCCGAGCGAATCCCAAAGGGGCACCTGTGGTATATGAACAATCCTCTGTGCGTGTTGATGCAAGTCAATTTTTTTCGGAGGTTCAGGCAGCTCTTGTGTCATGTAAGCAGAGATTAGATCCAGCTTGGTGAACGACTTCCCCCCTGCTAGCATTGCAAACAGGTCATCCGCTTTGGGTAGTAGGTAGTGGTCCTGTAATGAGACTCGGTTGATCGTTACCTTGTAGACCTCGCAGATTCTGACCATCCCACCGGAACAATTGGACTGGCTCATTCGTTGAACTCGACTGGCAATATGATCCCCTCTCATTGAAGTCTGTCCAGCTCGATCTCAACTTTCTCTCGCATCATGTATGGAGCCGCTCGGGCCTTGTGATGAATGGGTCATGCATCAGGGACTAGATAGATCTGCACTTTGGCGCCTGTGAAGTTGCCGATGCCTGGCTCGAATAATGACGGGAATTTGTTTAACACTTGGGCGCATGAGGCGTCATCCTTCGAACACATTGCTTTGATGTCGTCCCAGTTCCATCGGATCTTTCCTAGCCAGCTTCTGCCAAACAGCATTGGGCCATCGCTTGGTACAATCCATAGTAGTAAATCATGCACAGCTCCATCATACAATACCTTCACTGCCGCACTGCCAATGACTGGTATGAGCTCTTTGGTGTAAGTGCGCAGCTTGGTGTGGATCGGGCTTAGTTTTGGCCTTTGTGCCTTGTTGCTCCAGTTTCTCAAAAGCCTTCTGGCTCATAATTGACTGACTCGCCCCCATGTCCAATTCCATGGAAACTAGAATGCCGTTTAATTTGACTTTTAACATTATCGGCAGGCTTTTGGTGGTGAAGGTGTGTACCCCATACACTTCCTCTTCAGCCTCAGGTTGAGTTGCCTCTCTTACTCGTTCAGCGTGATCCGCGCCGGATCGGTCATCTTCTGCCGACTCTGCCACATGGTGAGTCGCAGCGCGTCTGCACATTCGGTGGAGGTGCTCCATTGGTCCACAGCCCTTGCACACATAGTGCATGAATCAACATTGATGGGCTCGATGATTACCCCCGCAGCGCCAACATGGTGCTAATGGATCCACATTCACGCCCTACGGCAGACTCTGGAGTCATCCTAGGTATGGCCTCTGCAGGCGTGTAGGCTCTGCCATGTACAGTTCTGCCTGCTGAAGGCATTATTTTATGCACAGTACTTGCCGGTGAATTCCGATGCTGCAATGATATCTGTTTAGTGTTATCGTTCGTGGACATAAAAGCATGGGCTATTGTGATGGCCTTGCTCAGATCGAGGGATTCGGCAGACAGCAGTTTGAGAAGAATGACCTCGTGGCCGATTCCAAGCACGAAAAAGTCCCGCAACACTTCCCCCAAAAATCCAGCAAATACGCAAGATCCCGAAAGGCGTCTTAGGTCGGCAACATAGCTCACCACGTCCTGGCCCTCAGACCTGTGGTGCGTATAAAAGCGATACCTGGCCATCAAGATGCTCTTCTTTGGCTTGAAGTGTTCCTGAACCAGCATGCACAACTCTTCATATGTCTTGCCCGTTGGTTTCGTCGGTACTAGCAGATTTTTGATGAGGCCATATATCGTGGTCCCGCAAACGGTGAGGAGAATCGCCCTGCGCTTGACTGTGGTTTCTTCCTTTTCCAGTTCGTTGGCCACGAAGTACTTGTCAAGACGCTCAACAAAGGCTTCCCAATCATCACCCTCAACAACTCTCTCAAGAATACCAATGGCAGCCATAACTACGTGAAAGTTCGTGATCTGTTACTCATCGCCAATTGTTATGTTTAGAATAACTCCACAAGACTGTATATCTTAAGCTCAAACTATTGTGACCTCGGTCTCTTTATTGTAACTCCAGAGTGAGGAGGCAGCATGGCAGGCTGTCTTTTATACCTGCTTGCCCAGGGTGTGCAGATGACCCTTGGGTCTCCCACAGATGCGCCCCCTGGTGGAAAGTTTTACACATTGGTAATGTTTACATACATAACAATGTGAGTGCATTTTAAAAAGCAATTTTAAAGATTCGAAATAGATATGATGGGACGTTGGCATTACTTTGCTGGTCATAATGGGCTTTGATTAAATCAGATAAGTTAGGTCAACATGGATTGCTAAGTTATAGGAGGTTTGCACTGTATAAAAACTGAGCACTCTAAAGAGTATTAGAAAGATTGCTACAAATAAAACATACCATCACGGTGAAATTGTATCCTGAGCCAGTGTACAGGAGAATCCCTCAACTGCCAACCATGATACTTTTCAGTGAGAATTCCATGCAGCTTTGCTGATTCCCATTCCCTAGTTATCCTTGTGAAATGTATTTTCCCTCAGTATGGAAGTCTCAATTTTTCAGATCCCAGGTGCTGTTGGACAGTGGGAAAAAATGGCTGCCCCTGTGTAATCATTTTAACGATTTCCTACAAGGATTTTGTTACTAAGTGAGAAATTCAACAATCTCCATTGGGAGAGAGGAAATGCAGGGCTCGTGTTTCTTTTCACACAGTAATGTCCCAGTTAGCTCTGTTCAAATGAGTGAGAATCAGCTGCCTTTTCATGGACTGTTGTAACTTCCAGGCTATCATCTTATTTCTGTTACCATAAATATTGCAACATCTGCCCACAGTGTGTAACTAATCTGAAATGCCCGAAAAATCAGCAGATAACCTCTACAACCTCCACTTGTAACGGTCTCCAATGTTCTATTTGTAAGTTAGCTATAAGAATGGATGCAGGTTTAACACAGCTTCTGCCCCAGCCTCTTGCCCTAAAGTATTGTGTACGCGTAAATAACTGATAAACTGAGCCAGGAGTAAAGTAACTTAAACCATGTGCTTTATACAACAACCCAAAATGGAGTCCCCAAACCGGCATGAACCAGAATGAATACAGCAACTGTGAATAGCTCCCGCAGGGTCATAATGCCTGTTCTGTGAGCTGTAACAAATAAATAGAGTATGAACAACACAAAGGGATGTAAAAACGACCCCATTTCTTCCTCATGTTTGGGGATGGGGAAACAACCACAGCAGTATTCTCTGTTTCAGCCCTGGTTAGGTAAAGTGGAACAAGGAGGTCACTCTGCACCACATTCTGCTATGATGATGCTTCAGTTAAAAACTTGTCCCAGACCAGTCATTACAAGTGAATGTCCACAAAAAGAACAAAACTGTACCTCAACCAGACAATGTCTCGGCTGCAAAATATACAAAATGATTTCTCCAATCAAAAGAAAGGATTTACACTAAGGCAAGGAAAAGTGGAAATCTAGCAGACTGGGGGAAGCTATAAAAAGCATCAAAGGGATATTAAGGAAATAATAAGATGTGCAAATAGCGGGGGGAAATTGCAAGGGATATTAAAGCTAACGGCAAAAGCTGTTGTAAAAATATTAAAAGGAGAGGAGTATGATCTGGCTTGCATCTGCTGACACTCCCTCAGATCTTTCCTCGTACCATTTTTAAGATTGCTATGTATAAGTACTATATCTAAAAATACACTGGCTAGAGCTGTATAAAAAGGTATTTGGCGAAAGAACAGGGTGAAATTACTTAGGGGTGAATGCCTGCTTTTTCCTGTAGTTAATGATCCGTGAATGAAATTGTGTGTTTCAAAACTTCTTTTGCTTGTGATTTCAGTAGAGGGTTATTTAATTACAGAGAAAAACAAGCAATTTCTTTAAACAGAAATATTGGGCCAGAAACCAAACAATTTTTGAAACCAAGTTTAAGATTTTAAAAGTGTGTCTGAAATTCATAACTACTCATCAAATATGATCAATTTGATCCAAATTCCTAGCTGCCAATCAAGTTTGATTCCAACTCCCTTATGCTGAATTCAAAAAAGATGCCACAAAAATCTCCAAAGTTCTGTGGTCCAGAGTGGTTTCTGTGTATTGTCTAAAGCTAAACATAACCAATGTTAAAAAAACAATTGGCCTATTAAAATTAGGATACTGCTTTTTAAATACTTAATAAATGTTTTGCTAATGATTTACACAAGAACATAAGAACACAAGAAATAGGAGCAGGAGTAGGCCATTCGGCCCTTCAAACCTGCTTTGCCATTCAATAAGATCATGGCTGATCTTCTACCTCAACTCCACTTTGCTGCACTATCCCCATATCCCTTGATTCCCTTAATATCCAAAAATCTATCGATCTCTGTCTTGAATATACTCAATGACAGAGCATCCACAACCCTGTGGGGTGGCGAATTCCAAAGATTCACAACCCTTTGAGTAAAGAAATTTCTCCTCATCTCAGTCCTAAATGGCCGACCCCTTATTCTGAGACTGTGACCCCTGGTTCTAGACACCGCAGCTAGGGGAAACAAACATCCAGCTTCTACCCTGTCATGCTCCGTAAGAATTTTGTATATTTCAATAAGATCACCTCTCATTCTTCTAAACTCTAGAGAATATGGCTGGGAAATTGCAGAGCACCCCATTTGGGGGCGGTAACATCCGCGAGGCGAGGGTTCCTGTGCCAGGCGCGGAAGTGCCGCCCTGCTCGCGACATTGGGGCTACTGCCCCCGAGAAGAAGTGGAGCACAAAAAAAACTAGCTCTATTTCCTCTCTGGGTGCTAAAGTGGCGGAAGCAGAGGGAGCGGGTCACAGTGCTATGCACTGGGCTGCGAGCGCTGCCACGTAGAAGGGGCCCTCCGCTTCATTAAAGGACCACCGGGGAACAGGGTGGTGTGCCATCAGCCCTGCACTCAAGCGGAGTGCCAGGCTGACAGATGTGACACGGACCCCGCGTTCAAGGAGACAACGGGTCACGACAGGTAATTCAGCCAATTTTTTATTTACGTGCATGCCGCCTCCCCGTTAACTAGCACCCCATGAGCGGCTGGCGGCCAGGTACGTGTCCCCTGAAGCTATCGCTGGCATCGCCTAGCGCAGCTTCAGGGGGCGATCCTGAATTTTTGTTCAGGGGCGAAAACGGGTGGCTGCGCATGGTGATGATGTTGTCATCGCAGGCTCAGCGGAGCTGGATGCTACTGGTTACAGCCATCACTAAACTCCTGTGGAATTTAGCGGGAGTCATTAGCAGTACTGTGCCCAGGCAAAAAGTCATTTGCGCCCGTAAGCATGCCGTAAATGACCCTAATTTCTCCCCCAAGAGGTCCAGTCTACTTAATCTCTCCTCATAGGACAATCCCCCCATCCCAGGAATCAATCTTGTGAAGCTTCATTGTACTCCCTCTCTGGCAAGTATATTATTTCTTAGGTAAAGAGACCAAAATAAGGGGTCTCAGAAATTTTCAGAATAAGGGGTTGCGCATTAAAATGGAGATGAGGAGGAATTTCTTCTCTCAGAGGGTTGTGAATCTTTGGAATTCTCTACTCCAGAGAGCTGTGGAGGCTGGGTATTTGAATATATTTAAGGTGGAGAAAGATAGATCTTTGAACAATAAGGGAGTAAGGGTTATGGGGAGCGGGCAGGGAAGTGGAGTTGAGGCCAAGGTCAGATCAGCCTTGATCTTATTGAATGGCGGAGTAGGCTCAAGGGGCCAAATGGCCTAATCCTGCTCCTATTTCTTACGGTCTTATGTTAAAACTGTACACAATACTCCAGGTGTGGTCTCATCAAGGCCCTGTAAAATTGCAGTAGGATGTCCTTACTCTTGTACTCAAATCCTTTTGTAATAATGGCCAACATACCTTTTGCTTTCCTAATTGCTTGCTGTACCTGGATATTAACTTTCAGCAATTCATGTAGGACATCCAGGTCCCTCTGAACATTAACATTATCCAATCTCTCACCATTTAAAAAATACTCTGCTTTTCTATTTTTCCTACCAAAGTGGATAACTTCACATTTCTCCACATTATATTCCATTTGCCATGTTCTTGCCCACTCACTTAACCTGTCTATATCCCCTTGAAGCCTCTTTGCATCTTCCTCACAACTTACATTCCCACCTAGCTTTGTATCATCAGCAAATTCTGAAAAATTACATTTTATGTATTTACAAATCAAATTAAAATTATTCATAGTTTATGTTACAAACTCTCACAATCAGGCTTAGAAAGAGGCTTAGACCAATGGGCCAGAAATTGCGGTTGGAGGCTTCCTCTGACCTGAAAAATGTCTACGAATCTATCCGGTGGTCTGGGAAGTTTGGAGACTTGTGGTCCTGGGCTTCTACGCGAAGGTCTGTGTAGAGGCCCACGTATTCCAGGGACGGAAGCGTGTAGCATGCATTTCTGCGATAATATGGGCCGGCCCAACCAATTAAAGTAGGAGATCCCTATTCATACTTATGGTGAGTTCCGCTTGTACGCATTTATCATAAGTATGAATGGGAATACCCCCAAAAAACTTAAAATAAATTTAATAAACATTACATATTTAAAATTAACTAAAATGGAATTTAATTATTTAAAACAAAAATGTAATTTTTTTGAAAAATAAATTTACATATTTGAAAGGATCGAAATACAAACTTAACTTATTTAACAGGATTTAAAATGTTTAAATTATTGAAAAAAATTTATTTTTCTGTCCTTTAAAAGACTTAAGCTGATAAAAGCAGGCCTTACTCCTGCTTTTCCGCCTGCTTTTATCAGTCGTAAGAATTTCAAGGCATTCACTGGGCAGAAGTTGGGCAAATTGCCAAAATCTCCATCCGCGGAGACCTTTTACATTCGGTTGCGTGCGATCGGTCAAGACGATTCTTGACAGATCGCAAGTTCTGGGTTTAGGCACATGCTAGTCGTAGTTTATGTTCCAGACCCCAACTATTTACAATCTATATTAACAACTTGGAAGAAGGGACTGAGTGTAACGTAGCCAAGTTTGCTGATGATACAAAGGTGGGAGAAAAAGCAATGTGTGAGGAGGACACAATGTCTGCAAAAGGACATAGACAGGCTAAGTGAGTGGGCAAAAATTTGGCAGATGGAGTATAATGTGGGAAAGTGTGAGGTCATGCATTTTGGCAGAAAAAAATCAAAGAGCAAGTTATTATTTAGAAACATAGAAACACAGAAAATAGGTGCAGGAGTAGGCCATTCGGCCCTTCTAGCCTGCACCGCCATTCAATGAGTTCATGGCTGAACATGCAACTTCAGTACCCCATTCCTGCTTTCTCGCCATACCCCTTGATCCCCCTAGTAGTAAGGACTTCATCTAACTCCGTTTTGAATATATTTAGTGAATTGGCCTCAACAACTTTCTGTGGTAGAGAATTCCACAGGTTCACCACTCTCTGGGTGAAGAAGTTTCTCCTCATCTCGGTCCTAAATGGCTTACCCCTTATCCTCAGACTGTGTCCCCTGGTTCTGGACTTCCCCAACATTGGGAACATTCTTCCTGCATCTAACCTGTCTAAACCCATCAGAATTTTAAATGTTTCTATGAGGTCCCCTCTCATTCTTCTGAACTCCAGTGAATACAAGCCCAGTTGATCCAGTCTTTCTTGATAGGTCAGTCCCGCCATCCCGGGAATCAGTCCAGTGAACCTTCGCTGCACTCCCTCAATAGCAAGAATGTCCTTCCTCAGATTAGGAGACCAAAACTGTACACAATACTCCAGGTGCGGCCTCACCAAGGCCCCGTACAACTGTAGCAACACCTCCCTGCCCCTGTACTCAAATCCCCTCGCTATGAAGGCCAACATGCCATTTGCTTTCTTAACTGCCTGCTGTACCTGCATGTCAACCTTCAATGACTGATGTACCATGACACCCAGGTCTCTTTGCACCTCCCCTTTTCCTAATCTGTCACCATTCAGATAATAGTCTGTCTCTCTGTTTTTACCACCAAAGTGGATAACCTCACATTTATCCACATTATACTTCATCTGCCATGCATTTGCCCACTCACCTAACCTATCCAAGTCGCTCTGCAGCCTCATAGCATCCTCCTTGCAGCTCACACTGCCACCCAACTTAGTGTCATCTGCAAATTTGGAGATACTACATTTAATCCCCTCGTCTAAATCATTAATGTACAGTGTAAACAGCTGGGGCCCCAGCACAGAACCTTGCGGTACCCCACTAGTCACTGCCTGCCATTCTGAAAAATCCCCATTTACTCCAACTCTTTGCTTCCTGTCTGACAACCAGTTCTCAATCCATGTCAGCACACTACCCCCAATCCCATGTGCTTTAACTTTGCACAATAATCTTTCTTAAATGGAGAAAGATTGCAAAGTGCCACAGTACAGCAGGACCTGGGGGTACTTGTGCATGAAACACAAAAGGATAGAATGCAGGGACAGCAAATGATCAGGAAGGCCAATGGTATCTTGGCCTTTATTGCAAAGGGGATGGAGTATAAAAGCAGGGAAGTCTTGCTACATCTATACAAGGTATTGGTGAGGCCACACCTGGAATACTGCGTGCAGTTTTGGTTTTCATATTTATGAAAGGATATACTTGCTTTGGAGGCAGTTCAGAGAAGGTTCACTAGGTTGATTCCAGACATGAGGGGGTTGACTTATGAGGAAAGGGTGAGTAGGTTGGGCCTCTACTCATTGGAATTCAGAAGAATGAGAGGTGATCTTATAGAAACGTATAAGATTATGAGGGGGCTTGACAAGGTGGATGCAGAGAGGGTGTTTCCACTGATGGTGGAGACTTGAACTAGAGGGCATGATCTTAGAATAAGGGGCTGCCCATTTAAAACAGAGATGAGGAGAAATTTCTTCTCTGAGGGTTGTAAATCTGTGGAATTCGCTGCCTCAGAGAGCTGTGGAAGCTGGGGCATTGAATAAATTTAAGACAGAAATAGACAGTTTTTTAAACGATAAGGGGATAAGGGGTTATGGAGAGCGGGCGGGCAAGTGGAGCCGAGTCCATGATCAGATCAGCCATGATCTTATTAAATGGCGGAGCAGGCTTGAGGGACCGTATGGCCTACTCCTGTTCCTATTTCTTATGTTCTTATGCACATGCCTGCCTAAACCCGGAACCCATAGTAGCCGCGAATTCAGGGCCAATATGTCTTTACCCGACTCATATTGTAATGTTAATTAATGTAATAAATTATTACTTATGAACAAACAGGTTAAAATAATTAATTAAGATGAAACATTGTAATTGTAGGAAATTACTTAAAATAATGGTTCAAATCTTTAGTTTGGGAGCCCTACTACTATTAGGCCAGAATTAGCGGTGGGCAATAACAGCGAACTAACAGCATTCGCTGTTATTACCCCATTGAAACTGACTGCAATTTCAGGATGTAACACATGCGTATCTAAACGTGGAAATCCTGAAGTTGCGGTCAGTTATTCACTGCTCTGATACTGGCTGCGCTGTGGACCCAACACCCCTCCCCCCCACCCCCCATCATCGGCAATCAGTGTAATCACTGAAATCATTGAAACTGACAAGCATTTGGGCATTTCTGCGATAATATCGCTGTTAAATACCCCATTAAAAATCAGGCCTTGGGGTTAGGTGTAACTGGGGTTTTAACAGAATATTGACTACTAAACAAACATTATGGCCCTGAAAAACTAATTTTAATTTTGTGGAATATTAAATTTCTCCATTGTTAAAAATTTCTATTTTTAAAAAACAAACTTTTTTTTTAGGTTTATTAAAAGTTTGTTCATATTTATTTTATCCCCATGCGAGAGCCCCAATCATTGTGAGGTTGAAAAGCCCATCCAACAACTGAAGAACAACACGGCCTCAGGAGCAGATGGAATCACCGCCGAGGCACTAAAGCATGGCGGAGAAGTACTATTGGCACAAACTCACTTCTCTTATTTGGAAGGAGGAGAGCATGCCAGGGGATCTCAGAGACGCCGTAATCATGACCATGTGCATACTCGCTCCACATCAGAAATGTGCTGCCCGCCATATTGCAACAGACTTCTCCGTAGGCTTCTAAGGAAATCTCATTAAAATACTTAAATAAGGATCCTATGGTTGTTGTTAGGACCCTTTTGTGAAATTGGACTGCCCCAGCACCTGGCTCACTATCTGATAAACTCATTCAGCAACTCGTTGCATAACAGGCAGGAAGGACTCTTAAGCAGTGCTACTTAAAAGCCTCATCCCCCAACACAGGTTAATTGTTGGCTTGAACTTTTCAGCTGCTGCTTAACTTTTGGGCTTTTCTCGGCCTATTTTCTGACTCCTATCAATGAGAACAAGTTTTCGCTGGTGCTGGACTGTTTTCAGACCAGTTTTATTGTGGCTGTGGGTGGTCTAGTAGGTCTGCCTTTGGGGATGGAGGATGCGAGACAGCAGCCAAGAAGACAGAAGAGCTAAGGGAAGAAGGATGAGGAGGGCACTGCGCAGGAGGCCATACCCACAGAGGATCTTCAGGGAGAACCTCTACCTCAACTTTGCTGAGAAGCAATGTCTGAACGCACTTTGCTTCACAAAGGAGGTTGTCAACGACCTATGGAATGGGCTGCAGCCAGCGCATGGGCAGTACCACTTGAGGGTGTCACCATGGCCCTTAACTTTTGTGCATCAGGCTCTTTTCAGGTTTCAGTAGGTGACATCAGTGATATCTCCCAGTTTGCTATTCACCACTGCGTCAGGGAGGTCACTGCGGCTCTCTACATTTCCTTCCCCAGAGCGAAGTGGGACGAGAGTACATTAGGTTCCACCCACATTGCCTGCTTCCCCAGCAGTCTAGGTGCCATAGACTTCAACCACATTGCCATGCATGCTCCTCATCACTATCTTGGTATCTTTCTGAATATAAATTAATCGTATTCCTTCAACATCCAGCTTGTTTAAGACCACAGGTGGCCCATCATGTAGGTGTGTGGCGGTTTACCGGCAGCAGTCATGATTCCTTCATCCTGTCCTTTGTGCCGCCTTTATTACAACTAGGCCATCGGGTCACAGGCTGGCCACCGGCAGACAAGGGCTATCCCTTCCAGACATGGCTCTAGACTCCTGTCAGGAACCCAGGCATAGCTGAAGAGTTGGTGCACGAGAGCTTTGCTGACACAAGAGTTTTGAAGCAATGCTTCTAGTGTCTGGACAATTCAGGAGGAGCTTTATAGTACAGCCCTGAGCGGGAATCTAGATTTGTGGTCACCTGCTGCATGCAGCATAATTTTGCCATCATGAGCGACCAGCCCTTACCAGTACCTGCGCAGCGAGAAGTGCAGCAGGAGGAGCATGAAGCAGAGGAAGAACAGGAGCAGCATTGACCACCAGTTCCCTTAGCTGCCAGAGCTCTTAGATCAGCTCATTCTAGAGTGCTTCACATGAATGATCATTCCTATCCCCATTACACCTACAGTCCAGCAATCCTTATCACCACAGTCCTTACTACCACCATCCGATTGTCTTCCTTCAGTCCAGCCTTATGAGTCTTGCCCTCATCTCACTTCGAATATTAATACCAATAACAAATTCAGAACAAAAAATTATCCAACAATTTAATTCCATCTGTGCCTAATATTTAATAATTAATAATTACCCTTGTGCAAGCCCTTAGTAACTGTCTTGTTTGCATGTTTACCTTTTCTAGTGCTCTGACTAGATGTCTCCCATGTAGTTACAGATTGAGAGTGGAAGGATGCTGAACTTGCATTGAGGACACTTCAGATTGCTGTGATGGATGACCTTGAGCAGCTCTGGGCCTTGAGGGCCTGGCTGCAGACTGCAGCATCTCGCTATGGGCTGGAGTAGTGTGACCCAGCTGGTTGTGAGACACTGACAAGGGCACTATTGGAGTGGACGTAGGAATGCTGTCCTCCTGAGAGAAGACAGCAGGTGCCTCTCCCTTTGGAGCCAAGACTATTCTCCTGGGACTTTGCCACAGCACTTCTGCAGCTCTGCATGAGTGCAGGAGTGATTTTACGCTCTGGTAGCCCCTGTCAACACTGGCCCCAGTGCCAAGATGGCAGCAGTTTAAGCTTCCATGGCAACAGTGTGAGTCCAAACATGTCAGAATAACAGTGTATTCGCCTTCCAGATGCTGATAAGACCTACTTATAGTAGCAGACTTATTAAGAAAAGGACAGCAAGGTTTGGAGCTGTATTATCATTAAGCCATGCAGAGAAGTTAATGAAGCCAAATATTTTCACTGGAAAAAAACATGAAGCGTACAGTAAGATGGGCCAAATTTATACAGTAATGAAGGGAATTGACAATATAGTTGAACAGGGGAATTTTGTGCATAACCAAGATAGGAGATTACATATAGTAAGTTTAAAGAGACCAGTGAGAAGATTGCCTAAACGCACGGTCATTTTTCAACCTTGCTTTTAGTGTTCTTTTTTGGTTTTAAAGAAGTTTTGTGGCTGTTGTTCTGCTGCTACCACCTTTTTATCCAACCATGTTACAGTGGCTTTCCAAATGTGAATTCTGCCTCCCAATATCTGAGCTTTTTGGAGAAATAGGGAAGGACCAGTGGAGGGATGCCAAGCAATTGAGACTGCACTAAAGGAGTTTGCACTCATTGCTCGTATCCTCACATCTGCACCTACAAACAGAAGTGCACCTACCTCACTTTATCAGAAGATCAGTGCATGCGGAGGCTGTAATTCCCTAAAAATGACTACGATAGCAGACACAACAGTCGAAATACAATATAAGGTCTGGCTAATTGTAATGTCAGATGGTTCAAAGAAAAAACCCCAATCACAATATTTCCTGTTCTAAGCGGTTATTCTTATTGCTCGATCTGACCATGATGGCACCTGGGGCTAGACTTTCGGCACATCATCGCCCAGTTAAGAGCTGAGATGCAGGCTATCTAGATAGGAATAGTGCAATCAAGCAGATGCAACATGGATTCATGAAGGGGAAATCATGTTTAACTAATTTACTGGAATTCTTTGAGGATATAACGAGCATGGTGGATAGAGGTGTACCGATGGATGTAGTGTATTTGGATTTCCAAAAGGCATTCGATAAGGTGCCACACAAAAGGTTACTGCAGAAGATAAAGAGTCAGAGGAAATGTATTAGCATGGATAGAGAATTGGCTAACTAACAGAAAGCAGAGAGTCGGGATAAATGGGTCCTTTTCAGGTTGGCAATCGGTAGTTAGTGGTGTGCCACAGGGATCGGTGTTGGGACCACAACTGTTTACAATATACATAGATTACCTGGAAGAGGGGACAGAGTGTAATGTAACAAAATTTGCAGATGACACAAAGATTAGTGGGAAAGCGGGTTGTGTAGAGGCTGCAAAGAGATTTAGATAGGTTAAGCGAATGGGCTAAGGTTTGGCAGATGGAATACAATGTCGGAAAATGTGAGATCATCCACCTTGGGAAAAAAAACAGTAAAAGGGAATATTATTTGAATGGGGAGAAATTACAACATGCTGCGGTGCAGAGGGACCTGGGGGTCCTTGTGCATGAATCCCAAAAAGTTAGTTTGCAGGTGCAGCAGGTAATCAGGAAGGCGAATGGAATGTTGGCCTTCATTGCGAGAGGGATGGAGTACAAAAGCAGGGAGGTCCTGCTGCAACTGTACAGGGTATTGGTGAGGCCGCACCTGGAGTACTGCGTGCAGTTTTGGTCACCTTACTTAAGGAAGGATATACTAGCTTTCGAGGGGATACAGAGACGATTCACTAGGCTGATTCCGGAGATGAGGGGGTTATCTTATGATGATAGATTGAGTAGACTGAGTCTTTACTCATTGGAATTCAGAAGGATGAGGGGTGATCTTATAGAAACATTTAAAATAATGAAAGGGATAGACAAGATAGAGGCAGAGAGGTTGTTTCCACTGGTCGGGGAGACTAGAACTAGGGGGCACAGCCTCAAAATACGGGGGAGCCAATTTAAAACCGAGTTGAGAAGGAATTTCTTCTCCCAGAGGGTTGTGAATCTGTGGAATTCTCTGCCCAAGGAAGCAGTTGAGGCTAGCTCATTGAATGTATTCAAATCACAGATAGATAGATTTTTAACCAGTAAGGGAATTAAGGGTTATGGGGAGCAGGCGGGTAAGTGGAGCTGAGTCCACGGCCAGATCAGCCATGATCTTGTTGAATGGCGGAGCAGGCTCGAGGGGCTAGATGGTCTACTCCTGTTCCTAATTCTTATGTTTTTTTTTTCTATCGCCCATATTTGCTGAAAAGTGGAAACTAGCACCAAATTAAAAAGGCGAAACTAGAGGTTTTTAAAATGGGCAATATTCCAGCGATCTTGAAAAATAAAAAAAGCACTAAGGCCGGAAATATCGCCCAAAACGACCATAGTGGAAAGTCTAGCTCCCTTTTCCATGGGGCTGAAGTCTGGCACTTTTATCCGTGCTACACAACATTTTAGCAGATAACTAATAAGCAGTAACTAAGGCACACACAACGATCAATAAACACACAGACTCTGCTTTTCGTCTGTCCATTTTACCAATAAACATACAAAAAGGTTAATGTACTCATGCATGCGCTCTGCAAATATGAGCTTTGAGATCACATGCCCGTTACTCATTTTTTAATTTACTAATCAAAAACGCAATTAGCCACCTCTAGAGTTCCATTTAGCCACATGTGGCTGATGTATTGGACAAAAGTGCTATAAAATATATCACATCTGACTAAACTGCAAAATTCATTACATTCAACTGTATTACAAAATATATCACAACACAGCATGACTAAAAGATAACTAAGATCCATAACTGTGTTTTACTTTATTAAAATAAATGTTTTGGTAAGTCCTGTCCCCCAGTGTGTAACTCAGCTGTGTTGCAGAACACCACGATCATCATATAATTCCTTAAGGCAGAATTTCATTTTAACAAGACAGAAAAAGTACATCAGATGTAAAGTGGATATTTTCAGTAAACATTAAGGGCTAGACTTTCGGCTTAATTGTTGGCGATTTTCTTGACAGTACGGTTGTTTTTACACCCGGCAAAAGATTCCACTTAAGTTTCTTCATGATATCACTCACATCTGAAGACGCCTGCTGGGACCAAACCGCCCACGTGCAACGTCGAGAACAACCGCCAGGGCATAAGTTTGGCCTCAACCGCCAACGTACAGATTGCCGAGAGAACTGCCCTGTAAAAGCTGCTTAAAAAGGGTGGTAGGTGAGTACCCTGCAAAGAAAGGTAAGTTAAAGGTTCTTTTTTTTTTAATTTTAAAATGGCGATTAGGTTTAAAACTGTCTTGGGAATGCTTTGTACATTTTTATTTTTTTTATTGAAATTTAAAAAAAATTTTCTCCCCTCCCTAGGCCCAACTACGGCCTCTGACTAAATTTTAGTACTTACCATCCATTCCAGTAACGACCGCCCATGTTGCTAACTTTCCACTTACCCGCCAAGAAAACCACCGACATTGAGTGTGCAATGCCCATTTTTTCGCCGGGCAATTAGTTTTGATTACTTTAAACATAAAAATGGAAATTCTCACCATCGAATGTTAGCGGTTCTTCTCAGCGGGCAATCAGGCATTGAGAGCCTTTAGGGAAAGTATAGCCCGTACTCTTATGCTATGTCTCAAAAGCAAAATGATTAATAATACAAAATTGTCTTTTAACATAAGAACATAAGAATTAGGAACGGGAGTAGGCCATCTAGCCCCTCGAGCCTGCTCTGCCACTCAACAAGATCATGGCTGATCTGGCCGTGGAATCAGCTTCACTTACCCGCCCGCTCCCCATAACCCTTAATTCCCTTATTGGTTAAAAATCTATCTATCTGTGACTTGAATACATTCAATGAGCTAGCCTCAACTGCTTCCTTGGGCAGAGAATTCCACAGATTCACAACCCTCTGGGAGAAGAAATTCCTTCTCAACTCGGTTTTAAATTGGCTCCCCTGTATTTTGAGGCTGTGCCCCCTAGTTCTAGTCTCCCCAACCAGTGGAAACAACCTCGCTGCCTCTATCTTGTCTATCCCTTTCATTATTTTAAATGTTTCTATAAGATCACCCCTCATCCTTCTGAACTCCAACGAGTAAAGACCCAGTCTACTCAATCTATCATCATAAGGTAACCCCCTCATCTCCGGAATCAGCCTAGTGAATCGTCTCTGTACCCCCTCCAAAACTAGTATATCCTTCCTTAAGAAAGGTGACCAAAATTGCACGCAGTATTCCAGGTGCGGCCTCACCAATACCCTATACAGGTATATTGGTAATTTAAAAAAATATTCACTTGGGAAATCTTGAAACATTTTGATTAGTTTGAGCTATTATTAATTTCAGCTGCTCTTCATCTCCCTGTCTGAAACATGTATTGATTAACTGATTCCAACCACCTCTCACCTTTCTATTAGCTACAATATGTATCATTATGATTTTTCCAGCAAGAATGGAGTTGGCCAGTCTCTGCCTTGAAAGCAAATTAAATTAAGATCTGAAGATTAATAAACTCAGATTAAAATTGAAAGGAAAGCAAACAAAGCTGTTCCACTCCACAGTGGTCATCGTAGAAAAAAAAACTGTTCTTAACTTCAAGAAATAACATTTCTAACCATTCAGGTTTAAACATAAAAAACACGTACATAATTTGTACTTTGCTCACTATCTTTACACCCCCATGCTAAATACATAATTTCCTGGCTGATGGAAAGGGTCTGGGACCTGCTTCTTGAACTCTGCTAATAGTGCACCCGTGCTGCAGTTGTACTGTTGGTACCAAAAAGATACAAGTTGAAACCTCCCTTATGCAGAACTCCCTTATCCAGAACCACCCTTAGTCCAGAAACATTCCCGGCCACCGGGTGGCACATGTGCAGAACTTTGACATGAAAAAATTGAACAAATTGAAGTCCTTCCTCACTGCCAACTCCCAAAATCGTTGGCCTGACCCCACGATCCACTGCCACCCCCCCCCCAACATAATCTCTCTGCCACACTCCCAGCCCAAGCCAGCCAGCCCCGATATCCCCTTGCTCAGTACCTGTACCATCCAATTTAACATGACCACCTCTCATCCGGAGAAATCCCTTATCAGAACAGGCCAGGTCCCAAGGGTTCTGGATAAGGGAGGTTCAACCTGTACTGATATTTTTGGAGTAGTGTGAGCACAGTACTGAGTCATACTGCCTGCTCAATGAAACAGAGCATTGTACAAGCATACTTAAGCACAGAGGCTACTGAGTCTCCAAAACATCGACTGAAACTTATAAGTTTATAAGAACTACCATCCCAATCAGCTCTTTTCTAACTTTAAACGTTCACCTGCTCCGCATAACCACCATTAACATTAAAAGTTTAAGGTTTTAAAATTTAACTACAACTGTGTGAAGCCAAAGTGATACAAGACCACTTATAAGTGGACTCACATTGCTAGAAAAACTTTAAATCGATGAAACTTCAGCTAAGCCATACTGCTCATCTTGTGCCTGTGCAATGCAAAAACTGTTTCGCACTGAAGCTGCCAGCAAGTGCACAAGACTAACCTCAACTTCCCTCAGACCTCCTATGAGGATAAGCACATTTGCTTGGTACCAGCAAGGTGATATTAGGGATGCATTATATTATTATACTAGCATAGGCAGCACTGACACACTGCATTCACACCATCTCAAAACATTTCTCTTCAATGTATTTTGTTTTAAAATGTGTGCCTATAATGCATGTTGAGACAGTACAACCAATCTGGGAGTTTAAGTTGGCATTGTTTAGAGAGCACAGGGCAGGGACTTAATTTGGAGGTTTGGGCAACAAGGTGGCGTGGTCCTATTTGGAACAAATTAATGTAGTATGCCATAGTATCACATGAATATAACCTTGAGTCTAGATCTAATAGATTTATGACAGAAAAGTTACAGGGTGAATATTAAAGCACTGAGATGGATGGTCAGAGACAACACAAAGACAAGGCGTAAAACATAAAAGTTAGGACAGTGTACACATCCAGGTGAGTTAGGTCAGGAATTGGGACAGATAGATAGCAATATCTTAGGAGATTACTTGGAGACTGGTAAGTCGAAAGAGCTGGCGCAGGCTCGATAGGCTGAACGACCCCCTCCTGTGCTGTACTATTCTATGATTCTCTGCTTCTCAGAAGTCAGGTGCAAGCCGTACCGGGCAATTCCACAGTATTGAGAGATCAGGACTGATGGCAAGTGTCGGGGAAGATAGAACAATGAGATAGCAATATATTTTAACATGAGATTTACATTCAAGTAACTACCACACATAAAAATGAATGATAAAAAAACTAATATTTTTGTCTTGGTAGTTGTTGGTGTCTGAAAAATAAAATGAGCAATATTAAAACATTGAGCACTTGACTGACGATAGTACTCACATCAAGGTCAGGTACTATTGAAGTTAACCTTTAATCATAACTAATTCTAGTCTGATGTTTGATGGTAAACACACCAATATGATTATGCTTTTATATCCCTTAGATATAAGATCACATTTAGCACTGATCAACTGAAATAAAACCAGAAGAATAGAAGTTGATTGAAAGATTTTTTAAATTAAATGTACTTTTAATTTTTTTCTTAGAGAGCAAGATTATAATAGTCTCAGCTTTGGATCAATTGTTAGCACGATTGCCACTGAGTCAGAAGATTGTGCACCCACTCCAGAGATTTGAGCACAAAAATCTAGGCTGATGACTAGGGCTCAATATAGGGCTTTTAACTAAATAGTGTGGGGTGGGGGGGGGGGGGGGGGGGGAGGGATCCGGTGAGCAGAAATTTAAAAGGTCAAAGAGAAAGGAGAAGGCAAAAGTGCAGGGTAGCGATAGGGGTAATGATAACCAGTGTGTGACAAGTAGGGACAGAATGTATACACATAGACAAAATTAAAAGCTCTATATCTGAATGCAAAAAGCATTTGGAATAAGATAGATGAATTGATGGTACAAATAGAAATAAATGGATATGATCTCGTTGCCATTACAGAGACGTGGTTGCAAGGTGACCAAGGCTGGGAACTAAATATTCAGGGATATTTGCCATTTCGTAAGGATAGGCAGAAAGGAAAAGGAGGTGGGGTAGCTCTGTTAATAAAGGATGAGATCAGTGCAGTAGTAAGAAATGATATTGGCGCAGAAGATCATAAGAACATAAGAAATAGGAACAGGAGTAGGCCATACTGCCCCTTGAGCCTGCTCCGCCATTCAATAAGATCATGGCTGATCTGATCATGGACTCAGCTCCACTTCCCCGCCCGCTCCCCATAAACCCTTATCCCCTTATCGTTTAAGAAACTGCCTATTTCTGCCTTAAATTTATTCAATGTCCCAGCTTCCACAGCTCTCTTAGGCAGTGAATTCCACCGATTTACAACCGTCTGAGAGAAGAAATTTCTACTCATTTCTGTTTTAAATGGACGACCCCTTATTCTAAGATCATGTCCTCTAGTTCAAGTCTCCCCCATCAGTGGAAACATCCTCTCTGCATCCACCTTGTCAAGCCTCCTCATAATCTTATACATTTCGATAAGATCACCTCTCATTCTTCTGAATTCCAATGAATAGAGGCCCAACCTACTCAACCTTTCCTCATAAGTCAACCCCCTCATCCCCGGAATCAGCCGAGTGAACCTTCTCTGAACTGCCTCCAAAGCAAGTATATCCTTTCATAAATATGGAAACCAAAACTGCATGCAGTATTCCAGGTGTGGCCTCACCAATACCGTATATAGCTGTAGTAAGGTATCCCTGCTTTTATACTCCATCCCTTTTACAATAAAGGCCAAGATACCATTGGCCTTCCTGATCACTTGCTGTACCTGCATACTATCTGTTGAAGGGCACTTCCATAGAGCAAAGGCACCTGTGGTATAATGTTAGAATCAAATATATGTGTGTATAAGATGGTGGCAGGATCTATATGTAAAGATGGCTGCCAGTAATTCAGCAAAGCAGAATTGACCACATTCCTAGTTACTGATAACTGTCGTTCCTCACACAGGAATACACAGAAAAGACAAACTCAGCAGATGTCTTTAATCAACAGACCTCCAAGCCCCAGACAAGATGTCCTGGTAGAATGATAGAACAATAGTACTCCTGTAACAGGATTAAGGTTAAAGAAACTACGCAGAGACAGCACCCAAGGACAGTAAGGTAAGGGGGGCCTGGACAATGTCATAAGACCATGAGTAATCCTTAGTAATACACGAGGCGATCACGCGGCCACCTGATGTTTAGAGACCAATTCTATTGGCCTAACTGAATCTATATGTAATCTATAATCAATGTGATTGGATATGTCCAGCCGAAATGGGCTGAAGTAGCTGTAGAAAATTGTTGTAAAACATATAAATATCCATGAAATGTTCTGTTCGGTGGAGAAAAGTGCCTGGATGAACCAGTGGCTTCAACTCCCCGCCAGCGTAATAAACCATTTTGATGTATGACCCAGAGTGACGAGTGATTCTTCCAGAAAACATTCGCGCTTACAGTGGCGTAGTTGGCAGGATATTGCAGAGGTCATTGGGACACCCCTGGAGAATCTGGTTGAGTATAAGTCTGTGTAAAAATAGCGGGGTGCTGGAGGTGAACGCACAGGTTGATCGACACGGATGGATGGTCCAGTATCTCACACACCTAGCCTGAGCCTGATTTAAGAGGACTTAATCTCACGTGACAGCCAGGATCAAGTAGGTGTAGAGAACCCCCTGAGACCATAGGATTGTGAGACCAAGCGCCACCTCCTGGACCCAGTAAGGGAATTGGCAGTCGATCCCGGGGGGAAGGGACCAGGTGGTGTATGGAGGCCGACGCAATATCCAACCTGCGAGAAGGGTCGGATCAACATCCAAAACGGTGGTAGGTAGTCGTTAAGGAGGCGTAGGGCACTGCAGGAATTGCTTAAAGGTGCTTTAAGAATTGTATAAGTTTGTGTAATAACAGACTTGTGACCTGACAGTAGCTAGAGACGGTCTACTACAAGTTGCGCTGGGCAAAAGCAGACCTCTGAGAGTAAGTTTCCTAACGAGCTAATCATACCCAATATGGCCAATGTAACAACAAAACTCGAGTGGGAGCCCAAAGGATCCCTTACCTGCCACTTGGCAGAGAAACAGAAAAAGATGATAGCCCGAATGATTACATCAGGCTGGAGACCCCACGACTCGCTGGAAGAACAGCGAGAGTGGTGGAAATAGGAAAAGAAAGATAAAGACAAAAAAGGCTTGGTCCTGATCCTCCGGGCCCATGTAATACTGACAGGAAAAGTAAACCAATATATAAAAAATAAAAGGGAGCAGGTAAATGTCATGTCCAGACGGACTGTCTTGCCAACCCTAACAAAGGGCGTGGACGCACCACCTAGTGAGGAAGACATTGATTGGGGACTCCCAGATGAAGGGACGGATGGGTATGATCGGGATGAAGGAGATGCCCTGCCCCCTCCATATGCGCCGACGTACCCAGCCAAAGCAGCCCCGATAAAACTAGAGTACATACCAGGGACCCTAGCGCGGCGCCCCGGACAATAAGAACATAAGAATTAGGAACAGGAGTAGGCCATCTAGCCCATCGAACCTGCTCCGCCATTCAACAAGATCATTGCTGATCTGGCCGTGGACTCAGCTCCACTTACCCGCCCGCTCCCCTTAACCCTTAATTCCAAAGTGAATCTGTTCTAACTGACTAGAACTGGAGCAAACTAAATGCAGAGAATTTGAATTTCTAAGATACTCCGTTCTACATCAGTTGCTCCAAAAAATCAGGAGCAACTGAGGCCAAAACTTGGGCCCAATGATTCAACATTTTGTTCATTAGAACCAATATCGTCTCTCACAACTGCCCTGATATCATCCTTTATTAACAGAGCTATCCCACCTCCTTTCCCTTCTTGTCTATCTTTCCAAATTGTCAGATATCCCTGTATGTTTAATTCCCAGTCTTGGCCACCCTGCAACCATGTTTCTGTAATGGCCACCAAATCATACCCATTTGTAATGATTTGTGCCGTCAATTCATTTACTTTGTTTCGAATGCTGTATGCGTTTAGGTAAAGTGTTTTAATACTAGTTTTTAAACCATGATTTTTAGTTCTGACCCCTCCTGCAGCCCCTTTATATTCATACATATTGACCCTTCCTATCACCTTGTGGTTTACACTTACCCCAGTGCTACTCTGCTCTGTTGCCTCCTGCCTTTTGCATCCTTTCTTGGGGTTCTGTTCATCTAAGCTCTCACCCACTCTAACTAGCTCAGAGCTCTCTCCTGGGTTCCCATCCCAGTGCCAAGCTAGTTTAAAGCCCTCCCAACTGCACTATAAAAACCACCCGCGAGAACATTGGTCCCGTCTCTGTTGAGGTGTAACCTGTCCGACTTGTACAGGTCCCACCTATCCCAGAAGCGGTCCCAATTGTTCAGGAAATTAAAGCCCTCCCTCCTACACCAATGCCCCAGCCACGTATTTATCTGACTAGCCTTCCTATTTCTACCCTCACTAGTAAGTGGCACTGGCAGTAATCCCGAGATTACCACCTTTGAGGTCATGGCTTTCAATCTTATTCCTAGCTCCCTAAACTCAGCTTTCAGGACCTCACCCCTCTTTCTACCTATGTCGTTGGTACCAATGAGGACCACAACCACTGGCTGTTTCCCTTCCCTCCCCAGAATGCCCTGCAGTCGCTCAGTGACTTCATTGACCCTTGCACCAGGGAGGCAACACACCATCCTGATGTCACTTTTGCTGCCGCAGAAGCGCCTATCTGCTCCCCTAACTATTGAATCTCCTATCACTATAGCCCTTCCCGTCTTCTTCCTCCTTCCCCTGTGCAGCTGAGCCTCCCACGGTGCTGTGGACTTGGCCCTGGCTGCACTCCCCAGAGGCATCACCGCCCTCGCCAGTAGTCAGAATAGAGTACCGGTTGGAGAGCGGGATAGCCTCAGGGGACTCCTGAACTACCTGCCTCGCCATACTCTTGTGTGTGACAGTCACCCATTCCCTATCGTCCTGTACCCTTTTAATCTGTGGGGTGACCAACGCCTGAAACGAGCTATCCACGTACCTCTCGTTCTCTCGGATGCTCCTCAGTGCCTCCAGTCCTCGCTCAAGTTCCGAGACTCGGCGCTCGAGTTGGAGGAACTGGAGACACTTCCTGCACATGTGGTCATCCCCGTTGCGGGAAGCATCCAGGAATTCCCACATGGCACAGGTGTTGCATTCCGTTTGAACGAGATGTCCTGCCATCCCACTAGTTACCCTTAAATTACCCAGCAAAAACACTGACTCCCACTACACACACTAAACAGCTATTTAGTAATTTATCCTCTTATCAATTAGAAGACAAAATCAAAGAGATATACTCACCAGCCGATCAGTCAACCACTTACCAGCTTGGCTGTGACGTCACTTTTTGATTTCTTGTCCCTCCTCCCCGCACTGCTCGCTCACCGACTGCCGCTGGGCCTTTGTAGGCCGCTGACCCCGGACTGCCGCTGGGCCTTTGTAGGCCACTGACCCCAGACTGCCACTGACGCTGCTCCTCCCCGCACTCGAGTGGGGACCAGGGGTCCCTGACACAGTACCGCCTTCCCGAAGCGTCCGTCCGCCTTCTCCACCCGCGCAGGCTCAGTGCCTATCTCCTGGGGATACAATGCAGCTGCTATACAAATTACCTGTCCTGGTACCCCGGAGTAGCAATGCAGTTTTCTGGCAAAAAATCAAAGAAATGCGCATTTGCCACCAACTCCACAGCCGGGACATAGCGGGATTAGTTAGGACCAAGATGCCCGAAAACTACTGGGCACGGTTACCCGTGGCTTATTGGGACGGAGTTTGGTGTGAGGACCTGTCCACTGACCAGCAACAGCAGGAAATAGACATAGCAGCACTTAAAGTAGAAGTTACAACAGCTTTAGGGCAGGTCCCCGTGAATTGGAATTCGATAGTAGGAGTAACACAAAAGGAAGGCGAAGGAGCACAGGAATATGGAACTAGGAAATTTGAAGCCTTCTTAGCACATAGTGGAGTGCCAAATGTAGATAGGCAGAACCCAGCCTTCGTACAGCTGTATAAAGATGGGTTAAGCCCCACACATCAAATTATACTGAAAACAGGGCTAGTGGCATTTAACAATTATGACCATCTGGAAAACTGGGCCACCGCGGTAGATAATCAGCAGAAATCTAAAGTGGCACCCAACACCACAGAAACCTGTGTAGCAGCTAACACAAAGACACCGGAAGTGTGTTTTAATTGCCAAAAACCGGGACACCGCCGTGCGGAGTGCTGTGTAGAGTACAAAGCCCCACAGCGAGAGATTCGCAAAAAGTGCCGGAACTGTAGTAAACTGGGACATGAGATGAAGGATTGTTGGGCAGAGGGAGGTGGACGGGAGGGACAGGGACCCTACCCGGTATGGAGAAAAGAACAGGGATCCGACGAGAAAACGGTGGACACTAGTAAACTGGGAAACCAGCAGCTGTTGGACATTATACAGCAGCTAACCCAGCAATAGACGCGGCCCCAATGAATTGCATCGGCCCCCAACCAGGGACACGACCCTCGTACGCATCGTTAGGGGGCCGGCGATGCGACATGTTAATAGATACAGGTGCATCGGTGTCCCTGACCAACCTTGACCTGCCCACAACCCGACGATCAATTACTGTACAGGGAGTGGGAGGAAGCCAAGCCGTTGCATATCAGAGTGAATATCAATTACTAGAAGTAGGCGGGATTATGTTACCGGTACAGTTCTGGGTATGTCCAAACTTGGAGGGTACCATATTAGGAATAGATTTGTTGAATGAGTTAGGCACAATAGTAGACGCCTGAAATAGACAAGTAATTTGGATGGCGAGAAAGGGACATAAAGACAAAATCACCGGAAAATGGGTCCCGGTGAGGAATGTAGCCACCGTAGGTAGTGCGGCTAAGTTAACTAGGGACTGGACTAAAGATGGGATGTTAGGATCAATATGTCAAGTTTTGCCTGATATCTAGGCGAAAGACAAACAGGACTGCGGACTTATTAATATATTACCAGAGAAGATTATAGGGCCTACTCACCCTCCCCACAAGCAGTACCAGATTAAACCTGAAGCCATACAGGCCACTGAGATCATCATAAAAGACCTGGTAGAACAAGGTATATTAAAACAAACAGTATCAGTCACAAACTCCCCAATGTGGCTGGTGAAAAAGCCCGACGATAGCTACCGATTAACCATAGACTATACAGCCCTGAATAAAGTGATCCCCAAAGAACATCCAATCATAGCCAGTCCGGCCACGATCTTTAACGGCCTGAGTCCGGAACACAAGGTCTTTACCGTTCTAGACATTGCTAATGGATTCTGGTCGATCCCAGTGGACCCCGAGTCCCAGGAAAAGTTCGCCTTCACTTTCCAGGCCAAGCAGTACACGTGGACTCGACTCCCTCAAGGATTCCACAATAGTCCAAACATTTTCCATCGAGTCATGAGTAGGGCCCTGGAAGAATGCGATTTAACAGTAAAATCCTATAATACGTGGCCGACATTCTCATAGCCTCGTCAAATGACCGAGACCATCTGGGCGCCCTAACAGCAGTATTGAGAACGTTAGGGAAGGCAGGATTTAAGATAAATCCGATGAAAGCACAAATGGGACAGACTTCTGGTGAGCCTTAATTTTTATTACAGCCGCTGGGAGAGGCTGTTTGACGGCTTTTACTAGTTCTCGGACTACATTCTCGTGTCTAATATGTCCCCCTCCCGATGTTATATATCCCCG
This sequence comes from Pristiophorus japonicus, assembly GCF_044704955.1. Classification (NCBI taxonomy): domain Eukaryota; kingdom Metazoa; phylum Chordata; class Chondrichthyes; family Pristiophoridae; genus Pristiophorus; species Pristiophorus japonicus. Next base: position 82,246,939 of record NC_091984.1, on the reverse strand, counting down.
TCTATTCCAGGCTGTCATATACTCGTGAACTACCTCAAACGCGTATCGACTGTCTGTGAAGACATTCAGGTGCTTTCCCTCCGCTAGTTTCAAGGCTTCTGTTAGCGCCATGAGTTCGGCTACCTGAGCTGATACTGTCCCTTCCAAGTCTCCTCGCAAGAGTGTGGTCCCGTCTTGGTCTACCACAGCCCATCCAGTTCGAAACTGTCCGTTGATGTACCGACGGGATCCATCGATGTACCGACGGGATTACGCATGAACCGGATCATACAGGGCGGGATGGGACATTAAGTCGTTTAACATGATATGCGCGCAGCGTAATCCCGGAAAACCTATAAAGGTTAAATTGGCACATCAGCCGTGTCCTACAGGCCCGTGGGAAAACTTACAGATTGATTTCACCGGACCGTTACCCAACAGCAGGGGGAAGAAATATTGTTTGGTAATCATCGATCAGTTCACCAGATGGGTGGAGGCATTCCCCACTCGGGATTGTGGGGCCACCACCGTGGCCGGTATTCTTGCTTTCAACATAATCCCACGCTGGGGGGGGTACCCCTCCAAATTGATTCTGAGCAAGGCACACACTTTACAGGACAGGTCATGACACGGGCGTGCGGACTATTAGGGATTCAGCAACGGTTTCATATCCCCTATCACCCCCAAAGTTCAGGGATGATGGAACGCATGAATCGTACTCTTAAGACGGCAATTGGTAAGGCAATAGCTGAGACAGGAAAGGGATGGGTGGACGTTCTACCCTGTATATTAATAAGGCTTAGGGCCACCCCAAATCGAACAACAGGTCTGACCCCTTTCGAGCTAATGACCGGTAGAGCCATGAAACTCCCTGAGAATGTAATAGTGGGAGGGGAAGATATGGGACCCTTACGAGATCACATTAAACAATATGTTAAACAATTAGATTCACAGTTAAAAGAATTGCGACAGGAGGTGAGGGACCAGCAGACCATATGAGACCGAGAGACCCAAGACCAGGGCACGACCGAACCTCACCTGCCACAGGTAGGGGACAAAGTCTTGGTACAAGTCACCCCTGAACGCACAGGATTTGCCCCAAGGTGGACTGGGCCCTGTGACATAATCTTAACTAGTGACACCTGTGCATGTATTGATATGAAAGGAAAGGGCCGGTGGAAGCACTGATCCCAGTTGAAGAGATATAACTAAAACCATGACGGACCCTGAGATAGTACCCCTCAGGGAGACTGCCTGGTATGCTGCTAAATACCAAGAATGGCAAAACACATTAAAGGATGGAATGTTTGCAGGCATAATGGTGGCCTTAATATTGGTAGGAGTATGGATGGTATTTAGATGGGTTACTGAGCAAGCTCGAGCTCGACCTGCCTTAGTACAGGACCAACGACCACACAGACGAGGACAGGTAGTGATAGAGATGGTACGGCTATAAAAAGTATGGATAACCTAATCTTCACCTCTAATTTTACAGAGCAACCTCGGCGCGAGCAAATCAGTACCTAATACCTGGTGACGACCAGGCTATCTGTTTAAAGTTTTCAGATAAACCAATCACCGAGATGGAATTGCAGTGGCCACTTCAGCTCTGCAGCATGATACTAGGGATCTCGACACTCATACAAGCGTCAGATAACTCGGATGGACTACGAGGGATGCAGCAAACGCAGGAAAGACATACTTACCCAAACTATGGGATCTTGTTTAATTTAACTGACGGAATATGCATCCCAGCAGCCAAAGACTGGAGCAAGGACAGAACTTATTTTAATGCTTGGCTGCAGGTACACTCGAGCAAAGACACAGTATGCGTACAATGCTCCACTGATACCAGGTTCAACTGTATCAGAAGGGAGGAGGCCAGGGGACTCGATAAGTGTACTTTTGGGATAATTTGTGCGCCCCCTGTCAAGCCCCAGCTGGCGGGCACTTACAGAAAGGAAGTGGGGGTGTGTGGCTATTATGAGGAGGTAGGGGCAGCCGCTGTATCTTTGTACGTATGTTTTTCACCTCCTCCGATGTTGCGCCCCATAGCGACCTCCACCGCGTCCGAAATCTTACCATGCCCCTCAACCACAATGGGACCGCAGAACGGGATTGTATTACTTAACGAAGGTGAACTATTATATGATAATGTTAAGCATACAAATGCCGGAATATTGTACGGAACAGGCAAGGAATATGTATAGTGTATTAAGTAAGGTTGTAATGCAGCAGGCTACCGATGCCATGGGTGCCAGTAGGTTCCGAGGACAAGAGCAGGTGCATAGGAATAAGAGAGGAATAGTTAATGATGCTGCTCCCGGCTTTAATAACGGAACCTCCATAGTAAACTCACTGGATATACAAGGGTTGAATGAAAAGGTGGAATAACTTAAAGGGGTGATGAAAGAACTACTAGAGCGGGCAGAGCAGAATCAGAAAGACCAAGCCGATCTAGGAAGTGAAGGCATGGAGATACAGTTAGATGGAATTTCATGCCAAAACAATTCATCGCCTAATTGACAAGGAAAAGGAAGATGCCGGAAAGCTCCGACAGGGGCAACTCTGTCACGCTTATGGTTTTATGGATGGTAGGACAGATACGACATAACCTCGATCAGATCCAAAGGGGGGAGGTACCAGACTGGATAGACAGCTCACACCTATCTCAGCTAGCCAAGCTGAAGGGGACACTGGACAACTGCACTCTAAAGGGACTAACCAGAGTATACCCAGTGATCCCAAACTGCCAAATGGGAAAAGCTGCCGGAGTGGGGATTGTCTTGATGATCCCTATAGTCACATGAGACTCAGGTCCTGTTTCCCCTTTATCAACTGGAGAATATTGGGGTCGTACGCTACAATGCCTCCCTACTTAACCGAAGCCTCCGCTATCCGTAGAGATAACATGCTATACGACGTCTCCCTGACGGTGCAAACAGAGGGGCGAGATCACGGTGTGCCCCCACCTAGTGGGACAGAGAGAATTAGATGAGTGAGCTTTTAATCGAACCGATGGATGCGTTCTGGAAATAGTACCTGCCCCCACACATTTTGCCTGGGCCGGGTATGGAGGCAAAGGGAGACACTGTGTCTCCACCACGGAACGTTCATATCAGTATAACGGCTTACAATGCCAGATCCAGCAACCAAACTTCTGCTTTACACCCCTACGACCCGTTACTATAGGCCAAGCCCGTATTATCCAAGTTAGACGGCGAGGTACCGAAATCATTAACGTTACCAATCAGCTCCATGATCACCTGCAGGACTATGATAAGCCAGTGCAGGCCCCTATCCTACATTTAGCTGAAGTGTTAAGGGAACTAAGACTCAGAGTAGGCCAGTCTGTCAAACTCTACCACCAACTACAGACGTAGATTGAAATACTGGAGAAAGACACCGACACAGAGTTGCAGGATGAGAGTTGGTGGAGGAGAGTTTGGAACTGGGGGATGAATGTCAACATCCACCCCTGGATTCAAATAATATCACATATACTGGTCGGAATACAGCTAGTCCTAGCATTAACATGGGGTGTCATGGCCTGCCGGTCCTGCAGATACTTTGCACAACAACAGAGGTTTAACACCAGAGCTCAGATAAGCAAGAAAGTCTGTGTAACAGACGAGAAAGGCGGTTCAAACTATATCCATTTGGTCTAAGCAACTGAGACTCATAAAATCACGTGACTGGCCAGCACATTATGGCAGGGAGTACCGGGTGATACAAAAATATAAATAATATAAATTAGTGTCGGTTTAAGGGGCTAAAAGGGGGATTGTTGAAGGGCGTTTCCATAGAGCAAAGGCACCTGTGGTATAAGGTTAGAATCAAATATGTGTGTGTGTAAAATGATGGCAGGATATATATAAAGATGGCTGCCAGTGATTCAGCAAAGCACTAAGGGAGTGGAGCTAGCAGAATTGACCACATTCCTAGTTACTGATAACTGTCGTTCCTCACACAGGAATACACAGAAAAGACAAACTCAGCAGATGTCTTTAATCAACAGACCTCCAGGCCCCAGACAAGATGTCCCGGTAGAATGATAGAACAATAGTACTCCTGTAACAGGATTAAGATAAGGAAACTACACAGAGACAGCACCCAAGGACAGTAAGGAAAGGGGATCCTGGACAATGTCACAGGACCACGAGTAACCCTTAGTAACACACGAGGCGATCACGCGGCCACCTGATGTTTAGGGACCAATTCTATTGGCCTAATTGAATCTATAATCAATGTGATTGGATATGTCCAGCCGAAATGGGCTGAAGTAGCTGTAGTAAATTGTTGTAAAACATATAAATATCCATGAAATCTTCTGTTCGGTGGCAAGAAGTGCCTGGATGAACCAGTGGCTTCAACTCCCCGCCGGCGTAATAAACTGTTTTGATGTATGGAACCGACCCAGAGTGACGAGTAATTCTTCCAAAAAACATTCGCACTTACACTATCCTTTTGTGTTTCATGCACAAGTACCTCCAGGTCTCGCTGTACTTTGCAATCTTTCTCCATTTAAATAATAACTTTCTCTTTGATTTTTTTTCTGCCAAAGTGCATGACCTCACACTTTCCAACATTATACTCCATCTGCCAAATTTTTGTCCACTCATTTAGCCTGTCTATATCCTTTTGCAGATTTTTTGTGTCCTCCTCACATGTTGCTTTTCCTCTCATCTTTGTATCATCAGCAAACCTGGCTATGTTACCTTCAGTCCCTTCTTCCAAGTCCTTAATATAGATTGTAAATAGTTGGGGTCCCAGCACTGATCCCTGCGGCACCCCACTAGTTACTGGTTGCCAACCAGAGAATGAACCATTTATCCTGACTCTCTGTTTTCTGTTAGTTAGCCAATCCTCTATCCCTGCTAATATATTACCTCCAACCCCGTGAATTTTATCTTGTGCAGTAACCTTTTATGTGGCACCTTGTCAATTGCCACAAGATGTAGAATCAGTTTGAGTGGAGATAAGTAGTAATAAGGGAAATAAGTCACTGGTGAGAGTGGTCTACAAGCCCCCAAACAGTAGCCACTCTGTGACACAAATTATAAAAAATTAAGAAATAATGGAGGTTTGGAAGAAAGGTACATCAATAATCATGGGCAATTTTAATCTGCATATTGATTGGACAAATCAAATTGGCAATGGTAACCTTGAGGAAGAGTTCATAGAGTGCATGCGGGATGGTTTCTTGGAACAATACATTGTAGAACCAACCAGGGAGCAGACTATTTTAGATCTGGTAATGTGTAACGAGTCTGGATTAATTAATGATCTTGTAGTGAAGGATCCTCTTGGGAAGAGTGATCATAACATGGTAGAATTTCAAATTCAGTTTGAAGGTGAGAAAGCTAGATCTCAAACTAGTGTCCTGAACTTAAATAAAGATAATTACAAAGGTATGAAGGCAGAATTGGTTAAAGTAGACTGGGAAAATATATTAAAGGGTAAGACTGTAGAAATGCAGTGGCATACATTCAAGGAGATTTTTCATCACACTGAGCAAAGATTTATTCCAGTGAGAAATAAAGATGCTAACAGAAGGATCATCGTCATCATCATCATAGGCAGTCCCTCGAATCATAGAAACTTTGAAACATAGAAAATAGGTGCAGGAGTAGGCCATTCGGCCCTTCGAGCCTGCACCACCATTCAACAAGATCATGGCTGATCACCCACCCCAGCACCTCCCCCCCCCACGAGGATGACTTGCTTCCACGCCAAAAGGTTCAGAGGTGTTTCAATGAAGGACCTAATATTCTAGGTCCCTAGCTAAATCTCGAAGGGTGGAAGATGCCTATGTGTGGATCTTTTTAATGTGTGGTGGCTGTTGCACACCAGCCACCACATGGGCTTGGCAGAGCTAGGTCTTGATCCAGTAGCAAGGATTAACCAAGACAACTGGAGACCAGCTATGCCAGAAGGATAAACCATCCCTGGCTAACTAAGGAAGTAAAGGATGGTATCAAATTGAAAACAAAGGCATACAATGCTGTGAAGGACAGTGGAAGGCCAGAGGATTGGGACGTTTTTAGAAACCAGCAAAGGACGATTAAAAAATGTATAAAGACAGAGAAGATAGCATATGAGAGTAAATTAGCAAGAAATATAAAAACAGACTGTAAAAGATTCTACAGATATATAAAAAGGAAACAAGTAGCTAATGTAAATGTTGGTCCCTTAGAGGATGAGACTGGATAATTAATAATGGGAAACAGGGAAATGGCAGGGACCTTGAACAAATATTTTATATTGGTCTTCATGGTAGAGGACACTAAAAACATCCCAATAATTGATAATCAAGGAGCTATTGCGGGGGGGGGGGGGGGGGGCAACTTAAAACAATCACCATCATTAGAGATAAAGTACCAGGAAAATTAATGGGACTAAAAGTGGACAAATCTCCTGGACCAGATGGCATGCATCCTAGGGTCTTAAAAGAAGTAGCTGCGGAGATAGTGGATGCATTGGTTGTAATCTACCAAAGTTCCCTGAAATCTGGAGAGGTGCCAGCGGACTGGAAAACTGCAAATGTAGCACCCCTTTTACAGAAAGGAGGGAGACAGAAAGCAGGAAACTATAGACCAGTTAGCCTAACATTTGTCATTGGGAAAATGCTGGAGTCAATCATTAAGGAAATAGTAGCAGGACATTTAAAAATTCATCATGCAGTCAAGCAGAGTCAGCATGGTTTTATCAAAGGGAAATCATGTTTGACAAATTTGCTGGAGCTCTTTGAGGATGTAACGAGTAGAGTGGATAAAGGAGAACCAGCTGATGTCATATATTTGGATTTCCAGAAAGCATTCAATAATGCGCCACACAAAAGGTTATTGCACAAGTTAAGACCTCATGGGATTGGGGGTAATATATTAGTGTAGATAGAGGATTGGCTAACTAACAGAAAACAGAGAGTCGGGATAAATGGGTCATTTTCGGGTTGGTAAACTGTAACTAGTGGGGTGCCACAGGGATCAGTACTGGGGCCTCAACTATTTACAATTTATATTAATGACTTAGATGAAGGGACTGAGTATAATGTAGCCAAATTTGCTGATGATACAAAGATAGGTGGGAAAGCGAGTTGTGAGGAAGACACAAAGAATCTACAAAGGGATGTAGATAGGCTCAGTGAGTGGACACAAATTTGACAGATGGACTATAATTTGGGCAAATGTGAGGTTATCCACTTTGGTAGGAAAAATGAAAAAGCAAATTCTTATTTAAATAGGGAGCGATTAAAAACTGCTGTAGTATAGATGGATTTGGGGGTTCTTGTACATGAAACGCAAAAAGTTAGCATGCAGGTACAGCAAGTAATTAGGAAAGCAAATGGAATGCTGGCCTTTATTGCAAGGGAGATGGAAAATAAAAGTAGGGAAGTCATACTCCAACTGTACAGGGTGCTGGTAGGACCACACCTGGAGTACTGCGTATAGTTTTGGTCTCCTTATTTAGGGAAGGATATACTTGCATTGGAGGCAGTTCAGAGAAAGTTCACGAGGTTGATTCCTGAGATGAAGGGGTTGTCATATGAAGAACGGTTGAGCAGGTTGGGCCTATACTATTTGGAGTTTAGAAGAATGAGAGGTGATCATATTGAAACATATGAGATTCTGAGGCTGCTTGACAGGGTAGATGCAGAGAGGATGTTTTCCCTCATGGGGGAATCTAGAACTAGGGGGCATAGTTTCAGAATAAGAGGTCGCCCAATTAAAACAGAAATGAGGAGGAATGCGTCTCTGGAATTCTCTACCCCAGAAAGCTGTGAAGGCTGAATATATTTAAGGTGGAAGTAGATAGATTTTCAATGATAAGGGAGTCAAGGGTTATGGGGAGCTGGCGGGGAAGTGGAGTTGAGGCCAGGATCAGATCAGCCATGATCTTATTGAATGGCGGAGCAGGCTCGAGGGGACAAATGGCCTACTCCTGCTCCTATTTCTTATGTTCTTATGATGCAGTACTGAGGGAGTACTGCATTGTTGGAGGTTCTGTCTTAAAGTTCAGACATTGGACTAGAACCTCCACTTTTTTTGCATGCTTAAAGCCCACTTAACCGCTGAAATGACGTATAATGCCCATATATCGCCCATTTTGGCACAAAATGGAAACTGACGGGCATTTTTAGGAAACTTATCGCTGAGCGTACTTTCCCCATGTGTTTATTGCTGGGAAAAAATATTACTACCCGCCCACTTTTTTGGGGCGGAATCGTCAGAATGGGCGAAATCAACGCACATAATATCGCCTACTATTACTTTCCACACAGAATTAACGCCGAGATTCAATAATACCGTCCGCCCATTTTTTTTAGTCGTAAAGAGCACATTTGGCAAAACTGATGCCCAGGAGATCGCCCACCGTCACTTTCACCACTTCGCACACATATCGCCCACAATAACACTCGCCCAGAAAAACACCCAGAGAAAGTGGAACTGTTCTGAAATAAAGCCAGCGGTGTGGGGGCTGCCATTTTTTAAATCGCAGGTTGCTTCATTTCAAGAGGCTGCTGTACATCAACCTCGGCGGAGTTCGGATGTACTCTGCAGGTAGTTGAAGTTGATGTGAACATCTCTACAAACATCTTGACCATACTGTGACTGATTAGAATTGAATAGGTGTCTTCGACGGGACATTCCTTGTTTGTGACCAATCGGTGGAAAACAGAGAGCTACTGCAATGGGGGCTGCCCATTATCACCCTCTCTTGCTGACCAATTACATGCAGCAGACTCAAGATCGCCGAAGGTACGCTCCACTGCATTCATCATAGGCAGTCCCTCGGAATCGAGGAAGACTTGCTTCCACTCCTAAAGTGAGTTCTTTGGTGGCTGAACAGTCTAATACAAAAGCCACAGACCCAGTCACAGGTGGGACAGATATTCGTCAGGGGAAGGGTGGTGGTGGGGGGGGGGGGGTGGCACTGATTTACCACATGCTCCTTCCGCTGCCTGCACCTGACCTCTTCACACTCGCAGCGTTGAGATTCGAAGAGCTCACGTTCTCCGGGATGCACTTTCTCCACCTAGGGCAGCGTTTTGCCAGGGTCTCCCAGGCGTCAGTGGTGATGTCGTACTTCACCAGGGAGGCTTTGAAGGTGTCCTTGTAATGTTTTTGCTGCCCACCTTTGGCTCGTTTGCCATGAAGGAGCTCTGCATATAGCAATTGCTTAGGGAGTCTCGTGTCTGGCATGCGAACTAAGTGGCCTGCCCAGCGAAGCTGATCTAGTGTGGTTAGTGCTTCAATGCTGGGGATGTTAGCCTGGGCGAGGACACTGATGTTGGTGCGTCCGTCCTCCCAGGAAATTTGCAGGATCCTGCGGAGACATTGTTGGTGATATATCTCCAGCGACTTGATGTGTCTTCTGTAAGTCGTCCATGCCTCTGATCCATACAAAAAGACGTGAATTACTACAGCCCTGTAGACCATGAGCTCAGTGGTAGGTTTGAGGGCTTGGTCTTTGAACACTCTTTTCCTCAGGTGGCCGAAGGCTGCACTGAAGACGATGTTGAATCTCCGCATCAATGTCTGCCTTTGTTGACAAGAAGCTCCCGAGGTATGGGAAGTGGTCCACGTTGTCGAGAGCCGTGCCGTGAACTTTGATGACTGGGGAGGGGCGGGGGGGCGGTGCAGTGCTGTGCGGTGAGGACAGGCTGGTGGAGGACCTTTGTCTTACGGATGTTAAGCATAAGGCCCATGCTTTCATAATCTTCGGAGAATACATCGATTATATCCTGGAGTTCAGTCTCCGAATGTACGCAGATGCAGGTGTCATCCGTGTACTGCAGTTCAACGACAGAGGTTGGGGTGATCTTGGACCTGGTCTGGAAGTGGTGGAGGTTAAACAGCTTCCCACTGGTTCTGTAGTTTAGTTCCACTCTAGCGGGGAGCTTGTTGACAGTGAGGTGGAGCATGGCATCGAGGAAGATTGAGAAGAGGGTTGGAGCGATGAAGCAGCCCTGTTTGACCCTGGTCCGGACGTGGATTGGGTCTATAATGGATCCGTTGGTAAGGATCATGGTCTGCATGTCATCGTGGAGCAGGCGAAGGATGTTGACGAACTTTTGGGGGCACCCAAAATGGAGGAGGACGTTCCATAAGCCCTCATGGTCGACAGTGTCAAAGGCCTTTGTAAGATCGAAAAAGGCCATATATAAGGGCTGGCGCTGCTCTCTGCATTTGTCCTGCAGTTGTCGTGCTGCAAAGAAAATGTTCATTGTTCCCCGAAAGGGGACAAAATCTGCATTGTGACTCCGGGAGGAGCTCCTCTGGCCACAGGGAGAAGACAGTTGAGGAGCACTCTAGCGACAACCTTCCCAGTGGTTGATAGCAGGGAGATTCCCCTGTAGTTGCCACAATCGGCTTTGTTCCCCTTTTTAAAAATGGACACGATCACTGCATCTCTGAGATCTCCCGGCATGCTCTCCTCCCTCCAAATGAGAGAGATGAGGTCATGTATCCGCGCCAACAGCGCCTCTCCGCCATATTTTAGCACCTCAGCAGGAATTCCATCCGCACCCGTAGCCTTGTTATTCTTGAGCTGTTTTATGGCTTTGCCTACCTCTTGCAGCGTTGGAGTTTCACTGAGGTGGTGGCAGGTTGCATGCTGGGGGATGGAGTTGAGAACACTCGAGTCAAAGGCAGAGTCTCGATTGAGGAGCTCTTCAAAGTGCTCCTTCCAGCGGGCCCTGACAGACTCGGTGGCTGGTGTGCAACAGCCACCACACGTTAAAAAAATCCATCCTTCATGATGTAGTTCGGGATCTGGAATATTAGGTCCTTCATTGAAATACCTGTGAACTCATCCCTTTTTGGCGTTTCGAGGGGCTGCCTATGATGATGAGCGGGGAAGGAGAGGCCCAATCGTCGTTGAAGGGGAAGAAAGCCCGATCCACTGCATTATGTGCCCAATGTAAGGTATGACAGACTGATGAGGAGGATCAGACGTTACAACCCCCGCAAGTACAAGGAGAATAATTCTTACTTCGACATGCCCGACACCACCTGCTTTCGGAGACTGCGCTTCCACAAAGAGGTTATCACTGAGGTATGCCAGCTGATAAGGGCAGATCTGCAGCCTGCCAGCACCATCAGTACTGCACTGTCCATCGAGGTGAAAGTCACCTCGGCACTGTCGTTCTATGCCTTGGGTTCTTTTCAGGCCACAGCTGGAGCATTTGCGGATTTTCAAAGCATGCCATACATCGCTGCATTAGGCAGGTCACTGAAGCCCTGTATGCACGCAGGAGGGACTTGATCAGCTTCCCTATGACCAGGGAAGCACAGAGTGAGAGGACTCTAGGTTTCTCCAGAATTGCTAACTTCCCCAAGGTGTAAGGAGCAATAGACTGAACGCACATCGCAATGCAGGCACCTTTTCAGGATGCAGAGGTTTACAGGAACCGCAAGGGATTCCACTCCCTGAATGTCCAACTGGTTGTTGACCATCAGCAAATTATAATGGCAGTGAATGCTCAATTTACAGGCAGCATCCATGATGCTCACATCCTGCGTGAGAGCACAGTATCTTACTTGTTAAACAAATCAGCCACAAGGTCAATGCTGGATGCTTGGTGACAAAGGATTTGGCCTCACCACCTGATGACCCCCCTGCGTGACACCCACACCGAAGCCAAGAGGCGATACAATGAGAGCCACAGAGCAACTCGCAATATCGTGGAGAAAACCATTGGAGTGCTGAAGTAGCGCTTTAGATGCCTGGACCACTCAGAAGGCGAGCTCCAATGCCACCCTCAGCAGGTAGCTCAATTCGTGGTGATGTGCTCCATGCTGCATAACTTGGCTATCAGGAGGGGAAAAGAATTGCCTGATGAGTCTGACAGCCCACCTCACCAGAGAGAGGACGAGGAGGATGAGGAGGCGGATGCTGACATCGGCCCAGACAATCAGGCTGAGGCTGAAGCCATGCCCCCATCCCCCTGTAGACCGCATGAAAGGGCCCGTGGTGGCATGATAGCTTCAAGAGCCTTACATCAGCAGCTCATCAATGAGCACTTTGCCTGAAAGAACGTTGGTGGTATTTACAAGGCTGACACATTGCTGGGTGTGCAGGTCATACATCAAAGGTTAACATCACCTTGGTGACAGTTAAAGTTTAAGTTGATTGAAGTTAAGTGTAATTATACCTTTCATGTTAAGGAATCACCAGCGTGTAACGCTGCAGCTATCTGAGCCAATGCACTACAAGGTTTTGTTAAATAAAAAACATTTAAACCGAACATTAGTCTGAAATCATCACTATTTCTGTATAAACCAACCCTTCCCTCCCATCCCTCCGCTTCTCCTCCCCACCTCCACCCCTTCTTCCCCTCCTGACTCCAAGCCGCCTGGCCGAGGAGCTCCTCAGGCAATGCTTCATTGGGGGAGGGGGGGCGTGGTGACGGCCGAAACGCTGCTTGGACGGATACGGAAGAGGATGGTCTCGAGGTGGGAACGTGCTCCGAGCCAGAAGCAGGATGTTGCTGCTGGCTCTCATGTGTGGTTGGCAATGGGGGTGCAGCACCTTAGGGTGCAGTGCCATGCTCCGGGACCACTGGGAGCCCTCTGCCACCAGTGTTCCTGGCTACCAGCTCCAGGGCCTCCTCCATCCCTTCCATGTTATATCTTATTTGTTGGACAAAATCTCAGTGCCAACTATGTTCTTGGTGCTCAGTAGGTTTTTTGCGACTGGTGAATCTCCCTCATGCCTCCCACAACAGCCAGACAGGCACACACCACAGCCACATATGCTTTCAGTGGCACTGAACTCTCTCTCTATCTGTCTCCTCTTCTGTGCATGTCATGATGACCCTTGACCTCCTGAATCGCGGGAATCGAGCGTTGCCATGCCGTTGCTAAGGACGGTGACACTTTACGGCAGAAGGTCAAAAAAATGTTACGCTTCCACCCACTTCATATCGCTCGTGGTAACACCCATTTTCAAAAATGGAGACTAGGTGCTTTGAGAATGGGTGAGAAGCTGGCAATCTGAAAACCCATTTTTTCCATCCACGCCGGAAATATTGCCCAAAACACAAAAGTAGAGGTTCTAGCCCATTAAGCCGAGGCCCTGTCTGCTCTCAAGTGGATGTAAAAGATCCATAAGAACATAAGAAATAATAGCACGAGTAGGCCATTTGGCCCCTCGAGCCTGCTCCGCCATTCAATAAGATCATGGCTGATCTGATCATGGACTCAGCTCCATTTCCCGGCCCGTTCCCCATAATCCTTCACTCCCTTATCGCTCAAAAATCTATCTCCGCCTTAAATATATTCAATGACCCAGCCTCCACAACTCTCTGGGGCAGAGAATTCCCTAGATTTACAACCCTCTGAGAGAAGAAATTTCTCCTCATCTCAGTTTTAAATGGGTGGCCCCTTATTCTAAGACTATGGGCTAGATTTTACACTTTTGTGCAGATCGCCCAAAAATGGACGTTAATTCTGGTGTGGGCAGTAAAAATAGGTTTTCAGATCACCGGCTTGTCGCCCATTCTCAAAGCACCTAGTCCCCATTTTTAAAATTGGGCATTACCGCGATATGAAATGGGCATTAGCATTAAATCTCTCTGACCTTCTGCCATAAAGTGTCGCCGTAATTAGCAACGGCATGGCAACGCTCGATTCCCGCGATTCAGGAGGTCAGGGGTCATCATTACATGCGCATAAGAGGAGACAGTGAGAGAGGGAGCTGAGAAGGAGTGAAAGCATTTGTGCATGTGGTGTGGCTGCTTTGGGAGGAAGGAGGGAGAGTTTCAAGCTTTATAGCAAATTGGGAAAAAGAAATTAGCTGTTAGCAGCCAGATATTTTCCCGAATTTGGTGCCTATAATGGAGGGAGAGGAGGAGGTGACACAGCACGCTGTGGAGACTGACGCTGACGAGAGCAGTGAGCTGGGAGAGGAGCAAAGGAGATTTACTAGAATGGTACCATGTTTTCAGTTACGTGGAGAGTTTAGAGAAGCTCAGATTGTTCTGCTTCGAGCAGAGAAGGCTGTGGGGAGATTTAATAGAGGGGTTTGATAGAGTAGATATGGAGAAACTGTTTCTACTGGCAGGAGAATTGGTAACCTGAGGATACCATATTAAGATAATCGGCAGAAGAACTGGAGAAATTACAATGTTTTTTAGCGCAGTGATGTGTTATAATTTGGAATACACTACCTGAAAGGATGATGGAAGTAGAGTCAATAGTAGCTTTCAGAAGGGCATTGGATATTGTAGTGTATGAATAAAAAGCCTGACCAGATACTGTGAGCTCAAAGTAAAGTGTGACTGTAGTCTTTTATTGCAGGTCTCCAGAGTGCTTCTCCAGCCTGTGAGGCCTCCTTAAGTACAGGTGCTACCAAGGGATTGTGGGATCCCTTGAGACTCCAGAGGATGAGTCCTCTGGTGGTTAAACAAGGTATTCACAGGTTTACATATATAACAACACTTCCCCCCCCCCCCCCCCAAGTCAATAGTGTAACTATTTACAAGGTGAGTCGATCTGGGGCCTTTCTTTCCATGGTTGATCGTCTCGGTGCAAATGCTGGTTTTGGTGAATCGCTTGTTGGGCCCTCGCTGGGCTGCTGGGCTTGCTGGGCTGCCTGGTGTGGTGAGTCCTGCTGCGCTGCTGCAGGTGATGGGGTCTACTTTGTGGTCAACCGCTGTGTCGGTTGCCACTGCTGTGTGTGTTGGGGGATCAAAAAAGGTAGGGTCTAATGTGGGTTGCTCTGGATAGTCCGTGAATCTGAGATTGGTTTGGTCCAAGTGTTTCCTGTAATGAGTCCATTTGAAAGTTTGACCCGAAACACCCTACTCCCTTCTTTGGCCACGACAGTGCCGGGAAGCCACTTGGGACCTTGTCCATAGTTCAGCACAAATACAGGATCATTAATCTCAATTTTGCGTGACACATTTGCACTATCATGATATGTACTTTGTTGAAGGCGCCTGATCTCTATCTGTTCGTGTAGATCAGGGTGGACTAAAGAGAGTCTTGTCTTAAGTGCCCTTTGCATGAGCAGCTCACCGGGTGGAATCCCAGTGAGCGAGTGGGGTCTCGTTAGGTAACTAAGCAGGACTCGGGATAGGCGAGTCTGCAGTGAGCCTTCAGTTACCCTCTTCAAGCTCTGCTTGATTGTGTGCACTGCTCTCTCTGCCTGACCATTGGATGCTGGTTTGAATGGGGCAGATGTGACATGTTTGATCACATTGCGGGTCGTGAACTCTTTGAACTCGGCACTGGTGAAACATGACCCCTTGTCACTCACAAGGACATCAGGCAGGCTGTGCGTGGCAAACATGGCTCGCAGGCTTTCAGTGGTGGCAGCGGACGTGCTTGCCAACATTATCTGACATTCAATCTATTTGGAGTATGCATCTACAATCACAAGGAACATTTTTCCCAAGAACGGGCCTGCATGGTCAACATGGACCCTAGACCTCAGTTTGGAGGGCCAGAGCCATAAACTTAGTGGTGCCTCCCTGGGTGCATTGCTTATCTGTGAACATGTGTTACATTTGTGCACGCAGGACTCTAAGTCCACATCGATATTGGGCCACCACACGTGGGATCTGGCTATCGCTTTCATCATTACAATGCCTGGGTAGGTACTGTGGAGATCACTAATGAAAGTGTCCCTGCCCTTTTTTGGTACCACTACCTGATTACCCCACAAGAGGCAGTCTGCCTGTAAAGATATTTCATCTTTGCGCCGCTGGAACGGCTTTATTTCTTCCTGCATTTCTAATGGGACACTGGACCAGCTCCCGTGAAACACACAGTTTTTTTCTAAGGACAGTAAGGGGTCCTGGCTCGTCCAGGTTCTAATCTGTCGGGCGGTAACAGATGATTGCTCACTCTCGAATGCTTCCATTACCATAGCTAAATCTGCCGGCTGTGCCATTTCCACCCCTGTGGCGGGCAATGGCAGCCTACTGAGAGTGAGAATGTGTAAAGAAGGGTTGCGAAAGTGGTAGATGGATAGAGAAGGTGGCAAAAGGATGGAGATAGGGAATCATGGGAAAATAGCTAAAGAAATGTCAAGATGCAGACAACTGCAGAATCAACAGAAAAAAAAGGGGTTACCAAGAGTTGAAGTTGAGGTTAGACACGGGTCATGAGAAAGCCCAAGGCAGCACAAAGAAAGAAAGCAATCCTAGATAGGAAGGGAAAAGTAATAGCTTCTACTGATAAGGAGGAAGGGAAACTAATTGGGTTCTTTACTGATAAGGGAAGACAGTGTAGCAAAGCTATAACTAACCTGACACCAGCCCTAATTGGGAGACTTTCTTGCCTGCCATTGGACGTACTCTGGGGGGAAGCAGAAAGGGATTGGATAGACAAAGTGCTAATCAAATGTGTTCTGTTTTGAAAATGTATATCTACTGTGCTTTTCGCACTGAAAAGGGCTTGTCCAGGGGAAGGTAAACAGGCTCTGATTGAGAGTGTTCCTTTGTCTTGACAAGTTCCGGCCGGAGAATCTTCAATAAAGGTCTTTTACAGAAAAGGCAAGAGGTGTTCGCGTGTCAGTGTATTCGCTGAAACAGATTGATGGAAAAAGAATCCGTGTTAACATTTGGTGTCAGAAGGGGGATCTCAACGGACGGCTGCCGAAAGCTTGCGAATTAAGAGCCGAGCTAGCCTTGGACGAGACGGGAGGAAAGTGGCCACTGGAGTGAGTACTTTTTAAATACCACTTCAGTTTCCTTCAGTTCCAAAAGTCTGAGGAAAGTTTGGCCACTCGCTGGTTCTCAGGTAGCGTCTGAATGAGATCCAGATCAATCTGGCGAATACCTTTCAACTTAGGAAATAAGTGTCCAAGTCAGGTACGACGTCGACTTTGTATATCACTTAGTCCGTCTAGGTGCTGATTGGACTTAAATCGCGCGGCGACGCGAATAGGGAAGTAGACAATTGCGCGGCGACGCGAACCACGCAGCGACGTGGAAGGATAGGGAAATAGACAATCGCGCGACGACGCGAATAGGAAAACCGCGCGGCGACGCGGAGGGATAGGGAAATAGACAATCGCGCGGCGATGCGAATAGGAAAACCACGGGCGACGCGGGGATAGGGAAATAGACTATCGCGCGGTGACGCGAGGAATAGGAAAACCGCGGGGCGACGAGGAAGAAAAGGGAAATTGTGTAAAACTAAATTGCGGGGTGATGCGAGGAATTGTATAAGGATAAAAGGAATTGTGTAAGGATAAAATTGGGCAATCATGGATCCAAAAATAGAGCTGGCCAAAATAAAAAATTTAATTAATAAGCTTTGTTGAATGAAGAGAGACTTTTGTGAATGTCTGTTTTTGAATGAGAGTACTTGTGTGATTTTTTGACTGCGGAATGAATTTTTATGTTTTCATGTTTTTTTTTTAAAACCTGTTTGGAGGAGTGGAGCAGCTGTTTGCTTATTTTAGCTCCACCCACTTCTCCAAACAGAGTGAAAGTTTTTTCAACCCTTTGTAGTGTTGTCCTGTATGTGGGAAGTTTTAAGACATTTTAAGTTAGAAACGCAGGTATGGATTTATTCGGATGATAAGTTACAGAGCTAGGAAATGCACAAAGGATAGGTTTGTTGAGTAAAAGATAAAAAATACATGGTCCCGGTGGTTGAAAAAAAAGAATTTAGTTGACACGCTCACTTACTTGTCGAAAGAAAACATGCAATGATTGATTACATTGGGTTGAAAGACATAAATTTAGTCTTGGAATGAGATAAAGAATGCCTTTTTAAAAAAAGCTTCTAGCTCAAAAAAAAGTTTTAAATAAAGATTGAAATTACAAAGTTTGAATTGGGATTTTGAGATATTCAGAGAAGGCACAGCAAAATACTGAGGTGGATTCAAAAAAAAATTATTAAATTAAATCTGATCTCTTAAAGAAAAAAGGAGATATAAAACTAAAAGGTTTGGAAACAATCTAGAAATACCTTCAGGTATCAGGTCAAACTCCTGGGCAAGTGGCGAGCTATCTGGGAAGGTGTAAAAGGGACTTTTGAAAAATGTTAAAAACAGCAAGCTTTAGCAGTTTAGAAGAGACATTTTAATGACTTTGAAACTGGAGCATTTTGAGATAACGAAAAGCAGCCCACAAAGCCTAATTGCTGGACTCCATTCTAGTTATGGAGAAAATAAAAAGATAAAGACGCCACTTTGAAAGTAAACAAATGATTTTAAATTAACAAATTTATGGAGTCACGAGCCCTCCGTGTAAAATACAAAACCTAATTTGAATAAAGGAGATCTGAAAAAAAAAGATGTAACGTACTAAATAAGTGCTGAAAAAAATGTGTTTGTGATGGAAAAAGACATAACTTACTAAATATTAGTTGATGTTTGCTGTGAAAAAGATATTGGTTTAATTAGGAAAAGGGAAAAAAAATTGGAAGAGGTAAAAGACACTCTACAGTGATAATGATTTTAAATTATGAGAAAGTTTCACTCCAGTTTGAAAGATTTCCAAAATGGACGTTGTTTATCAAGAAAAGTTCCGAACAGTCTAAACAAGCAGGAGGGTTTTGAAGATAAAGAGGAGAAAAGATCTAAGCTATGCGAACTCAGCACAGAAAAAAAACTGGGAATTAGAGAATCTTACTGAATTTTAAAATTCTTATAGAAAATGGAACTGGCACGGATGTTTAGATTTTGTGCCGAGAGAGAAATAAAACACAAGATTTGCCCAGTGAACGGAACCGTAAAATAAAACGAAATGTTAGAATGTACACAGCGTGTGTGAAAATTGGATTTCAGTAAACAAAATAGCTATTAAAAATGTGTGGTCTCGTTTTAAATCAATCAAAAAAATCTTTGGCAATAAGAAGTTAAGAAAACATTGGAGTTTACTCTAAAATGCCATCTTTCCTGATGAGAAGACTTTTATTATGACAGCTTTACTAATGATTTCTGCTGTTTTAACAGATTCCTAATTTCTAAGCAAGTTTTGAAGGCACAAAGACTTTAAAAAAAAAAATTTTTCGGATGATTACGTAAAGTCACGTAATGACATCAGGCTTTCTTACAAACCTGTAAAGGAGTTAACCCTTTCCATTGACAGCTGTTTTATACTGGACATTATTAATTTGGATTTCTTAATAGAATAAAAAAGACTCACCTAACAGAGGAAATGGTGTGATAGTCAGAATAATAATAAAAACAGAACTAGCCTATGTAATAATACTCGCCTGATACAAATAAAAGAAAGATACTCAAACAAAACAAATTCAAGAGTTGAAAGCTAAGCTAAATAAGCTGGAAGAGATTTTTTTTAAAAACGGGGCCAGACGGATAGTGCAGTGCGCAGCCATAGCACCATCACCTATGACAATAGAGCCAATGTACCCCACGGTGGGTAAGTGCAGTCTACAAACCCAACCTAACTTTACCTCCGATTTCACAGAGTGACCGCAACATGCATGGATAAAAGATGAGTAGACCAGAACCTAACACCTGGTGATGACCAGGCTATCTGTTTAAAATTTGCAGATAAAACACTCACCGAGATGGGACCGCAGCGGCTACTTCGACTCTGGAGACTCAGGATACTGGGAACCTTAAGGCCCACGCAGGCACCAGATAATACAGATGGACTACGAGAGATATAGCACACGCAGGAAAGACACTACTACATGAACTAGCTTTGTTTAATTTGACTGCCGAAATATGCAACCTAGCAGCCAAGGACTGGAGCAAGGACAGAACTTATTTTAACGCATGGCTATGTATAGTGTATTAAGTAAGGTTGTAATGCAGCAGGCTGCCGATGCCATGGGCGCCAGTATATTCCGAGGACAGGAGCAAGTTCATAGGACCAAAAGGGGAAGGGCGCAGAAATCCAACTGGATGCAATTTCAGTTCTAGAAGCTCATGTCTGGGCGGACGAAGCTGCAAAACAAGCAGCCAAATCCACCCCGCAAGAGAAACAGAAGGGTGGGAACAGAACGGAGCAAAAAGGGGGTGGGACCCCAGGATGTTTAGGAAAACTGGCCAATGGGATAAAATGAAGTCCAAGGGAGGTCTCTGGAATAGAAGGTGTATGTCCAGAAGCGTGACATGGTTATAACACGGAGAAGCCGGTATTGATCATGCGCAGCGCAAACAAGAAGGAATACAACCTAAAAAGGGGGGCTAGTAATAAAAGAATCTAAAGAAAGGATATAATTTGAGGTGCGTCAGCGACTACTTATCCTAAACCTAATGGATATCATTTTTCCTAGCTTCTGTGGGAATGAAACTATAAGTCTATACCAGAACCTGGCACAACGGATCCTCGAAGGCCCGGAACCCACTACCCTGAGATTTAATGTCAGAAATGGAACAGGGCAAGGTCGAAAAAAAAGGGGAATACTGGAAACACTAGGCACGGGTTATGCGGCAGGAGTTATGACAATGAATTCCATAGGCCTGTAGGCAATATACGACCGGGTTAACAACTTAATGGCGTAGTCTTGAGTGGTTTAGTGGGGAGGAACTTGGATAACCAAGCCCTCCAAGTGCGGTTGGGAGATGGCGCGGAAGAGGAACTGTTACAAGTGGCCCATACATTGCCGAAATGCCAAGACAATAAAATTGATCCACGCAATGGGGAAAGATATAAGTAAACGATTACAGGCTGAGATAGTTTGCTCCAGGTATGGGGCCTGGATATTAAGTGAGGTATAACATAATTTGGAGCAACTCCAGAATGGAGACATACCAGATTGGATTCCGAACAGCATACTTAACAATTGGACTCTAGATAAAAAAATGAATAACACATGCGAGGTACGAAGGAATAGTCACGCATGGGTGCCGAAATTCAGATGTATTACTGGGCGGGTGAATATGATCGGATTTGTGTTGTCCTTACCACAGTATGATGGAACAAAGGGAGACCCCTTATGTCAGATCGATAATATTGGTGAAGTGAGAAACCAAACTCGGTTACGTTACCATCAGCCTGCCAGACGGGTGATTAAAATTAACAATAGTACCAAAGGCATTGATATAACTGACTGCTATAAAATTAACCAAGTGGTTTTATGTCGAGGTATGCCATGAATGACGAATGATGATTGCAGATTCCACCAAACCAACGGATGCATGCTGAGTATCACTCCTCTCGAACACGATCTTGAGACCATCGCTGCCCCGCAAGGGAACGGAGAGTGATGCGTGAGCACGGGGGCAGCCAACTTAACCATTAAGACCAGGGGAGGAGTCACCCCCTGTGTCCTCATTATTCCTAACTTCTGCTTCAGACCCAAGGGAGAAATAGACATCGACGGATATCATATACATCCCGAGACAACGGAAATCATCGACGGAACAATCACGGATACCCTCCGAGAGGGGTACGAAGAGGCGGTATGGGAACAGATACCGGAACTAAATGAGGAACAATTACGTTTGGTGCAAGGAATCCAGAATCAAAGACGACAGTATGTCCGGCTGATGGAAGAAATAGACAACTTACAGAGAGACACTAAGGCAATGCTGGCTGATCAGCCCTGGTACTCAAAGCTGTGGGACATTGGACTTAATATTCAAATTCATCCATGGATAAGAATAATATCACATGTACTTGTAGTAATACAGGGTCTGGTTCTGATGGTCATGATGGGATTAACATGTGCACGAATTAAACAGGCCAAACGATAAGTCAGGGCACGCACTATGATTAAGGCCATAAGGGATGAAAATTTAAGCAGTCCTACAGGAAGGACTTACCTTATATAACTCTGTGGGAAGGTTTCAGGAGGTCCCGAAGCTTGGGAGATGGCCACCCAGGTGAACGAACCTATCTGGAACTTGCCTACAGGGAGATAGTTATTGGGAAATATGGCCAGCTTGGCGTATAGCCAAGGGCCAAAAGGGGGGAAATGTAAGAGAAAAATTTGGTATTAGGGCTACCAGTGGGACAAGGGTTAAAGTGCTGGTTCCTGCACTGGCCCATAAGGAGGTAAAAGGCCTCTCTTCGGCCTTGTATCAAGGCTCCGGAAGTTATCAATTCAATAATATTCCGACAGGATACGATGTGAGAACCTAAACAGACATTGATAAGACCTTGCGAAGAGGTTCGAGGCGGACTCACAGACAATAAGGAGGATCAGGAAAGAGAATGCGCATGGCTAAACGCGATACTCCTGGAATAAGCACCAGGGTTATCCATGATAAAAGGGGGGAATGAGAATGTGTAAAAGGATTGCAAAAGTGGTAGATGGATAGAGAAGGTGGCAAAAGAATGGACATAGGGATTCATGGGAAAATAGCTAAAGAAATGTCAAGATGCAGACAACTGCAGAATCAACAGAAAAAAAGGGGGTTACCAAGAGTTGAAGTTGAGGTTAGTCACGGGTCATGAGAAAGCCCAAGGCAGCACAAAGAAAGAAAGCAATCCTAGATAGGAAGGGAAAAGTAATAGCTTCTACTGATAAGGAGGAAGGGAAACTAATTGGGTTCTTTACTGATAAGGGAAGACAGTGTAGCAAAGCTATAACTAACCTGACACCAGCCCTAATTGGGAGACTTTCTTGCCTGCCATTGGACGTACTCGGGGGGGGGGGGGGGGGAAGCAGAAAGGGATTGGATAGACCAAGTGCTAATCAAATGTGTTCTGTTTTGAAAATGTATATCTACTGTGCTTTTCGCGCTGAAAAGGGCTTGTCCAGGGGAAGGTAAACAGTCTCTGATTGAGAGTGTTCCTTTGTCTTGACAAGTTCCGGCCAGAGAATCTTTAATAAAGGTCTTTTACAGAAAAGGCAAGAGGTGTTCGCGTGTCAGTGTATTCGCTGAAACAGATTGAGGGAAAAAGAATCCGTATTAACAAGAGCATTGGCACAGTTTTCTGTGCCTGGCCTGTGGCGGATGGCGTAGTTGTATGCGGACATGAGCGCCCATCTCTGGATGCGGGCCGATGCATTCGTATTTATCCCCTTACTTTCCGAAAAGAGGGATATCAGGGGCTTATGGTCAGTTTCCAATTCAAATGTGAGCCCAAACAGATACTGATGCATTTTTTTTACCCCATAAACACATGCTAACACTTCTTTTTCAATTATACTGTAGGCCCTCTCAGCCTTAGACAGACTTCTGAATGCATAAGCAACTGGTTGCAAATTCCCAGATTCATTAGCTTGTTGCACTACACACCCGACACTGCATGACGACGCATCACATGCTAGTACTAAACGCTTACATGGATCATACAACACAAGCAATTTGTTTGAACATAACAGTTTTCTAGCTTTTACAAAGGCATTTTCTTGGCTTTTACCCAATACCCATTCATCTCCTTTATGCAATAAAGCATTCAGTGGTTCGAACAGTGTGCCGTTACCAAAGTAGTTCAGGAGTCCTAGAAACGACCACAGCTCCATCACGTTCTATGGCCTCGGTGCGTTCTCGATTGCTTCCGTCTTCGAATCGTTGGGCCTGATGCCATCCGCCGCGATTCTTCTACCCAAGAACTCCACTTCAGGCGCCAGGAAAATGCACTTTGAGCGTTTTAACCTGAGCCCCACACGATTAAGCCGACTAAGAATCTCCTCCAGGTTCTGCACATGTGTCCTGCCCTGTAACCAAGATGTCATTCTGGAAGACCACGGTGCGCGGGACCGACTTCAGTAAGCTTTCCATATTTCTCTGGAATATCGTCGCGGCTGATCAAATCCTAAACGGGCATCTGTTGTACATGAAGAGACCTTTGAGCGTGTTGATGAAGGTGAGGCCCTTCGATGATTCCTCCAGCTCCCGCGTCATGTAGGCCGAGGTCAAGTCCAGTTTCGTGAATGTTTTCACTCCCACTAGCATCGCAAATAGGTTGTCTGCCTTTGGTAGTGGGTATTGATCCTGCAGGGAGAAACGATTGATAGTTTCTTTGTAATCACCACAGATTCTGACGGTGCCATCTCCCTTGAGGACTGGAACAATCGGACTGGCCCACTCGTTGAATTCGATCGGTGAAATTATGCCCTCTCGTTGCAGCCGGTCCTGCTCGATCTCCACCCTTTCTCTCATCATGTACGGTACTGCTCTTGCCTTGTGGTGGATGGGTCACACCCCCGGAAATAGGTGGATCTGCACTTTTGCTCCTTGGAACTTCCCGATGCCTGGTTTGATTTTTTATGAGGCCATACGTTGGTGCCCTGCAAACGGTGAGGAGAATCGCCCTTCATTTGGCAGCGTTCGCTTCTCCTTCCAGCTCGTTGGCCACGAAGTATTGGTCGAGTCGCTCCACGAAGATTTCCCAATCATCTCCCTCTGAAAATTTCTCCAGGATGTCACTGTTCTCTGCATCGTTGCGGTGGGGTTCGATATCTGTATCTCATCGCCAGTTGTAGTGTATGAATAAAGAGTCTGACCAAATACTGTGAGCTCAAAGTAAAGTGTGACCGTAGTCTTTTATTGCAGGTCTCCAGAGTGTCTCTTCAGCCTATGAGGCCTCCTTAACTACAGGTGCTCCCAAGGGATTGTGGGATCCCTTGGGACTCCAGGGGATGAGCCCTCTGGTGGTTAAACTAGGTATTTACAGGTTTATATATATAACAGATATATTACTAAATGGGCTAGAAATTCTACATTTAAGAATAGCACCATTTTTTGGTGCTATTTGTGAATAATGGCTTTTTTTTAATGGCGAAATAACGCCAAAAAAATATTTTTGTAAAATTTCGGCCTAGCATTAAAACAACACCATTTTAAAGGATGGAGATAAAGTTTTTCCACGTTAAATATAGCGCCCGTTCTGCAGAAGCGCAAAAAAAAGAAAAAAAATTGCCTGTTCTGCGCATGCCCAACACTCGAAGCATATACTTGAGGCTCTTTAAAAGTTAAATTCTATTTGCATATGCACTGCCGTGGGTAATGATATGATGAATGCAGCTCAGTTCACTCAGACTATTTTTTCTATCAATGTACTAGAAACAGGATGTAAATGTCAAATACTTGTGCTTGTTAAAGTGTTCTAAATGCAAGAGTTTATACACTACTGTGGTTTGTAATCAAAATGACATCCATTACATAGGGTTATGGCTTAAGGTGGTTTAGGAAGTTGGAGCAGCAAAGTGAAACCATTGAAGAGTACATGTTTGAACAATCTCGGTGAATGCAGTCACACTGCTGCGGAGAGGCAACAAGAGGAGGCACTCAGAACAGCTGATGGTTAGCCCAGAGCTTATTGACCTAGAGCATAAAGAAGGGCAACCAAGTGTAAGCTAGGGAACTGCAGAAAAGGATAGATTTTAAAAATTCCCACTGACCCGATTATGGATGGCAGAGATTTCAGTCACCACCGAACTGTTCACGTCCCGTCTCCGCTGCTCACCGGCCAGCAGGATCGCTCCCTTGACCGGACACATGAGCTCGGCGTTTGGCTTCCACCTCCCCTTGGGCAAGTACCTCTTCTCCCCGGTCTCGGTGCACGGGCACTCGGGTAAGTCTTGCCTTCCTCTTCCAATGATTTTGAGTAGACTTTACTTTAAAAAGGCGAATATGTGTTACATGTGGGGCCCGCCTTTGAGTTGTTTGTTTTTTTTTTAAACACACATTTCAATGATTTTTCGAAACCATGAGAGTTTGTTCAGTACATTTCTGCAAAAGCTCCGTTTCCCAAGATGGCGCCATTATCGCCAGGTAGGACAAGCTTTTTCAAATCGGTATTTAGCACTGTCCTTAAAAATGTCCTTATTGGAGAAACTGTCAAAAACGGCGTTATCGTTGGTTTTGACGCCGAGTGACGTCAAAAAAACTGTTCTCAAACAAATCGGTCCTTATTTTTTTTAAGGACGGCGTTATACCACTGGCAAAACTAGCAAAATGGCCTTAAATTTATTTAGTTCCAAAAAAAACTTTTAGCTGGAGCTAAATCGATCGTTATGGTGGCAAATTTCTAGCCCAATGAGCTAAAGAAAAAGAGCAGGTGAGATAGCTCTTTCAAAGGGCTGATGCAGACATGATGGGCCAAATGGCCAACTTCTGTACTGTAAGATTCTATGAATCTAAGATGACGTTGGGGTGCTAATTTACATTTTTATGACAATCTCATTCAGAATCAAATGACTATTTGATATTTCATTGAGAGTCATGAGACAATACTTTGAAGACTATTCTGTTTATCAACTATGCTGTCTCTGCAATCCTTTGCTATAAGTAAGGCCTCCTTTAGAATATCTTTCTCTTAGTTTCCCCTCATCAACCAGCAACAATGTTCGCTGGTACTCTTGTTTAAAAGACTCTTCAGACTAGAGGTAATTAGTTGAGGGCTGTGGACATTGAATTTTTATAGGACCATTGGGGTACATAGAATTTACACCACAGAAACTGCCATTTGGCTCAACAGGTCTATGCCAGTGTTTATGCTCCACACGAGCCTCCTTCCACCCTACTTCATCTAAACCTATCAGCATACCATTCTATTCCTTTCTCCCTTGTGCATCTAACTAGCTTCCCCTTCTTTGCATCCATGCTAATCACCTCAACTACTCATCTGGTAGCAAGTTTCACATTCTCATCACTCTTTTGGCCTGGCAGGCAGATGAGATTACTTCACTGATCACCCACACCCATTACCTATGGCCCAAATTTTGCAGTCTGTAACCTCCTTTGAAATCCACCACAAGTTTGGGATTGTGCGGAAATCCGGAACTTGGAGTCTATCAACGTATACCTTGACAGACCATCCGCGTGGCCCACGAGAAAGGAATTGCTGGCGCAGAGTTGGGCTGTTTGTCCACCTACTGGTCAGCAATTGCATTTGGAAATGTTGTGTTGTAAAGGGATACCCCAGGCATGATTTAAATATTTTCATATCGGAAATTATACACATACACTGAATCAAGAGTTTCTGCAAATATTGGCCTGGATTAGAGTTTTAAAGATGTTGAAAATGAATTTAAATTTTAGTGAGGTTGGTGGAATGAAGCTAATTACAAATTACATTCCAATCCTGTAAATTGTAATTAAATCTGATTTTGGAATTCCATTCAATCGCATTACGGGGATCGAATTCTTTTTGTGATTGGGGGACCAAGCCTATATGATCCCAGGCACACTTCCGCACCACCTGCAATCCCTGGGATCCATGGACCATTATGTTGCCCTCCGCCTTGCAGCATCAGAACACAAGTTTTCGCATCCTCGCCATCATTTTCGCGGAGCGCATGCGCACTCCGGAAGTATGCCTCCGACCGCATTTTTTGGCCCTTTATCAATTGGCAGAGACATATTTGTCTTTGTCTGTTTTTGGACCAGCAGTGCATGACTGATCACATGGGTGCAATTAGGAGGCAAAACTGGTCAGACACTCTCATTATCATTAAATGGCTACCACCATTAGTCACACTGTTAATTGGCAGTTTGCCTAATCATGGACTTAAATATCTGATGTCCCTGAAGCTGTTTAAAGGAGAGGTGCACTTTGGATGCAGGTAACTAGAAGTTGTTATATCCACAATGTGTACAATAAAGAGTTTTTTTTTCATTGATGTTATTCTTTATATCTTTGGTCTTGCATACCTCATGAAATAGTTTTGGAGGGCATGCAGAAGATGAGTGGACGGAGTGAGTGGATCAAATGCGGGGACTGTTGGTGTTCTGAGGGGAGTGTTTGCTTAGGAGAATCTTGCCTCAATAATTTGCTGTCTTGCAGCTCTGGCAGCTGACAAAATTGTTCGGCTTTGGTCTTCCTCTTCATCCACGTTTTCCTCGTCTCTTCTTCATCTTGCTCCTGCACTTCGTGTGGAGGCGGCTGCAAGGCTTGAGTTCTCAATGGCATTGTTGTGCAGCATGCAGCAACCCACTTCAAATCTGAAGAATTACTCGGGGCTATGCTGCAGGATTGCAACAGAATCTTTGCTTTAGGGCGCCTATGATTTGCTTATTGACAGCTCTGGATTGAGCATGGCTCTCACTGTATTTGTGCCTGGGTTCCTGTCAGGAATCGTGAGCCAAGTGTACTGGAGATATTCCCCCAGGGTTGCAGACTGGGGGATTGAGGATTAGCACAGTATGAAGGCCTTATGACTACTGCCAAGAATATGGGCACAGATCAGCTGAACATTCAGCGAGTGGAACCCCTTCCTGTTATAAAGCATTGCTGGTTCTTGATAGGGACAACATGTGTGCTGTCAATTATACCTTGCACCTGGGGCAACCCAGCAATGTGGACAAATCCGACAACTCCCTCCTGATTGACAACCTGTAGTGGGAAGGTGATGTATTGCTCTCTCCTTGCAAAAAGGGCATTTGCCGCTTGCTCGATGGCTGTATGGAGAGCAAACTGACTGGTGTTGTTTAAGTCACCGTTCGCAATCTTGAATGAGCCTGTGGCAATGGATGTTGAGGGCCACCATAACCTTCACAGTCACGGGCAGTGTGGGTGTGTCCTGGTGTTTGGCTCTAATTCCAGCTTCAACAAATCACATAGGTCAGTGACTGCCTGCCTGCTGAAACACAACCTCCTGATATATTTCTCCTCTCATGTTGAGGCAAGACATCCTGCTCCACACGTCCCGCATGCTATAAGGCTGCCTTGGCCCTTGCCCCCTTAGCCATCTTCCTCGAGCCTCCACTGGCCTGTGCTGCTGTGTTTGCTGCTGCTCCTGCTGCAATGTCTCTTTGTAGTCTGTCGTATCCAACAAAGACATTGATGTGCTAATCATCAATGGCATGTGTCTTCAAGTGGCTGTATAGGCCAATTCTGGATGCAGATAGTCTCTTGCACGTCGGACAAGCGAAGTTCGATGTGCCTGATGCTGACAGTACTGCCACCTGATGTCGTCTATCTCTAGTGTCCCGCAGGCGTTGACATCGGCTTTCTTCGAAGGTCTGGCAGGATTTTATTAGCTGCTGTATTCTCGAGGTCCTTGTATTGGCTAAGTTAAAGCTGTTCTTTTAGCAGTAGGGCAACAGTTGCAGAGTAATCTTGATGCATGGATGTTACTGTAACAACTATGTTATACTAGCAGAGACACGCAAAACATTTGCGTCAAATTAGTATCAGTGGGCTCAATTTTGGCCAGGAGTTGCTCTGTTTTTTTTGGAGTTTCCTGCTTTTTCTGGCATAACTTAAAAATCCCCAGTTTCCCCAATCAATTTGCACCAGCGTAACTCACTTCGTTATGTTTTTTTTAGGTTAGTTTTTTTTTCTCAAAAGGGGGCATTACCAGCCACCTACGCCAGTTCTGCCCATTTAGGCAACTTTGGCCAGCTAATAGTTACTCCATTTCTACTTAGGCCAGCGTATGTGGCCACTTGAGAAAACCCTTGCGGAGAGTTAAAGAAATCAGTGCAGTTTGGTACGTCGGAGGCCATTCGGCCTGGGATGGGGCATGAAGTGGAGAGGACCTGCACCTAAACAAACCAAGCCTTATCCTGAGTACTTTTTGATGGCAAACATGGCTAACAATTCAATAAGAAATAAAAAGTTGAAGTCCTACCTTCATCTTCAAACTCGGTCCGGGAAGGCAGTGGGCGGGCGGGCGGGGGTGCGGAGGCCACTCGGCCTGGGCTAGGGGGCGGGACAACGCACCAGGAAGCCACTCGGCCAGGGCTAGGGGCGGGACAACGCACCAGGAGGCCACTCGGCCAGGGGCGGGACAACGCACCAGGAAGCCACTCGGCCAGGGCTAGGGGCGGGACAACGCACCAGGAGGCCACTCGGCCAGGGGCGGGACAACGCACCAGGAAGCCACTCGGCCAGGGCTAGGGGCGGGACAACGCACCAGGAGACCACTCGGCCAGGGGCGGGACAACGCACCAGGAGGCCACTCGGCCAGGGCTAGGGGCGGGACAACGCACCAGGAGGCCACTCGGCCTGGGCTAGGGGGCGGGACAACGCACCAGGAGGCCACTCGGCCAGGGCTAGGGGGCGGGACAACGCACCAGGAGGCCACTCGGCCAGGGCCAGGGGGGGGGACAACGCACCAGGAGGCCACTCGGCCAGGGGGGGGACAACGCACCAGGAGGCCACTCGGCCAGGGCTAGGGGCGGGACAACGCACCAGGAGGCCACTTGGCCTGGGCTAGGGGGCAGGACAATGCACCAAGAGGCCACTCGGCCTGGGCTAGGGGCGGGCAGGGGAACTGATAATGCTCCTGCCTGCCAGTGATTTCTATCAGTTCCCCTGCCCGCCCCTAGCCCAACAAAGGAGGCAGAATAAATGCAGAGAATTTTACCTAAAGGAGCCCAGCAGCACGGGGAGGAAGAACATCACCACGCTCTGAAACTGTTACTGCTCATGCGCAGACATCACGAGCGGACTCCACTGCGCATGTGCAGATGTTCCGGCACATTTTCCAGCGCAGAACACTGGCTCCAATCCTGACTCAATTGGCCACGCTGCGCGACTGCAGTGAAGAGGCCGGTCAGCGGCCAAAGTGGCAACATTTTTTTCTCGACATTTCTCAGAACGTAGATATGCGGCGCAACTCCGATAAGTGCGCCGAAAAACGGGCTCGGCCAAAATTGAGGCCTTTATTGCAACAGTACTTGTTTAGACTATTATCATCTTTGTCTATAGAATCGACGCTGATATCCACCCTCTCTCTCCTCTCCATCCCTCTCCCTCTGTCACTTATTCTCCCTCCCATCTTCCTTCTCCATTCCCCTCCCTCTCCATCCATTCCCCTCCCTCTCCATCCATCCCCCTCCCCATCCGTCCCTCCCTCTCCCTCTCCCCCTACATCCATCTCTCCCTCTCCCTACATCCATCTCTCCCTCTCCCTCTCCCTACATCCATCTCTCCCTCTCCCTATCCATCCCTACATCCCTCCCTATCCCTACATCCATCCATCCATCCCTACATCCATCCATCCATCCCTATCCCTACATCCATCCCTCCCTATCCCTACATCCATCGCTCCCTCTCTCCCTCTCCCTACATCCATCTCTCCCTATCCCTACATCCCTACATCCCTATCCCTACATCCATCCATCCCTATCCCTACATCCATCCCTCCCTATCCCTATATTCATCCATCCCTATCCCCATCCCCATCCCTATATCCATCCCTATCCCAATCCCAATATCCATCCATCCCTATCCCTATCCCTATATCCATCCATCCCTATCCCTATATCCATCCATCCCTATTCCTATCCCTATCCCTATATCCATCCATCCCTATCGCTATCCCTATCCCTATATCCATCCATCCCTATATCCATCCATCCCTATCCCAATCCCTATATCCATCCATCCCTATCCCTATGTCCATCCATCCCTATCCCAATCCCTATATCCATCCATCCCTATATCCCTATCCCTATATCCCTATCCCTATATCCCTATCCCTATATCCCTATCCCTATATCCCTATCCCTATATCCATCCATCCATCCATCCCCATCCCTATATCCATCCATCCATCCCCTATCTCCCTCTCCTCCCCCCCTCTCTCTCCCCCTCCCTCTCCTCCCCCTCCCTCTCCTCCCCCTCCCTCCCTCTCCTCCCCCTCCCTCTCCTCCCCCCTCCTCCCACCCCCTCCCCTCCCTCTCCTCCCCCCTCCCAGATCTATCCTCCCCCTCCCTCTCCTCCCCCTCCCTCTCCTCCCCTCCCTCTCCTCCCCCTCCCTCTCCTCCCCCCCCTCCCTCTCCTCCCCTCCCTCTCCTCCGCCTCCCTCTCCTCCGCCTCCCTCTCCTCCGCCTCCCTCTCCTCCGCCTCCCTCTCCTCCCTCTCCCTCTCCTCCCTCTCCTCCCTCTCCCTCTCCTCCCTCTCCCTCTCCTCCCTCTCCCTCTCCTCCCTCTCCCTCTCCTCCCTCTCCCTCTCCTCCCTCTCCCTCTCCTCCCTCTCCCTCTCCTCCCTCTCCTCCCTCTCCCTCTCCTCCCTCTCCCTCTCCTCCCTCTCCTCCCTCTCCCTCTCCCTCCTCTCCCTCTCCCTCTCCTCCCTCTCCCTCTCCTCCCTCTCCCTCTCCTCCCTCTCCCTCTCCTCCCTCTCCCTCTCCTCCCTCTCCCTCTCCTCCCTCTCCCTCTCCTCCCTCTCCCTCTCCTCCCTCTCCCTCTCCTCCCTCTCCCTCTCCTCCCTCTCCCTCTCCTCCCTCTCCCTCTCCTCCCTCTCCCTCTCCTCCCTCTCCCTCTCCTCCCTCTCCCTCTCCTCCCTCTCCCTCTCCTCCCTCTCCTCCCTCTCCCTCTCCTCCCTCTCCTCCCTCTCCCTCTCCTCCCTCTCCTCCCTCTCCCTCTCCTCCCTCTCCCTCTCCCTCTCCCTCTCCCCCTTCTCCCTCTCCCTCTCCCTCTCCCCCTTCTCCCTCTCCCTCTCCTCCCTCTCCCTCTCCCTCTCCCTCTCCCTCTCCCTCTCCCTCTCCCTCTCCCTCTCCCTCTCCCTCTCCCTCTCCCTCTCCCTCTCCCTCTCCCTCTCCCTCTCCCTCTATCCATCCATCTATCTACTTCCCCCTCTCCTTAATAAGAACATAGGAAATAGGAACAGAGTAGGCAACCTGACCCCTTGAGCCTACTGTGCCATTTAATAAGATCATGGCTGATCTGATCATAGACTCAGCTCCACTTCCCTGCCCGCTCCCCGTAATCTTTTATTCCCTTATCGCTCAAAAATCTGGCTATCTTCGCCTTAAATATATTCAATGACCCAGCCTCCACAGCTCTCTGGGGCAGATAATTCCATAGATTTACAACCCTCTGAGAAGAAATTCCTCCCCATCTCAGTTTTACATGGGCGGCCCCTTATCCTGAGACTATGTCACCTAGTTTTAGATTCCCCTATGAGTGGAAATATCCTCTTTGCATCCACCTTGTCGAGCCTCCTCATTAGCTTGTATGTTTCTTCTGTACAATGAGTATAGGCCCAACCTACTCAACCTATCTTCATAAGTCAACCCCCTCATCTCCGGAATCAACCTAGTGAACCTTCTCTGAACAGCCTCCAATGCAAGTATATCCTTCCTTAAATATAGGGACCAAAACTGTACGCAGTACTCTAGGTGTGGCCTCATCAATACCCTGTACAGTTGTTGCAGGAGTTCTCTGCTTTTATACTCTATCCCCGTTGCAATAAAGGTCAACATTCCATTTGCCTTCCTGATTTACTTGCTGTACCTGCATACTCACTTTTTGTGTTTCATTGACAAGGACCCCCAGGTCGCTCTGTACTGCAGCACTTTGCAATTTTTCTCCATTTAAATTATAATTTGCTTTTCTATTTTTTTCTGCTAAAGTGAATAACCTGATATGTTCCCACATTATACTTTATCTGCTAATATTTTGCTCGCTCGCTCACTTAGCCTGTCTATGTCCCTTTGCAGATTTGTTGTTTGTTCACAATTTGCTTTCCCACCCATCTTTATATCATCAGCAAACTTGGTGACATTACACTCTGTCCCTTCATCCAAGTCATTAATATAGATTGTAAATAGTTGAGGACCCAGTACCGATCCCTGCGGCACCCCACTAGTTACTGTTTGTCAACCGGTAAATGACCCATTTATCCCGACTCTCTGTTTTCTGTTATATTAGCAAGGATAGAGGATTGGCTAACTATTACCCCCAACTCAGTGAACTTTTATCTTGTGCAGTAACCTTTTATGTAGCACTTTATCAATGCCTTCTGGAAATCCAAATACACCATATCCACTGGTTCCCCCTTATCCACCCTGCTCATTACATCCTCAAAGAACTCCAGCAAATTTGTCAAACATGATTTCCCTTTCATAAAACCATGCTGACTCTGCTTGATTGAATTATGCTTTTCCAAATGTCCCACTGCTGCTTCCCTTAATAATGGACTCCAGCATTTTCCTATCTACAGATGTTAGGCTAACTGGTCTATAGCTTCTTGCTTTTTGTCTGCCTCCTTTTTTAAATAGGCGCATTACATTTGCAGTTTTCCAATCCGCTGGAACCGCCCCAGAATCCAGGGAATTCTGGTAGATTACAACCAATGCTTCCGCTATCTCTGCAGCCACTTGTTTTAAGACCCTAGGATGTAAGCCATCAGGTCCAGGGGACTTGTCTGCCTTTAGTCCCATAAGTTTACTGAGTTCTACTTCTTTAGTGATAGTGATTGTATTAAGTTCCTCGCTCCCTATAGCCTCTTGATTATCCACTGTTGGGATGTTTTTCGTGTCTTCTACCGTGAAGACCGATGCAAAATATTTATTCAACGTCCCTGCCATTTCCCTGTTCTCCATTACTAATTCCCCAGTCTCATCCTCTAGGGGACCAACATTTACTTTAGCCACTCTTTTCCTTTTTACGTATCTGTAGAAATTCTTGCTGTCTGTTTTTATATTTCGTACTAGTTTACCTTCATAATCTATCTTCCCTCTCATCATTTTTTTTAGTCATTCTTTGCTGGCTTTTAAAAGTTTCAGAAGCCTCTGGCCTCCCACTAGTCTTGGCCACATTGTATGCCCTTGTTTTCAATTTGATACCATCCCTTATTTCCTTCGTAAGCCACGGATGGTTATCCTTTCTCTTACAGTCTTTCCTTCTCATTAGGATATATTTTTGTTGCGAGTTATGAGATATTTCCTTAAATGTCTGCCACTGCTCATCAACCGTCCCAAATGTAATCTCTTTTCCCAGTCCACTTTAGACAACTCTGCCCTCATTCCTTTGTGATCTCCTTTATTTAAGCTAAGGACACTAATTAGAGATCCAACTTTCTCACCCTCCAACTGAATTTGAAATTCAACCATGTTATGGTCACTCATTCAGAGATCTCCTACGTGATCATTTATTAATCCTGTCATAAGAACATAACAACATAAGAAATAGGAACAGGAGTAGGCCATACGGCCCCTGGAGCCTGCTCCACCATTCAATAAGATCATGGCTGATCTGATCATGGATTCAGCTCCACTTCCCCGCCCGATCCCCTTATCCCCTTATCGATTAAGAAACTGTCTATTTCTGTCTTAAATTTATTCAATGCTCCAGCTTCCACAGCTCTCTGAGGCAGCGAATTCCACAGATTTACAACCCTCTGAGAGAAGAAATTTCTCCTCATATCTGTTTTAAGTGGGTGGCCCCTTATTCTAAGTTCATGCCCTCTAGTTCAAGTCTCCACCATCAGTGGAAACATCCTCTCTGCATCCACTTGTCAAGCCACCTCATAATCTTATACGTTTCAATATGATCACCTCTCATTCTTCTGAATTCCAATGAGTAGAGGCCCAATCTACTCAACCTTTCCTCATAAGTCAACCCCCTCATCCCCGGAATCAACCTAGTGAACCTTCTCTGAACTGCCTCCAAAGCAAGTATATCCTTTCGTAAATATGAAAACCAAAACTGCATGCAGTATTCCAGGTGTGGCCTCACCAATACCTTATATAGTTGTAGTAAGACATCCCTGCTTTTATACTCCATCCCCTTTGCAATAAAGGCCAAGATACCATTGGCCTTCCTGATCACTTGCTGTACCTGCATACTATCCTTTTGTGTTTCATACACAAGTACTCCCAGGTCCCACTGTACTGCGGCACTTTGCAATCTTTCTCCATTTAAATAATAACTTTCTCTTTGATTTTTTTCTGCCAAAGTGCATGACCTCATACTTTCCAAAATTATACTGTATTTGCCAAATTTTTAGCCTGTCTATGTCCTTTTGCAGAATTTTTGTGTCCTCCTCACACATTGCTTTTCCTCCCATCTTTGTATCATCAGCAAACTTGGTTACGTTACACTCAGTCCCTTCTTCCAAACCGTTAATCTAGATTGTAAATAATTGGGATCACAGCACTGATCCCTGTGGCACCACACTAGTTACTTGTTGCCGACCAGAGAATGAACCATTTATCCCGACTCTCTGTTCTGTTAATTAGCCAATCCTCTATCCATGCTAATATATTACCCTCAACCCTGTGAACTTTTATCTTGTGCAGTAACCTTTTACGTGGCACCTTGTCAAATACCTCTGGAAGTCCAAATACACCACATCCACTGGTTCCCCTTTATCCACCCTGTTCGTTACATCCTCAAAGAACTCCAGCAAATTTGTCAAACACTACTTCCCCTTCATAAATCCATGCTGACTCTGCCTGACCAAATTTTGCTTTTCCAAATGTCCTGCTAATACCTCTTTAATAATGGACTCCAACATTTTCCCAACCGCAGATGTTCGGCTAACTGGTCTATAGTTTCCTGCTTTTTGTCTGCCTCCTTTTTTAAATAGGGGCATTACATTTACAGTTTTCCAATCTGCTGGGACCTCCCCAGAATCCAGAGAATTTTGGTAAATTACACAGTACCAGATCTAAGATAGTCTGCTCCCTGATTGGTTCCGCAACGTACTGTTCAAGGAAACTATCCCGGATACAAGCTATGAACTCTTCCTCCAGCTACACTGACCAATTTGCTTTGTCCAATCAATATGAAGGTTAAAATTGCCAATGATTATTGCCATTCCTTTTTACAAGCCTCCTTTATTTCTTGATTTATACTCTGTTCAACAGTGTAGCTATTTTTAGAGGGCCTATAGACTACACCAGTGACTTTTCCCCTTTATTTTTCCTTATCTCCACCCAAACTAATTCAACATCTTGATCTTCTGAGCTAATATCGTTTCTCACTAATGCACTAATCTCATCCTTTATTAACAGTGCTACCCCACCTCCTTTTCCTTTCTGTCTGTCCTTCCGAATTATCAAATACCCCTGAATAGTTAGTTCCCAGTCCTGGTCACCTTGCAACCACGTCTCTGTAATGGCTATCAGATCATACCAATTTTTATCTATTTGTGCTGTCAACCCATCTATTTTGTAATGAATGCTACATGCATTCAGATAAAGAGCTTTTAAATTTGTTTTTTTTACCATTTTTACCTACATTGACCCCATTTTCTGATTCACCGTTACGTTCCGTCCCTCCCTGGCACACTCTGGTTTTAGTTTCTCCCAGTGCTACCCTGATCTATTGCCTTCTCCTTATTCTTTGAGTTTTTAAATTTTTGCTCACCTGAATCCTCTACCCCACTAATTAGTTTAAAGCCCTGTACAGCCCTAGTTATTTGATTCACCAGGACCCTAGTCCCAACACGGTCTAAATGGAGCCCGTCCAAACGGAACAGCTCCCTCTTACCCCAGTACTGGTGCCAGTGTCCCACGAACCAAAACCCATTTCTCCCACACCAGTCTTTGAGCCACGTGTTTAACTCTCTGATCTTATTTACCCAAATTTGCTCGTGGCTCAGGTAGTAATCCAGAGATTATTATCTTTTGTGGTTCTGCTTTTTAATTTAACTCCTAGCTACTCGTATTGCCTCAGCAGAACCTGTTTCTGTGCCCTACCTATGTCGTTGGTACCCACATGAACCACGACAACTGGATCTTCCCCCTCCCATTCCAAGTTCTTCTCCAGCCCTGAGGATATGTCCTTAACCCTGGCAGGCAACACAGCCTTTGGGACTCACACTCTCGGCTGCAGAGAACCTTATCTATCCCCCTAATGATACTGTCCCTTACCTACAACGTTTCTTTTTACTCCCCCCACTTGAATAGCCCCCTGTACCACGATGTTGTGGTCAGTTTGTTCATCCTCCCTGCAGTCCCTGCTTTTGTCCACACAGGGAGTAAGAGCCTCGAACCTGTTAGACAAGATCAAGGGCTGAGGCTCCTTCATCACTCCACCCTAGTCCTCATACCTTCCTCACTAATAGTCACACCCTCCTGTCTCTGGCCACGGATCGAATTTGAATTAATTACTCTAATTGGTGTGACTAGCTCCTGGATCGCGGCATTCAGGTAACTCTCCCCCCTCCCTGATGTATCGTGGTGTCTGCAGCTTGTACTCCAGCTCATCAACACGGAGCCAAAGTTCCTCGAGCTGCAGACACTTGCTGCAGATGTGGTCGCCGTGGACCTCAATGATGTCCACCAGCTTCCACATGTTGCAGCAGTGACACATCATCTGCCCTGCCATCTCTAATGTATTTAATTAATTGGATTTAGTTTTTAGTTATTAATCCCAGCCATTAATTTAAAGCAAGAAAAGAGAGAAAAACTCACCAACCAATCACTTCCCTGCCTTCCTGTGATGTTAAATGTAGTTGTCCTTCTCTACCCTCTCCCTCACTTTCCCTCCTTCTCTACCCCTCCCTCACCCCCTCCCTCCTCCTCCTCCCCCTCCTCCTCCTCCCCCCTCCTCCTCCCCCTCCCGCCTCCCATTCCCCCCTCCCCCTCCCTGATAGTGGCTGCACAAATAAGGCAAACATATGTATTGATCTCTTGTCATCATCAAGGTCAATGAGCAATTGGGTAATACAAATATCCATATCCTAAGTGATTGTTTTCCTGTAGTGCAGTCTGTTAATCTAAACAATACACCATCTATTTGCCTCCTGTTGCAACATAGTAATAATAATGCAGATCAAGTCATATAATTTACCAGCATTACACATTTAGCTATCCATATATAGCTATCAGCTAATCAGATATCTTGACAATTTGAATTTAAAATATAACAAACAAGTTATCTTTAAATAGACTTTATAGTCACAAGGTTAACTTATTTTTATTGGTGGACGACTAGCCAGCAATCCCTCTGGGAAGGGGACACAGGGCCAGAGGTAAATGCAGAGGAGATGGCTCCAAGGTGACAAGCAAAATGGAATATCTGAACTAAATCAACCCTCTGTCGTAGATGTGGCTCCAATAACCTTGCAAGCCATTGGACCAATGGGAAGGGTGGTTCTAGACAGACAAGCAACTAGAAACTTGTCCTCACCTTTCACCCCACCAGCCTCCCCGTTCAGCGGATCATCCTCTGCCATTTCCACCACCTCCAGCATGATCCCACCACCAATCACATCTTCCCTTCCCCTCCCCTCTCAGCGTTCCGAAGGGATCGCTGCCTCCGCAACACCCTGGTCCATTCCACTGTCACCCCAAGCACCCCCTCCCTTTCCCATGGCACCTTCCCATGCAAGCGCAGGAGATGCAACACCTGCCCTTGTATCTCCTCCCTTCCCACTATCCAGGGCCCCAAATACTCCTTCCAGGTGAAACGGCGATTTACTTGTATTTCTTTCAATTTAGTATACTGTATTCGCTGCTCACGATGTGGTCTCCTCTACATTGGGGAGACCAAGCATAGATTGGGTGACTGCTTCGCAGAACACCTTCATTCAGCCTGTAAGTGTGACCCCAAGCTTCCGGTCGCCTGTCAGTTTGATTCTGCACTCCACTCCCACCATGATCTCTCCGTCCTCGGACTCCTACACTGTTCCAGTGAAGCTCAGCACAAGCTCGAGGAACAGCACCTCATCTTTCGTTTAGGCACTTTACAGGCTTCTGGACTCAACATCGAGTTCAACAATATCAGAGCATAACCTCTGGCCATCTTTGGCTCCCTTCCCCTCCCATCCCGTTTCCCCCCCCCCCCCCCCTCCATCTTATGTTTTTTGCTTCTTCCCTTTTTGTTCTCTTTGTCTCTAATGGCAGCAAGTCATTATTCCACCATTCATACCCTATCCAGCTTAACCTTTTTCTAACCTCTGTCATTACTATTTCAATTCGGCCCATCATCCCTTTTGTCTCTCTAATCTCTCCTGCCTTCCATCCTATCACAGACCTTCCCTTTTATTCTATCTTCCCCTCCCCCTTCCAGTGCTGAAGAACGTGCTCTTTTCAAATCCTGTTCTGACAAATTCGAAGTTGTGACAAAGGGTCATCGACCTGAAACGTTAACTTTGTTTTTCTCTCCACAGATGCTGCCTGATCCGCTGAGAGTTCCAGCAGTCTGTGTTTTTATTTCAGATTCCAGCATCCGCAGTATTTTGCTTTTAAACTAGAAACTTACGATTCCTTTGTACTGAAAGCTATGTTCTTAGCTGGTTAAGCTGTATTCAGCAGTACCCCTGTACAATCTTGAGGATTACTAAGCCTTGACCCTGCTAACTTGCGAATAAGCTCTCTGTACTTGGATAAGTGAGATGCGTCTCATACTGGGCAAACAAAAACCCCAAATGTTGGTGAAGATTTGATTGGAGATTCCGAAACCTGCTGATGGGTTTCTATGCCTCAGACATCTGACTGTCCCAAAACATTTTAATGGATTCTGATGCAGGCAGAAAAATGTCTCCTTACCCCTCCCTTTCCATCCCAGGTTAATTTATCAAACTTATCAAACAGCGGTTGCTAAATCTAACTTCTAATCTTGTTATTACATTAATTAAATGAACTAATTAATATATATTATATTTACAAAATGAATTTCCTGTATCTTGTGCATTTTGATAGTGAATTATAGCCGTTTATATTGTAAGTGTTGCTAACTTGGTTTCAATAACATCTGAAAACTGGTTCAAACTTTGCCAGCATGTATCAAACATTGTTTTCAAATTTAAGTTTGAATCAGATCAAAAAGCAGAAATCTTGTCTTTGCAGTTTCATTGTGTAATGATCAAATAATATCTAAATCATCTCTAATCCCATAACTCCAGATTATAAAGAAAGATTTGCATCTATATATCATCATAGGCACTCTCTCTCAAAATCGAGGAAGACTTGCTTTCATTCTAAAAGTGAGTTCTCAGGTGTCCAATATGGGAACTACAGTCTCTGTCACAGGTGGGACAGACAGTCGTTGGAGGAAAGGGTGGGTGGGGAGTCTGGTTTGCCGCAAGCTCCTTCCGCTGCCTGTGCTCCTTTTCTGCATGCTCTCGGCAATGAGACTCAAGGTGCTCAGCACCCTCCCGGATGCTCTTCCTCCACTTAGGGCGGTCTTTGGCCAGGGACTCCCAGGTGTCAGTGGGGATTTTGCACTTAATCAAGGAGGCTTTGAGGATGTCCTTGAAATGTTTTCTCTGCCCACCAGGGGCTCGTTTGCCATATAGGAGTTCAGAGTAGAGCGCTTTCTTTGGGAGTCTTGTGTAGGGCATGCGAACAATGTGGCTCGCCCAACGGAACTGGTCGAGTGTGATCAGTGCTTCGATGCTGTGGATATTGGCCTGATCGAGAACACTGACATTAGTGCATCTGTCCTCCCAGGGGATTTGCAGGATCTGGTGGAGAAATCATTGGTGGAATTTCTCCAGCGATTTGAGGTGTCTACTGTATATGATCCACGGCTCTGAGCCATACAGGAGGATGGGTATCATTACAGCCCCTGTAGACCATAAGCTTGGTGCCAGATTTGAGGGCCTGATCTTCGAACATTCTCTTCCTCAGTCGGCCAAAGGCTGCGCCGGCGCACTGGAGGCAGTGCTGATCCTTGTCGTCAATGTCTGCTGATAATAGGCTCCCGCGGTATGGAAAATGGTCCACGTTGTCCAGGGCCGCATCGTGGATCTTGATGACTGGGGGGCAGTGCTGTGTGGCGGGGTCAGGTTGGTGGAGGACCTTTGTCTTACGGATGTTTAGGGTAAGGCCCATGCTTTCGTACGCCTCGGTGAAGATGTTGATGATGACTTGGGAGTTCAGCCTTTGTGTGTGCGCAGACGCAAGCGTTGTCTGTGTACTGTATTTCGACGACAGAGGTTGGGACGGTCATGGATCTGGCCTGCAGGCGACGAAGAAGGCGTCTCATCTATATAGCACCTTTTACGACCTCCGGATGTCCAAAGCACTTTACAGCCAATGAAGTACATTTTGAAGTATAGTCACTGTTATAATGAAGGAAAGACAGCAGCCAATTTTCTCACAACAAGCTCTCACAAATGGCAATGCCATAATGACCAGATAATCTGTTTTTAGTGACTTTGAGGAATAAATATTGGCCAGGACATCGGGGATAACGCCCCAGCTCTTCTTCGAAATAGTGTCATATATATTTGCATTGGAGGCTGTTCAGAGAAGGTTCACTAGGTTGATTCTGGAGATGAGTGGGTTGACGTGTGAGGATAGGTTGAGTAGGTTAGGCCTATATACATTGGAGTTCAGAAGAATGAGAGGTGATCTTATTGAAACTTATAAGATAATGAGGGGGCTCGACAAGGTGCTTGTAGAGAAGATATTTCCACTCATTGGGGAAACTAAAACTAGGGGATATAGGGCTAGATTTTCCATTATTTTTGCATGCATAACATCCACTTAACGTCCATTTTAACGCTGAAGTGAGGTGTAACGCCCAGATAGCGCCCACTTAGCTACAAAATGGAAACTGACGCCCATTTTTCAGACACCTATCGCCGAGCGTTACTTTCGCCAGGTACGTAACGCTGGTTAAAAAAATACCGGCCGCCCACTTTTTTGGGGCGGAATCATCAGACCAACGTTACTTTCAGCACATAATTAATGCAGAGATTCAATAATGCCGCCTACCCACTTTTTTTTGTCGTAAAGATCAAATTTTCCAAAATTAACGCCTAGTATATCGCCCAATGTCACTTTCACCACCTCGCACACATTTTGCCCACAATATTGCTCGCCCAAAACACCGCTCTGAAAAAGTGGAACTGTTCTGAACTAATCACAGCGGTGTGGACGCCATTTTTCAAATCACAGATCGCTTCATTGAAAAGGCTGCTTCAACTTCGGGGGAGTTTGCATTGACTCTGGCGTTCTTCTCAGATGAAGTGACCATCTTTTCAGACTCTGGACGATTGGGTTTTACTGCAGGTATCTTTTAGTGTTGAAATTATTGCTTCTGAACAATCGGCATTATATTTTTAATGGAATGGGTCCAGCCATTTCTCAGCCTGCATCAATTATTACGCAGATGCTGCAGAGTGCAAATGGCACAACGTCTAATGCACACAATTATGTTCCCAATCTAAGACGTGCCAGACTGAAGTGGAGGTCCAGACATACACACCCCGCATTTACAGAGAGAAGAGGTCTTACCTCGACGTGTCAAAGTACATCTGCCTTTGGAGACTGTGCTTCCACAAAATTGTGATCACTGAAATATGCCAGTTCATCCGGGCAAATCTGCAGCCTGCCATCACCTTCAGGACATCACTGTCTGTTGAGGTTAAGGTCACCGCGGTACTGTTGTTCTAGGCATCCGGTTCCTTTCTGGATTTCGCAGTCGACAATACCGCTCTGTCTCACCATGTCACACATCGCTGCATTAGACAGGTCACGGAGGCCCTGTACGTGCATAGGATGGACTTTATCAGCCTCCCAATGACCACGGACGCTCAGACTGACAGGGCTGGAGCATTCTACCGCATTGCTAAGTTCCCCAAGGTGCAGGGAGCAATACAGTGTACTCACATCGCCATGCGGGCACCTTCTCAGGATCCAGAGAGCTTTTTTGCAACAGAAAAGGATTTCACTCCCTGAAGGTCCAACTAGTTGTCGACCACAACCAGATAGTAATGGCAGTAAATGCCAAATGTCCGGGCAGCTTCTATGAGGCTCACATCCTGCGTGAGAGCACTGTCTCTGACATGTTTAAGAGTCAGCCACAAGGACAATGCTGGATGCTTGGTGACAACCGATATAAGAACATAAGAACATAAGAAATAGGAACAGGAGTAGGCCATACGGCCCCTCGCGCCTGCTCCGCCATTCAATAAGATCATGGCTGATGTGATCATGGTCTCAGCTCCACTTCCCTGCCCGCTCCCCATAACCCCTTATCCCTTTATCGTTTATCGGGGAGGAGGCGTGGGAGATCGAGGAGGCCTATAAAAGGCCCAACAGTCGGGGAGTGGCAGCGTCGAGGAGGAGGTCTATAAAAGGCCCAACAGTCAGGGAGCGGCAGCATCGAGGAGGCCTATAAAAGGCCCAACAGTCAGGGAGCGGCAGCATCGAGGAGGATGCCAGCTGGTTCAGCTGCAACAGGGAGAGAAGGCAAAAAAAAAGTAGAAAGAAATCGAAGAGTGACGTCACAGCCAAGGGGGTAAGTGATTGGCTAGTGATTGGTGAGTAGTTTTTGTTTTTCTTTTCCTTTTATCAGTAGGTAACCAGTATCATTGTTGTTGCCAAATTAAGTTAATCTAGGGGTTAAGTCATGGCAGGTGAGCTTGGACACATGTCATGCTCCTCCTGTGCTATGCGGGAACTTGGGGACGATTCCAGTGTCCCTGATGACTATATGTGCAGGAAGTGTATCCAGCTGCAGCTCCTGACAGACCGCATTGTGGCACTGGAGCTGCGGGTGGATTCACTCTGGAGCATCCGCGATGCTGAGGATGCCGTGAATAGCACGTTTAGTGAGTTGGTCATACCGCAGGTAAAGGTTACACAGGGGATGGGTGACCAGCAGGAAGAGCAGTGGAAGGAAGATAGTGCAGGGGTCCCCTGTGGTCATCCCGCTCCAAAACCGATATACCGTTTTGGGTATTGTTGGGGGGATGACTCATCAGGGGAGGGCAGCAGCAGCCAAGTTCATGGCACCGTGGGTGACTCTGCTGCACAG
Source organism: Pristiophorus japonicus (assembly GCF_044704955.1). Classification (NCBI taxonomy): domain Eukaryota; kingdom Metazoa; phylum Chordata; class Chondrichthyes; family Pristiophoridae; genus Pristiophorus; species Pristiophorus japonicus. Next base: position 82,202,728 of record NC_091984.1, on the reverse strand, counting down.
GAGGACAGGAAAAAGAGTGGGAGAGCTATAGTGGTAGGGGATTAGATAGACGCTTCTGCGACTGCAATCGAAACTGCAGGATGGTATATTGCCTCACTGGTGCAAGGGTCAAGGATGTCTCGGAGCGGCTGCAGGAAATTTTGGAGGGGGAGGGTGAACAGCTAGTTGTTATGGTGCATATAGGTACCAACGATATCAGTAAAAAATGGGATGAGGTCCTACAAGATGCATTTAGGGAGCTAGGAGTTAAATTAAAAAGTAGGACCTCAAAGGTAGTAATCTCAGGATTTCTACGGTGCCACGTGCTAGTCAGAGTAGAAACATAGAAACATAGGTGCAGGAGTAGGCCATTCAGCCCTTCGAGCCTGCACCACCATTCAATAAGATCATGGCTGATCATTCACCTCAGTACCCCTTTCCTGATTTCTCTCCATACCCCTTGATCCCCTTAGCCGTAAGGGTCGTATCTAACTCCCTCTTGAATATATCCATTCAACTGGCATCAACAACTCTCTGCGGTAGAGATTTCCACAGGTTAACAACTCTGAGTGAACAAGTTTCTTCTCATCTCAGTCCTAAATGGCTTACCCCTTATCCTTAGACTGTGTCCCTTGGTTCCCCAACATCGGGAACATTCTTCCTGCATCTAACCTGTCCAGTCCCGTCAGAATTTTATATGTTGCTATGAGATCCCCTCTCATCCGTCTATACTCCAGTGAATATAGTCCCAGTCGATCCAGTCTCTCCTCACATGTCAGTCCTGCCATCCCGGGAATCAGTCTAGTGAACCATCGCTGCACTCCCTCAATAGCAAGAACGTCCTTCCTCAGATTAGGAGACCAAAACTGAACACACTATTCCAGGTGAGGCCTCACCAAGGCCTTGTACAACTGCAGTAAGACCTCCCTGCTCCTATATTCAAATCCCGTAGCTATGAAGGGCAACATATCATTTGCCGCCTTCACTGCCTGCTGTACCTGCATGCCAACTTTCAATGACTGATGTACCATGACACCCTGGTCTCGTTGCACCTCCCCTTTTCCTAATGTACCGCCATTCAGATAATTTTCTGCCTTCGTGTTTTTGCCACCAAAATGGATAACCTCACATTTATCCACATTATACTGCATTTGGCATGCATTTGCCCACTCACCTAACTTGTCCAAGTCACCCGACAATCTCTTAGCGTCCTCCTCACAGCTCACTCCGCCACCCAGCTTAGTGTTACCTGCAAACTTGGAGATATTACACTCAATTCCTTCATCTAAATCATTAATGTATATTGTAAATAGTTGGGGTCCCAGCACTGAGCCCTGCGGCACTCCACTAGTCACTGCCTGCCATTCTGAAAAGGACCCGTTTATCCCAAATTCGTGCTTCCTGTAAGCCAACCAGTTCTCTATCCACATCAGTACATTACCCCCAATACCATGTGCTTTAATTTTGCACACCAATCTCTTGTGTGGGACCTTGTCAAAAGCCTTTTGAAAGTCCAAATACATCACATCCACTGGTTCCCCTTGTAGTGTATGGAGAAAGAGTCAGACTGAACACTGTGAGCTCAAAGTAAAGTGTGACCGTAGTCTTTTATTGCAGGTCTCCAGAGTGGGATCCCTTGGGACTTTGGGGATTGAGTCCTCTGGTGGCTGTACAGAGTAAATACAAGTCCACATATATAACAACATTCCCCCCCCAAAGTCAATAGGGTAACTATTTCCAAAGTGAGTCGATCTGAGGCCCTTCTTGCCCTGGTTGATCGTCTCGGTGTGAAAACTGGTGGTGTTGAATCATTTGTTGAGCTCTCGCTGGGCTGCTATGCAGCTGGCCTTGCTGGGCTGCCTGGTGTGTTGGGCCCTGCAGGGTTGCTGTGGATGATGGGTTCTGCTTTGTGGTCAACTGTGGTGTCAGTTGCCACTGGTGTGTATGTTGGGGGATCAAAAAAGTAGGGACCAAGGTGGGTTGCTCTGGGTAGTCCATGAATCTGAGTTTGATTTGGTCCAAGTGTTTCCGGTGAATGAGTCCATTTGAAAGTTTGACCCGAAACACCCTGCTCCCCTCTTTGGCCAGTACAGTGCCGGGAAGCCACTTGGTACCTTGTACATAATTTAATACAAATACAGGATTATTGACTTCAATCTCACGTGACACATTTGCGCGATCATGGTATGCACTTTGTTGAAGCTGTCTGCTCTCTACCTGTTCATGTAAATCAGGGTGAACTAACGAGAGCTTTGTCTTAAGTGCTCTTTTCATGAGCAGTTCAGCAGGTGGGATCCCAGTGAGTGAGTGGGGTCTCGTGCGGTAGCTAAGCAGGACTCGGGATAGGCGCGTCTGCAGTGAGCCTTCAGTTACCCTCTTCAAGCCTTGCTTGATGGTTTGCACTGCTCGCTCTGCCTGACCATTGGACCCTGGTTTAAATGGGGCAGATGTGACATGTTTGATCCCATTACGGGTCATGAACTCTTTGAACTCAGCACTGGTAAAACATGGCCTGTTGTCGCTCACCAGGACATCGGGTAAGCCGTGAGTGGCAAACATGGCCCGCAGGCTTTCAGTAGTGGCAGCGGACATGCTAGCCGACATTATCTCACATTCAATCCACTTGGAGTACGCATCCACAACCACAAAGAACATTTTACCCAAGAATGGACCTGCATAGTCGACGTGTACCCTCGACCACGGTTTGGAGGGCCAAGAGCATAAACTTAGCGGCACCTCCCTGGGTACATTGCTTAACTGCGAGCATGTATTACATCTGTGAAGGGAGGACTATAAGTCCGCATCGATACCGGGCCACCACATGTGGGATCTGGCTATCGCTTTCATTATTACGATGCCTGGGTGGGTACTGTGGAGGTCATTGACTAAGGTATCTCTATCCTTCTTGGGGACCACTACTTGATTGCCCAACAGAAGGCAGTCTGCCTGTATAGACATTTCACCTTTGCACCACTGGAATGACTTTATCTCTTTCTGCATTTCCACTGGGACACTGGACCGACTCCCGTGAAGCACACAGCTTTTGACTAGAGATAATAAGGGGTCCTGGCTTGTCCAGGTTTTGATCTGCCGGGCAGTGACGGGTGATTGCTCACTCTCAAATGCTTCCATAACCATGGCTAGATCTGTGGGCTGCGCCATTTCCACCCCTGTGGTGGGCAATGGCAGCCTACCGAGAGCATCGGCGCAGTTTTCTGTGCCTGGCCTATGGCGGATGGCGTAGTTGTATGAGGACAACGTGAGCGCCCATCTCTGCATGCGGGCCGATGCGTTGGTATTTATACCTTTTACTCTCGGAAAACAGGGATATAAGTGGCTTATGGTCAGTTTCCAATTCGAATTTGAGCCCAAACAGGTATTGATGCATTTTCTTTACCCCATAGACACATGCTAACGCTTCCTTTTCAAACATGCTGTAGGCTCTCTCAGCCTTAAACAGACTCTTGGATGCATAAGCAACCGGTTGCAGTTTCCCGAAATCATTAGCTTGTTGCAATACACACCCGACGCCATATGACGACGCATCATATGTTAGTACCAAATGCTTACATGGATCATACAACACAAGCAATTTGTTTGAGCATAACAATTTTCTTGCTTTTACAAAGGCATTTTCTTGGCTTTTGCCCCAAACCCATTCGCCCCCTTTTCGTAGTAAGACATGTAGTGGTTCTAGCAGGGTGCTGAGACCGGTAAGAAGTTACCAAAATAGTTCAAGAATCCCAGAAACAATTGCAGCTCCATCACGTTCTGTGGCCTCGGTGCGTTCTCGATTGCCTCCCTCTTCGCGTTGGTGGGCCTGATGCCGTCCGCCGCAATCCTCCTTCCTAGGAACTCGACTTCAGGCGCCAGGAAAACGCACTTCGAGCGTTTTAAGCTGAGCCCCACGTAGTTGAGTTGACTAAGAACCTCCTCCAGGTTCTGCAGGTGCTCGACTGTGTTCCGACCTGTGACCACGGTGTGCGGGACCGACTTCAGTAAACTTTCCATGTTTCTCTGGAATATTGCCGCCGCTGATCGGATTCCAAACAGACATCTGTTATAAACAAAATGACCTTTGTGCGCGTTGATGCAGGTGAGGGCATTCGATGATTCCTCCAGTTCCTGCGTCATGCAGGCTGAATTCAGATCCAGCTTCGTGAACGTTTTTCCTCCCGCCAGCGTTGCAAAGAGGTCATTGACTTTTGGTAGTGGGTATTGGTCCTGCAGGGAGAAACGATTGATAGTTACTTTGTAATCGCCACAGATTCTGACAGTGCCGTCTCCCTTGAGGACTGGGACAATAGGTCTGGCCCACTCGCTGAACTTGATCGGTGAGATGATGCCCTCCCTTTGTAGCCGGTCTAGCTCAATCTCTACCCTTTCTCTCATCATGCACGGTACTGCTCTCGCCTTGTGATGGATAGGTCGCACCCCCGGAATTAGGTGGATCTGCACTTTTGCTCCTTGGAATTTCCTGATGCCTGGTTCGAACAGTGAAGGGAACTTGTTTAAGACCTGGGCACACGAAGTGTCGTCAACGGGTGATAGCGCTCTGATTCATCCCAGTTCCAGCGTATCTTTCCCAGCCAGTTCCTGCTGAGTAGCGTGGGACCATCCCCCGGTACTACCCATAGCGGTAGTTTCATAGGAGAGCTTTACGGTAGCACTGCCGATTTACAGGAATCAGTTCTTTTGTGTAAGTTCTTAGTTTCGTGCAAATTGGAGTTAAGACTGACCTTGAGGCCTTGTTGCACCACAACCTTTCGAAAGTCTTTTTGCCCATGATGGACTGGCTTGCGCCCGTGTCCAGCTCCATTGACAGCAGGAGTCCATTTAGTTCAACATTCAGCATTATCGGGAGTCAATTCGTGGTGAATGTGTGTACCCCATTGTACCTCTGCCTCCTTTCTCTGAGGCTCTGTTTCGTCATGATCCTCCTCTGCAACCTGGTGGTTTGCAGGTTTAACAGGCTTAGCAACTCGCCTGCGCACTCGTTGGAGATATCCCATTGTTCCATAGCCCTTGCAAATGTATCCTTTGAATCAGCATGAATGGAAACGATGATCACCCCCGCAGCGCCAATAAGGTGTTAATGGCCTTGCATTCATCACCCTTGATGGTGGACTCTGAGACATCTGCGGAGGTGTAGCTGCAGATATGTGTGACCTGCCCTGTACGTTATGATTTGAAAAGAACATCGCTTTGTTCACAGTACTTGTAGCAGCACTCGTGTGCTGAGAGATTTGCTTAGTATTGTCACTGGTGGCAATGAACGCCTGGGCTATCGCTATGGCCTTACTCAAGGTTGGGGTCTCTACAGTCAAAAGTTTGCGAAGTATGGTTTTGTAGCCAGTGCCAAGTCTGAAAAGGTCTCTGAGCATGTGCTCCAAATGTCCTTCAAATTCGCAATGTCCTGCAAGGCATCTTAGCTCGGCAACATAACTCGCCACTTCCTGGCCTTCAGATCTTTTGTAGGAGTAGAACCGGTACCTCGCCATCAGACCGTTTTCCTTCGGGTTCAAATGCTCTCGGACCAGTGTGCACAAATTGTCGTACGATTTCTCTCTGGGTTTCGCTGGAGTCAGCAGATTCTTTGAGGCCATACGTTGGTGCCCCACAGATGGTGAGGAGGATCGCCCTTCATTTGGCAGCACTCATTGGCCACGAAGTATTGGTCGAGTCGCTCCACAAAAGTTTTCCATTCATCTCCCTCCGAAAATTTCTCCAGGATGCCCACTGTTCTCTGCATCTTTGGGTTCGCTATCTGTATCTTGTTGCCAGTTGTTGAGTATGGAAGAGTCAGACTGAACACTGAGCGCAAAGTAAAGTGTGACCTTAGTCTTTTATTGCAGGTCTCCAGAGTGCTTCTCCAAATTTATCAAACATGACTTCCCTTTCATAAATCCATGCTGACTCTGCCTGACCGCATTTTGCTTTTCCAAATGTCCTGCTACTGCTTCTTTAGTAATGGACTCCAAAATATGGCCTAGCCACCTGGCTGATGACCCCCGCCACCCCCCGGCGTGACACCCACACCGAGGCCAAGAAGCGATACAACGAGAGCCACATGCAATGTGGTCCAGAAAACAATTAGTGTGGTTAAGCAGCGCTTTAGATGCCTGGACTACTCAGGAGGGGAGCTGCAATGCAACCCTGAGCAATAGCTCAATTCGTGGTCATGTGCTCCATGCTGCACAACCTGGCTATCAGAAGGGGACAAGAATTGTCAGAGGGACTGATGGTGCACTTCAGGAGAGAGAGGAAGAGGAGGACGTGGGGCTGGATGCTGACCTTGGGCCAAACAATCAGGCTGACCATGCAACCATGCCCACGCCCCCCTCCACACCGCAGAAAAGGGCCCATGGTGGCTAGATAGCTGCAAGACTCTTACATCAGGAGCTCATAAATGAGTGATTTATCTGAAAGTACATTGCTGTAATTGACAAAGTTGACACACTGCTGTCTGTGTTTACAGCTTAGACATCAATGGTGGGAATCACCTTGGTGCCAGTTAAAGTTTAAGTTGTTTCAAGTTAAGGATCCAGCTATCTGAGACAATGCGCAACAAGGTTATGTTGATTAAAAAACATTTAATACGACCATTGATCTGAAATCATAAATATCACGGGCAAAAGCACCCCACCCCACTTTTTCGACCATTGACATCAATCAAATGGTCAACATGTCCAGCAACACAGAAAGTAGGAGGGTGGCCCCCTCCCCCCCCATACATTACAACAAATTGCATACACCGAGATGGAGATATAATGAAGCCATCACCTGCGGACATGCACCTCACTTTCCTCCCCCCTCCCCAACTTCTCCCCACCTCTAACCCTTCCCCTCCTCGCTCCACGCTGCCTGGCTTAGGAACTCATCAGGTGGTGTCTCATTGGGGGAGGGGGGAGGAAATGAAGGCAGAGCCAGTGGTTGTACAGGTACGGGAGCAAGGGGGGGGTACATTCTCGGATCCAGAAGCAGGATCTTGGTCCTGCCTCTCATCTGTCATTGGCAGTGGTGGTGTAGAACCTAGGGGAGGAGTGCCACGCTCTAGGACCACTGGGAGGCCTGTGCCAGCAGTGTTCCTGACTATCGCCTCCAGGGCCTCGGCCATCCGCGGAATGTACTCCGTGATGGTGCTGGAGGTGGTGGCCAGCTGTCTGGATACGTCCCCCCCAATGCTTCGATGAGCTGGTCACCAAAGTCTACAGTCCTCCTGGACAACTGTACCATCTCTCTGCTGTGCGATGGCACTCGTGGAACAGACCTGCCGTGTCCACGGGACCTCCACAGGGTCGGCGCCATCCTGGGGATAAATGGGGTGCCCTGTGGCGAGGTGCTTGGGCCTGGTACCTCCAGAGTACAGGTGGGAATGGCTGGAGGAGCACTAGATGGCCTTTGGGTGGAATGCCTTCTGGAGCCTGGTGATGCAGATTCCTCAAAGTCGGCACTCTCATCCGTAGAGAACAGACCCAGAGGATTGACGGGCGAGAATCGGAGCTCCTCAGCAGCAGGTGTAGGATCGTCCGTCGAGTCTGGCCTCGCGCTCCCACCTTCTGGTCTCTGTGGTCTTGCCTTGGGACACTCTGCTGGCTGAGCTGCAAAACACAAATGAGGTTATTATAGGAGAAGGGGGTGCTAGGGTCACAAGGTGAGTCCAGCGCTACACACAGCATATGCACGACAAAAGGACCACCGCTATCAAAATCATCACAGACGTCACATTTCATGACCAACACATTGTGCATTGCAGTGATTTTCATTAGGCCAGCATTATTTACAAAATTATTTACAAATTTTACAAAACCATCTATCATATATTATTGTTCAGATATGAGTAGGTGTGGACTTTAGATCACGCAGTGGTGTATACTTTTACTCACGTGGCATCACTTCAGGGTCTGCAGCTGCTTGCGTGGCCATCCGGGGGTGCCTCCCCATGAGTGTGAGCACCCGCTCCTTGATGTCGCTGATGACTGGTCGCCCCCCACCTGTTCGGCTCTGCTCAGATCTAATCATCGATAGCTTCTTTTGTAAAAGGTAGCAGGACGACATGGCATAAGATCATTGCGTGATATCATTGCTAGGTACTGTCACAGCGACTGATACAACACATAACCGACAGATCTAATCATGATTATAATAATTGTCATTCTTTACCTAAAGACGTGCACCATGACCACAGGCTTTGAGTACAATATTTCCGGTAAAAGTGAAACACCTCACATCTGATGGTAGTCGCTCATGACTCTTACAAATCAAATTATATAGATATATCATGTTGGTTCCTTAGAGGACGAGACCGGGGAATTAGTAATGGGGGAATATGGAGATGGCAGAAATCTGAACAAATATTTTGTATCAGTCTTTACGGTAGAGGACACTAACAATATTCTGACAGTGGATAGTCTAGGGGGTATAGGCGGGGAGGAACTTAACACAATCACAATCACTAAGGAGGTGGTACTCAGTAAGATAATGGGATTAAAGGCAGATAAATCCCCTGGACATGATGGCTGCATCCTAGGGTCTTAAGAGAAGTACCGGCAGGGATTGTGGATGAATTGGTTATAATTTACCAAAATTCCCTGGTTTCTGGGGAGGTCCCAGCATATTGGAAAACTGCAAATGTAACGCTCCTATTTAAAAAAGGAGGCAGACAAAAAGCAGAAATCTAAAGACCAGTTAGCCTAACATCTATGGTTGGGAAAATGTTGGAGTCCATTATTAAAGAAGCAGTAGCAGGACATTTGGAAGAGTAAAATTCGGTCAGGCAGAGTCAGCATGGATTTGTGAAGGGGATGTCATGTTTGACAAATTTGCTGGAGTTATTTGAGGATGTAACGAACAGGGTGGATAAAGGGGAACCAGTGAATGTGGTGTATTTGGACTTCCAGAAGGCATTTGACAAGGTGCCACATGAAAGGTTACTGCACAAGGAAAAAGTTCATGAGGTTGGGGGTAATATATTAGCATGGATAGAGGATTGGCTAACGAACAGAGAACAGAGAGTCAGGATAAATGGTTCATTCTCTGGTTGGCAACTAGTAACTAGTGGGGTGCCGCAGGGATCAGTGGTGGGACCCCAACTATTTACAGTCTATATTAACAACTTGGAAGAAGGGACTGAGTTTAATGTAGCCAAGTTTGCTGACGATACAAAGATGGGAGGAAAAGCAATGTGTAAGGAGGACACAAAAAATCTGTAAAAGGACATAGACAGGCTAAGTGAGTGGGCAAAAATTTGGCAGATGGAGTATAGTGTTGGAAAGTGTGAGGTCATGCACTTTGGCAGAAAAAAATCAAAGAGCATGTTATTATTTTAATGGAGAAAGATTGCAAAGTGCTGCAGTGCAGGGGGACCTGGAGGTACCTGTGCATGAACACAAAAGGATAGTATGCAGGTACAGCAAGTGATCAGGAGGGCCAGTGGTACCTTGGCCTTTATTGGAAAGGTGATGGAGTATAAAAGCAGAGAATCTTACTACAGCTATATAAAGTATTGGTGAGGCCACACCTGGAATACTGTGTGCAGTTTTGGTTTCCATATTTACGAAAGGATATACTTGCTTTGGAGGCAGTTCAGAGAAGGTTCACTCGGTTGAATCCGAGGATGAGGGGGTTGACTTCTGAGGAAAGGTTGAGTAGTTTGGGCCTCAACTCATTGGAATTCAGAAGAATGAGAGATGATTTTATCGAAACGTATAACATTATGAATGAGCTTGACAAGGTGGATACAGAGAGGATGTTTCCACTGATGGGGGAGACTCGAATAAGGGGCCGCCCATTTAAAACAGAGACGAGGAGAAATTTATTTTCTCAGAGGGTTGTAAATCTGTGGAATTCACTGCCTCAGAGCTGTGGAAGCTGGGACATTGAATAAATTGAAGACCGAAATAGACAGTTTCTTAAACGATACGGGGTTATGGGGAGCGGGAGGGGAGGTGGGGCTGAATCCATGATCAGATCAGCCTTGATCTTATTGAATGGCGGAGCTGCTCGATGGGCCGTATGGCCTACTCCTGCTCCTATTTCTTATGTTCTTATGACAGGATTAATAAATGATTTCCTAGTAAAGGATCCTCTAGGAATGAGTGACCATAACCTGGTTGAATTTCAAATTCAGTTGGAGGGTGAGAAATTTAGATCTCAAATTAGTGTCCTAAGCTTAAATATAGGAGACTACAAAGGAATTTGAGTACAGGGGCAGGGAGGTGTTGCTACAGTTGTATAGGGCCTTGGTGAGGCCACACCTGGAGTATTGTGTACAGTTTTGGTCTCCTAACTTGAGGAAGGACGTTCTTGCTATTGAGGGAGTGCAGCGAAGATTCACCAGACTGATTCCCGGGATGGTGGGACTGACCTATCAAGAAAGACTGGATCAACTGGGCTTGTATTCACTGGAGTTCAGAAGAGTGAGAGGGGACCTCATAGAAACGTTTAAAATTCTGACGGGTTTGGACAGGTTGGATGCAGGAAGAATGTTCCCAATGTTGGGGAAGTCCAGAACCAGGGGTCACAGTCTAAGGATAAGGGGTAAGCCATTTAGGACCGAGATGAGGAGAAACGTCTTCACCCAGAGAGTGGTGAACCTGTGGAATTCTCTACCACAGAAAGTAGTTGAGGCCAATTCACTAAATATATTCAAAAGGGAGTTAGATGAAGTGCTTACTACTCGGGGGATCAAGGGTATGGCGAGAAAGCAGGAAGGGGGTACTGAAGTTTCATGTTCCGCCATGAACTCATTGAATGGCGGTGCAGGCTAGAAGGGCTGAATGGCCTGCTCCTGCACCTATTTTCTATGTTTCTATGAATGAGGGCAGAGTTGTCTAAAGTGGACTGGGAAAATAGATTAAAGTGTGGGGAGGTTGTTGAGCAGTGGCAGACATTTAAGAAAATATCTCATAACTCGCAACAAAAATATATCCTAATGACTAAGAGAAGGGATAACCATCCCTGGCTTACTAAGGAAATAAGGGATGGTATCAAAGTGAAAACAAGGGCATACAATGTGGCTGAGACTAGTGGGAGGCCAGAGGATTCTGAAACTTTTAAAAGCCAGCAAAGAATGACTAAAAAATGATGAGAGGGAAGATAGATTATGAAGGTAAACTAGCACGAAATATAAAAACAGCTAGTAAGTGTTTCTACAGGTACGTAAAAAGGAAGAGTGGCTAAAGTAAATGTTGGTCCCCTAGAGAATGAGACTGGGGAATTAGTAATGGAGAACAGGGAAATGGCAGGGACTCTGAATAAATATTTTGTATTGGTCTTCACGGTAGAAGACACTAAAAACATCCCAATAGTGGATAATCAAGGGGCTATACGTAGGGAGGAACTTAATACGATCACTAAAGAAGTAGTACTCAGTAAACTAATGGGACTAAAGGCGGCCAAGTCCCCTGGACCTGTTCGCTTACATCCTAGGGTCTTAAAAGAAGTGGCTGCAGAGATAGCGGCTGCATTGGTTGTAATCTACCAAAATTCCCTAGATTCTGGGGCGGTCCCAGCGGATTGGAAAACTGCAAATGTAATGCCCATATTTAAAAAAGGAGGCAGACAAAAAGCAGGAAACTAAAGACCAGTTAGCCTAACATCTGTATCATAGAACTGTACAGGACAGAAGGAGGCCATTCGGCCCATCATGCCTGTGCTGGCTCTGAATGAGCTACCCAATTAGTCTCACTCACCCCTCCTTGCTCTTTCCCCGCAGCCCTGCAAATCTTTCCTTTTCAAGTATTTATGCAATTCCCTTTTTGAAAGTTACGACTGAATCCGCTTCCATCATCCTTTCAGGCATCTTCAGTAACAGCGGCAACAGATGCCGGGAAAAGACAGGGCAGGATAGGGCTCGGTTGTGATGGCTACCACCAACAATCGCTCTCTAAGGCCCACAGGCCACTGCTCTCAGTTATCTTCTTCTGTGAGACTGATCCTTTGTCACTCACTTCTCTGTTGCTTGACTTCTTGCTTGCTTTCTTCTCCAGTTCGTCCAGAATTACAAAGGGGCGATAGCAAACGGGGGGCGGAGCCAGGACAATATCCTGAAACAACGCATAGCCACATTCTGCTTTTTGATAGCTCAGAGTAGGAACGGAACTATTTTCCTCTGATGGAGAGATCTGGCACCCGTAAAGAGCTCGGTCCTGCTGCTTTGTCCCTTTTTCTTCGTTGACGAGTGAGGAGCCTGATGTACCATGCAATGAGCCCCATGTGTCTCCAGTCACTGCAGGAAGATCCAGTTTAGTCTCATTCACATCGCCGTCTTTGACACTCAATGAATCAACCGTGGACGTTCCAGATTTAGTTGCTGCAACATTGCCAGTCTTCACCTCGACAGATTCTGGCACATATTTCATCAGGGGATAGCTGATAGCATCGTAGCCAAATGGTGTTTCAACAAGTGATTCTTTCAGATCATCCCGGAGCTCTAAGGAGGAGGTGCTGAGGTTTGGGGGAAGCTGAATGTGCTTGACTCCTGCCCAGATCTGCAAGGCTCGCCCAATTTCAGCTTCTACGACCTCTCCTTCATTACTTTGAACTTCAATGGTAAATGGAGAACCCTGCACCACCTCCTGTATCTCCTCACCGAGGATCACCAGCTTAGTAGCTTCAGCGGCGGGACGGCCATTGATCCACATTCCATCATAAACAACACTACTGCAGTGAATCATGCAGCCTCGCCCATTAAACAGGTCATTTCTCCACTGTCCCTCATAAAGGGAACTATCTGCACACTGCAGCATGCCATGGCCCTGTCGCCGGTCCAGGACCCAGTTTCCCTGGTAGTGGTCCCCGTTCTTATAGTATATCTCTCCTTCTCCATGTTTCTTATGGTTGTGGAAGGAGCCTCGTTATATCTGCCGCTCTTTATCAATCAGTGTTCCATATCCTGAGGCGGCCTAGTACCGAACACCATTCCCTTCTATTTCTCCGTTCACAAACTCCCCCGCGTAGTAACTGCCATCCTTCATTAGTAATTTCCCATTACCATGTTTTTTCCCACTTTTCCATTCTCCCTCAACGAAAAAAGCTGTTTGGATAAACGTACAGACCAAACCTGTCCCGCAGCTGCTGCTTCACCTCCCCGACATAGCCACCACAAGCCGCCCGCTCCTCCATGGCATCGCGGCCCCGCCACCAATAACGCCGCCAGCCATTGGTCAGGCCACCGGCGCCGTTGCTAGGGAAAACCCACCAATCACGATTCTGAGTTTGCACAGGTCCAACTCCCCCAACCAACGCCAGAGACAAGTTGGGAAAATGCTGGAGTCCATTATTAAGCAAACAGCAGTGGGACATTTGGAAAAGCATAATTCAATCAAGCAGAGACAGCATGGTTTTATGAAAGGGAAATCATGTTTGACAAATTTGCTGGAGTTCTTTGAGGATGTAACGAGCAGGGTGGATAAGGGGGAAGCAGTGGATGTGGTGTATTTGGATTTCCAGAAGGCATTTGATAAGGTGCCACATAAAAGATTACTGCACAAGATAAAAGTTCACGGGGTTGGGGGTAATATATTAGCAAGGATAGAGGATGGGCTAACTAACAGAAAACAGAGAGTCGGGATAAATGGGTCATTTTCGGTTGACAAACAGTAACTAGTGGGGTGCCGCAGGGATCGTTGCTGGATCCTCAACTGTTTACAATCTGTATTAATGACTTGGATGAAGGGACAGAGTATAATGTCGCCAAGTTTGCTGATGATATAAAGATGGGTGGGAAAGCAAATTGTGAGCACTCAAAAAATGTGCAAAGGGACATAGACAGGCTAAATGAGTGAGCAAAATATTGGCAGCTCGAATATAATGTGGGAACATATCAGGTTATCCACTTTAGCAGAAAAAATAGGAAAGCAAATGATAATTTAAATGGAGAAAAATTGCAAAGTGCTGCAGTACAGAGTGACCTGGGGGTCCTTGTCAATGAAACACAAAAAGTGAGTATGCAGGTACAGCAAGTAATCAGGAAGGCAAATGGAATGTTGATCTTTATTGCAAAGGGGATAGAGTATAAAAGCAGAGAACTCCTGCAACAACTGTACAGGGTATTGGTGAGGCCACACCTAGAGTGCTACGTACAGTTTTGGTCCCTGTATTTAAGGAAGGATATACTTGCATTGGAGGCTGTTCAGAGAAGGTTGATTCCGGAGATGAGGGGGTTGACTTATGAAGATAGGTTGAGTAAGTTGGGCCTATACTCATTAGAGTTCAGAAGAATGACAGATGATCTTATTGAAACATATAAGATAATGAGGAGGCTCGCCAAGGTGGATGCAAAGAGGATATTTCCACTCAATAGGGGAATCTAAAACTAGGTGACATGGTCTCAGAATAAGGGGCCGCCCATGTAAAACTGAGATGAGGAGGAATTTCTTCTGAGGGTTGTAAATCTATATAATTCTCTGCCCCAGAGAGCTGTGGAGGCTGGGTCATTGAATATATTTATGCCAGAGATAGCCAGATTTTTGAGCAATAAGAGAATAAAGGATTATGGGGAGCGGGCAGGGAAGTGGAGCTGAGTCCATGATCAGATCAGCCATGATCTTATTAAATGGCGGAGCAGGCTCGAGGGGTCAGGTTGCCTACTGCTGCTCCTATTTCCCATGTTCTTAAGGGGAGGGGGAGGGAGGGAGGGTGCGGGATGGAGAGGGAGAGAGAAGAAGGGAGGAAGAAAGAGGGAGGGAGAAGGTGAGGGTGGGATGGAGAAGGAAGATGGGAGGGAAAATGAGTGACGGAGGGAGAGAGAGGGTGGATATCAGCGTTGATTCTGTAGACGCAGATGATAGTCTAAACAAGTACTATTGCAATAAAGGCCTCAATTTTGGCCGAGCCCGTTTTTCACCGCACTTATCGGAGTTGCGCCGCTTATCTATGCTCTGAAGTGTGTCGAAATTTTTTTTTGCCACTTTGGCCACTGACCGGCCTCTTCACTGCAGTCGCGCAGTGTGGCCAGTCGAGTCGGGGTTGGAGCCAGTGTTCTGCGCTGGAAAATGTGCCAGAACATCTGCACATGCGCAGTGGAGTCCGCTGGTGATGTCTGCGCATGAGCAGTAGCAGTTTCAGAGCTTGGTGATGTTCTTCCTCCCTGTGCTGCTGGGCTCCTTTAGGTAAAAATCTCTGCATTTATTCTGCCTCCTTTGTTGGGCTAGAGGCGGGCAGGAGAACTGATAGAAATCACCGGCAGGCAGGAACACTATCAGTTCTCCTGCCCGTCTCTAGCCCTGGCCAAGTGGCCTCCTGGTGCGATCAATCTCTTAGTAACACCGTGGGCTGCCCTGACCTGTATGTGAACACCACCGCAGGTTGGGGCTATAAATAGAGCTGGAGTGCCGGGCCCTGGAACATCGTGGTGGAGGTGCGGCAAATGAGGGGCCCAGAAGAGCTGAGGGTCCAGGGACAGCACTGACCTACCCACACTGTGATATGTGTGCGCACTAGGTCCATGCAGCAGAGCAGGTCTCCAGTCGTCTTGGTTAATCCTTGCCACTGGATAAAGGCCTAGCTCTGTCAAGCCCGTGTGGTGGCTGATGTGCAACAGTCACCACACATTAAAAAAAATTCACGCACAGACATCTTCCACCCCCTCAACTGGAGTTCAGGAGTGGAACATCAGGTCCTTCATTGAAACATCTGTTAACTCTCGTAGAAGCAAGTCATCCTCTTTTGAGGGACCGCCTATGATGAAGATGAGGAGTATATCTAAGAGATCGATCGCACCGGGAGGCCACTGGCTGAGTGGCCTCCCGGTGCGTTGTCCTGCCCCTAGCCCAGGCTGAGTGGTCTCCCGCTTCCCCGATGCTTTCCCGGACCGAGTTTGAAGATGAAGGTAGGACTTCAATTTTTTATTTCTTACTTAATTGTTAGTACTTTTTGTTTGCAAACATTGCTAAGGGTAAGGCTTGGTTGGTTTAGGTGCAGGTCCTCTCCGCTTCCTGCCCCATCCCAGGCCGAATGGCCTCCGATGTACCTACCTGCGCCGATTTCTTTAACTCTTCAAGGGTTTTCTCAAGTGGCCACATACGCTGGCCTAAGTAGAAATGGAGTAATTATTAGCTGGCCAAAGTTGCCTAAATGGGCAGAACTGACGTAGGTGGCTGGAAATGCCCCCTTTTGAGAAAAAAAAATTAACCTAAAAAAAATGTAACTAAGTGAGTTACGCTGGTGCAAATTGATTGGGGAAACTGGGGATTTTTAAGTTATGCCAAAAAAAGCAGGTTACTCCAAAAAAAAACGGAGCAACTCCTGGTCAAAATTGAGCCCATTGATACTAATTTGAATGCAAATGTTTTACGGGTCACTACTACTACAACAAAGTTGTTACAGTCACATCCATGCATCAAGATTACTCTGCAACTGTTGTCCTATTGCTAAAAGAACAGCTTTAACTTAGCCAATACATGCAGCAGGAGCAGCAGCACAGACCAGTGGAGGCTCGAGGAAGATGGCTAAGGGGGCAAGGGCCAAGACAGCCTTGCAGCATGCGGGACGTGTGGAATAGGATGTGTTGCCTCAACAGGAGAGGAAAAATATATCGGGAGGTTGTGTTTCAGCAGGCAGGCAGTCACTGACCTATGTGATTTGTTGAAGCTGGAATTGGAGCCAAACATCAGGACACACCCAGCACTGCCTGTGGCAGTGAAGGTTATGGTGGCCCTCAACATCCATTACCACAGGCTCATTCAAGATTGCGAACGGTGACATAAACAACACCAGTCAGTTTGCTCTCCATACAGCCATCGAGCAAGCGGCAAATGCCCTTTTTACAAGGAGAGAGCAATACATCACTTTCCCACTACAGGTTGTCGATCAGGAGGGAGTTGTCGGATTTGTCCACATTGCTGGGTTGCCCCAGGTGCAAGGTATAATTGACAGCACACATATTGTCCCTATCAAGAACCAGCAATGCTTTATAACAGGAAGGGGTTCCACTCGCTGAATGTTCAGCTGGTCTGTGACTACAGGCAGTGAATAATGCAGGTCTGTGCCCGTATTCTTGGCAGTAGTCATAAGGCCTTCATACAGCGCTAGTCCTCAATCCCCCAGTCTGCAACCCAGGGGGAATATCCCCCAGTACATTTGACTCATGATTCCTGACAGGAACCCAGGCACAAATACAGTGAGAGCCACGCTCAAACCAGAGCTGTCAATAAGCAAATCATAGGCGCCCTAAAGCAAAGATTCTGGTGCAATCCTGCAGCATAGCCCCGAGTAATTCTTCAGATTTGGAGTGGGTTGCTGCATGCTACACAACAATGCCATTGAGAACTCAAGCCTTGCAGCCGCCTCCACACGAAGAAAGTGCAGGAGCAAGATGAAGAAGAGACGAGGAAAACATGGATGAAGAGGAAGATCAAAGCCGAACAATGCTGTCAGCTGCCAGAGCTGCAAGGCAGCAAATTATTGAGGCAAGATTCTCCTAAGCAAACACCCCCCTCAGAACACCAACAGTCCCCGCATTTGATCCACTCACTCCGTCCACTCATCTTCTGCATGCCCTCCAAAACTATTTCATGAGGAATGCAAGACCAAAGATATAAAGAATAACATCAATGAAAAAAAACCTCTTTATTGTACACATTGTGGATATAACAATTTCTAGTTACCTGCATCCAAAGTGCACCTCTCCTTTAAATAGCTTCAGGGACATCAGATATTTAAGTCCACGATTAGGCAAGCTGCTGATTAAGTGTGACTAATGGTAGTAGCCGTTTAATGATAATGAGAGCGTCTGACCAGTTTTGCCTCCTAATTGCACCCATGTGATTAGTCACGCACTGCTGGTGCAACATAATTCTGGGTCTAAAAACAGACAAAGACAAATATGTCTCTGCCAAAAGGGCCAAAAAATGCGGTCAGAGGCATACCGTGGGAGTGCGCCTCCGATCCGTGAAAATGACGCGAGGCTGAAAAAACATGTGGTCTGACGCTACAAGGCGGAGGGCAGCTTAATGGTCCATGGATCCCAGGGATTGCAGGTGGTGCGGAAGTGTGCCTGGGATCACGTGGGCTTGGTCCCCCAATCACAAAAAAGAATTCAATCCCCGTAATGCGATTTAATGGAATTCCAAAATCAGATTTAATTACAATTTACAGGATTGGAATGTAATTTATAAATAGCTTCATTCCACCAACCTCTCAAAGTTTCATTAATTTTCAACATCATTAAAACTCTAATCCAGGCCAATATTTGCAGAAACTCATGATTCAGTGTATGGGTATAATTTCCGATATGAAAATGTTTAAATCATGCCCGAGGTATCCCTTTACAACACAACATTTCCAAATGCAATTGCTGGCCAGTAGGTGGGCAAACAGCTCAACTCTGTGCCAGCAATTCCTTTCTCGTGGGCCACGCGGATGGCCTGTCAAGGTATACGTTGATAGACCCCAAGTTCCGGATTTCGCGCAATCCCAAACTTGTGGTGGATTTCAAAGGAGGTTACAGACTGCAAAATTTGGGCCGTAGGTAATGGGTGTGGGCGATCAGTGAAGTAATCTCATCTGCCTGCCATACCAAAAGAATGATGAGAATGTGAAACTTGCTACCAGATGAGTAGTTGAGGCGATTAGCATGGATGCATAGAAGGGGAAGCTAGTTAGATGCACAAGGGAGAAAGGAATATGTTATGCTGATAGCTTTAGATGAAGTAGGGTGGAAGGAGGCTCGTGTGGAGCATAAACACTGGCATAGACCTGTTGAGCCAAATGGCCAGTTTCTGTGGTGTAAATTCTATGTACCCCATGGTCCTATAAAAATTCATGTCCACAGCCCTCAACTAATTACCTCTAGTCATAAAAACATAAGAATTAGGAACAGGAGTAGGCCATCTAGCCCCTCGAGCCTGCTCCGCCATTCAATAAGATCATGGCTGATCTGGCCGTGGACTCAGCTCCACTTACCACCCGCTCCCCGTAACCCTTAATTCCCTTATTGGTTAAAAATCTAGCTATCTGTGACTTGAATACATTCAATGAGCTAGCCTCAACTGCTTCCTTGGGCAGAGAATTCCACAGATTCACAACCCTCTGGGAGAAGAAATTCCTTCTCAACTCGGTTTTAAATTGGCTCCCCCGTATTTTGAGGCTGTGCCCCCTAGTTTTAGTCTCCCCTACCAGTGGAAACAACCTCTCTGCCTCTATCTTGTCTATCCCTTTCATTATTTTAAATGTTTCTATAAGATCACCCCTCATCCTTCTGAACTCCAACGAGTAAAGACCCAGTCTTCTCAATCTATCATCATAAGGTAACCCCCTCATCTCCGGAATCAGCCGAGTGAATCATCTCTGTACCCCCTCCAAAGCCAGTATATCCTTCCTTAAGTAAGGTGACCAAAACTTCACGCAGTACTCCAGGTGCGGCCTCACCAATACCCTATACAGTTGCAGCAGGACCTCCCTGCTTTTGTACTCCATCCCTCTCGCAATGAAGGCCAACATTCCATTCGCCTTCCTGATTACCTGCAAACTAACTTTTTGGGATTCATGCACAAGGACCCCCAGGTCCCTCTGCACCTCAGCATGTTGTAATTTCTCCCCATTCAAATATTCCCTTTTACTGTTTTTTTTCCCCCCAAGGTGGATGACCTCACACTTTCCGACATTGTATTCCATCTGCCAAACCTTAGCCCATTCGCTTAACCTATCCAAATCTCTTTGCAGACTCTCTGTCCTCTACACAACCCGCTTTCCCACTAATCTTTGTGTCATCTGCAAATTTTGTTACACTACACTCTGTCCCCTCTTCCAGGTCATCTATGTATATTGTAAACAGTTGTGGTCCCAGCACCGATCCCTGTGGCACACCGCTAACCACCGATTTCCAACCCGAAAAGGACCCATTTATCCCGACTCTCTGCTTTCTGTTCGCCAACCAATTCTCTATCCATGCTAATACATTTCCTCTGACTCCGCGTACCTCTATCTTCTGCAGTAACCTTGTGTGGCACCTTATCGAATGCCTTTTGGAAATCTAAATACACCACATCCATCGGTTCACCTCTATCCACTATGCTCGTTATATCCTCAAAGAATTCCAGTAAATTAGTTAAACATGATTTCCCCTTCATGAATCCATGCTGCATCTGCTTGATTGCACTATTCCTATCTAGATGTCCCGCTATTTGTTCCTTAATGATAGTTTCAAGCATTTCCCCACTACAGATGTTAAACTAACCAGCCTATAGTTACCTGCCTTTTGTCTGCCCCCTTTTTTAAACAGAGGCATTACATTAGCTGCTTTCCAATCCGCTGGTACCTCCCCAGAGTCCAGAGAATTTTGGTAGATTATAACGAATGCATCTGCTATTACTTCCGCCATATCTTTTAATACCCTGGGATGCATTTCATCAGGACCAGGGGACTTGTCTACCTTCAGTCCCATTAGCCTGTCCAGCACTACCCCCCTAGTGATAGTAATTGTTTCAAGGTCCTCCCTTCCCACATTCCTGTGACCAGCAATTTTTGGCATGGTTTTTGTGTCTTCCACTGTGAGGACCGAAGCAAAATAATTGTTTAAGGTCTCAGCCATTTCCATATTTCCCATTATTAAATCCCCCTTCTCATCTTCTAAGGGACCAACATTTACGTTAGTCACTCTTTTCCGTTTTATATATCTGTAAAAGCTTTTACTATCTTTTTATGTTTTGCGCAAGTTTACCTTCGTAATCTATCTTTCCTTTCATTATTGCTTTTTTAGTCATTCTTTGCTGTTGTTTAAAATTTTCCCAATCTTCCAGCTTCCCACTAACCTTGGCCACCTTATACGCATTGGTCTTTGATTTGATACTCTCCTTTATTTCCTTGGTTATCCACGGCTGGTTATCCCTTCTCTTACCGCCCTTTTTCACAGGAATATATTTTTGTTGCGCACTATGAAAGAGCTTCTTAAAAGTCCTCCACTGTTTCTCAATTGTGCCACCATTTAGTCTGTGTTTCCAGTCTCCTTTAGCCAACTCTGCCCTCATCCCACTGTCGTCCCCTTTGTTTAAGAGTCTTTTAAACAAGAGTACCAGCAAACATTGTTGCTGGTTGATGAGGGGAAAGTAAGAGGAAGAAATTCTAAAGGAGGCTTACTTATAGCAAAGGATTGCAGAGACAGCATAGTTGATAAACAGAATAGTCTTCAAAGTATTGTCTCATGACTCCCAATGAAATATCAAATAGTCATTTGATTCTGAATGAGATTATGCCATAAAGAATGTAATTTAGCACCCCAACGTCATCTTAGATTCATAGAATTTTACAGTACAGAAGTTGGCCATTCGGCCCATCGTGCCTGTGTCAGCTCTTTGAAAAAGCTATCTCACCTCCTCTTTCCCTATAGCCCATTGGGCTAGAAATTTGCCACCGTAACAATCGATTTGGAAGTCAAAGTTTTTTTTTTTGGAGCTAAATAAATTTAAAGCGATTTTGCTAGTTTTGCCAGTGATGTAACTCCATTCTTAAAAAAAATAAGAGCCGATTTGTTTGAGAACAGTTTTTGTGATGTCACTCGGCATCAAAACCAACGATAACGCCGTTTTTGACAGTTTCTCCAATAAGGACATTTTTAAGGACAGTGCTAAATACCGATTTGAAAAAGCTTCCTGGCGATAATGGCGCCATCTTGGGAAACGGAGATTCTGCAGAAATGTACCGAACAATCTCTCATGGTTTCGAAAAATTATTGTTTTTTTTTAAACACACATTTCAAACAACTCTAAGGCGGGCCCCACATGCAACACATATTCTCCTTTTTAAAATAAAATCTACTCAAAATCATTGGAAGAGGAAGGCAACACTTACCCGAGTGCCCGTGCACCGAGACCGGGGAGAAGAGGTACTTGCCCAAGGGGAGGTGGGAGCCAAACGCCGAGCTCATGTGTCCGGCCAAGGGAGCGATCCTGCTGACCGCTGAGCAGCGGAGACGGGACGTGAACAGTTCGGTGGTGACTGAAATCTCTGCCATCCATAATCGGGTCAGTGGGAATTTTTAAAATCTATCCTTTTCTGCAGTTCCCTAGCTTACACTTGGTTGCCCTTCTTTATGCTCTAGGTCAATAAGCTCTGGGCTAACCATCAGCTGTTCTGAGTGCCTCCTCTTGTTGCCTCTCCGCAGCAGTGTGACTGCATTCACCGAGATTGTTCAAACATGTACTCTTCAATGGTTTCACTTTGCTGCTCCAACTTCCGAAACCACCTTAAGCCATAACCCTATGTAATGGATGTCATTTTGATTACAAACCACAGTAGTGTATAAACTCTTGCATTTAGAACACTTTAACAAGCACAAGTATTTGACATTTACATCCTGTTTCTAGTACATTGATAGAAAAAATAGTCTGAGTGAACTGAGCTGCATTCACCATATCATTACCGACGGCAGTGCATATGCAAATAGAATTTCACTTTTAAAGAGCCTCAAGTATATGCTTTGAGTGTTGGGCATGTGCAGAACGGGCAATTTTTTTTTTGCGCTTCTGCAGAACGGGTGTTATTTTTAATGTGAAAAAAAATATCTCCATCCTTTAAAACGGTGGTATTTTAACGCTAGGCCAAAATTTAAACAACTTTTGGCGAACCTTGGGCCTTATTTTTTTTTGGCGTTATTTTGGCATAAAAACAGCCAGTATTCGCAAATAGCGCCAAAAAATGGTGCTATTCTTAAATGTGGAATTTTTAGCTCACTTAGTACTATATCCAATGTCCTTCTGAAAGCTACTCTTGACTCGACTTCCATCATCCTTGCAGGTAGTGTATTCCAAATCATAGCACATCACTGCGCTAAAAAACATTCTAATCTCCTCTCCAGTTCTTCTGCCGATTATCTTAATACGGTGTCCTCAGGTTACCAATTCTCCTGCCAGCAGAAACAGTTTCTCCATATCTACTCTATCCAACCCCTTTAGTAAATCTCCCCACAGCCTTCTCTGCTCGAAGGAGAACAATCTGAGCTTCTCTAACCTCTCCACATAACTGAAAACGTGGTACCATTCTAGTAAATCTCCTCTGCACCCTCCAAGGACTTGACATCCTTCCTAATGTTGTACCCAGAATTGAACACAATACTCCAATTGAGACCTAACCAGTGATTTATAAAAGTTTAGCGTAACTTCTTTGCTTTTGTAAGCTATGCCTCTTTTAAATAAGAGAATCCCGTAGGAATCGCAGGATAGCGCAGATGAATACGTGGCTTGAGCAGTGGTGCAGCAGGGAGGGATTCAAATTCCTGGGGCATTGGAACCGGTTCTGGGGGAGGTGGGACCAGTACAAACCGGACGGTCTGCACCTGGGCAGGACCGGAACCAATGTCCTAGGGGGAGTGTTTGCTAGTGCTGTTGGGGAGGATTTAAACTAATATGGAGGGGGATGAGAACCAATGCAGGGAGACAGAGGGAAACAAAAAGGAGGCAAAAGCAAAAGACAGAAAGGAGATGAGGAAAAGTGGAGGGCAGAGAAACCCAAGGCAAAGAACAAAAAGGGCCACTGTACAGCAAAATTCTAAAAGGACAAAGGGTGTTAAAAAAACAAGCCTGAAGGCTTTGTGTCTTAATGCAAGGAGTATCCGCAATAAGGTGGATGAATTAACTGTGCAAATAGATGTTAACAAATATGATGTGATTGGGATTACGGAGACGTGGCTCCAGGATGATCAGGGCTGGGAACTCAACATCCAGGGGTATTCAACATTCAGGAAAGATAGAATAAAAGGAAAAGGAGGTGGGGTAGCATTGCTGGTTAAGGAGCAAATTAAGGCAATAGTTCGGAAGGACATTAGCTTGGATGATGTGGAATCTATATGGGTAGAGCTGCAGAATACCAAAGGGCAAAAAACGTTAGTGGGAGTTGTGTACAGACCTCCAAACAGTAGTAGTGATGTTGGGGAGGGCATCAAACATGAAATTAGGGGTGCGTGCAATAAAGGTGCAGCAGTTATAATGGGTGACTTTAATATGCACATAGATTGGGTTAACCAAACTGGAAGCAATACGGTGGAGGAGGATTTCCTGGAGTGCATAAGGGATGGTTTTTTAGACCAATATGTCGAGGAACCAACTAGGGGGGAGGCCATCTCAGACTGGGTGTTGTGTAATGAGAGAGGATTAATTAGCAATCTCGTTGTGCGAGGCCCCTTGGGGAAGAGTGACCATAATATGGTGCAATTCTGCATTAGGATGGAGAATGAAACAGTTAATTCAGAGACCATGGTCCAGAAACTTAAAGAAGGGTAACTTTGAAGGTATGAGGCGTGAATTGGCTAGGATAGATTGGCGAATGATACTGAAGGGGTTGACTGTGGATGGGCAATGGCAGACATTTAGAGACCGCATGGATGAACTACAATAATTGTACATTCCTGTCTGGTGTAAAAATAAAAAAGGGAAGGTGGCTCAACCGTGGCTATCAAGGGAAATCAGGGATAGTATTAAAGCCAAGGAAGTGGCATACAAATTGGCCAGAAATAGCAGCGAACCCGGGGACTGGGAGAAATTTAGAACTCAGCAGAGGAGGACTAAGGGTTTGATTAAGGCAGGGAAAATAGAGTACTAGAAGAAGCTTGCAGGGAACATTAAGACGGATTGCAAAAGTTTCTATAGATATGTAAAGAGAAAAAGGTTAGTAAAGACAAATGTAGGTCCCCTGCAGTCAGAATCAGGGGAAGTCATAACGGGGAACAAAGAAATGGCGGACCAATTGAACAAGTACTTTGATTCGGTATTCAGTGAGGAGGACACAAACAACCTTCCGGATATAAAAGGGGTCGGAGGGTCTAGTAAGGAGGAGGAACTGAGGGAAATCCTTATTAGTCGGGAAATTGTGTTGGGGAAATTGATGGGATTGAAAGCCAATAAATCCCCAGGGCCTGATGGACTGCATCCCAGAGTACTTAAGGAGGTGGCCTTGGAAATAGTGGATGCATTGACAGTCATTTTCCAACATTCCATTGACTCTGGATCAGTTCCTATGGTGTGGAGGGTAGCCAATGTAACCCCACTTTTTAAAAAAGGAGGGAGAGAGAAAACAGGGTATTATAGACCAGTCAGCCTGACATCGGTAGTGGGTAAAATGATGGAAACAATTATTAAGGATGTCATAGCAGTGCATTTGGAAAGAGGTGATATGATAGGTCCAAGTCAGCATGGATTTGTGAAAGGGAAATCATGCTTGACATCTTCTGGAATTTTTTGAGGATGTTTCCAGTAGAGTGGACGAGGGAGAACCAGTTCATGTGGTATATTTGGACTTTCAGAAGGCTTTCGACAAAGTCCCACACAAGAGATTAATGTGCAAAGTTAAAGCACATGGGATTGGGGGTAGTGTGCTGACATGGATTGAGAACTGGTTGTCAGACAGGAAGCAAAGAGTAGGAGTAAATGGGGACTTTTCAGAATGGCAGGCAGTGACTAGTGGGGTACCGCAAGGTTCTGTGCTGGGGCCCCAGCTGTTTACTCTGTACATTAATGATTTAGATGAGGGGATTAAATGTAGTATCTCCAAATTTGCGGATGACACTAAGTTGGGTGGCAGTGTGAGCTGCGAGGAGGATGCTATGAGGCTGCAGAGCGACTTGGATAGGTTAGGTGAGTGGGCAAATGCATGGCAGATGAAGTATAATGTGGATAAATGTGAGGTTATCCACTTTGGTGGTAAAAACAGAGAGACAGATTATTATCTGAATGGTGACAGATTAGGAAACAGGGAGGTGCAAAGAGACCTGGGTGTCATGGTACATCAGTCATTGAAGGTTGGCATGCAGGTACAGCAGGCGGTTAAGAAAGCAAATGGCATGTTGGCCTTCATAGCGAGGGGATTTGAGTACAGGGGCAGGGAGGTGTTGCTACAGTTGTACAGGGCCTTGGTGAGGCCACACCTGGAGTATTGTGTACAGTTTTGGTCTCCTAACCTGAGGAAGGACATTCTTGCTATTGAGGGAGTGCAGCGAAGGTTCACCAGACTGATTCCCAGGATGGCGGGACTGACCTATCAAGAAAGACTGGATCAACTGGGCTTGTTTTCACTGGAGTTCAGAAGAATGAGAGGGAACCTCATAGAAACGTTTAAAATTCTGATGGGTTTAGACAGGTTAGATGCAGGAAGAATGTTCCCAATGTTGGGGAAGTCCAGAACCAGGGGACACAGTCTAAGGATAAGGGGGAAGCCATTTAGGACTGAGATGAGGAGGAATTTCTTCACCTAGAGAGTGGTGAACCTGTGGAATTCTCTACCACAGAAAGTTGTTGAGGCCAATTCACTAAATATATTCAAAAAGGAGTTAGATGAAGTCCTTTATTACTAGGGGAATCAAGGGGTATGGTGAGAAAGCAGGAATGGGGTACTGAAGTTGCATGTTCAGCCATGAACTCATTGAATGGCGGTGCAGGCTAGAAGGGCCGAATGACCTACTCCTGCACCTATTTTCTATGTTTCTATGTTTCTATGGTTCTATGTATGCTTGAACAGCCTCATCAACTTGTCGGCCCACCTTCAAAGACTTGTGTATGTAAACCCCCGGATCCATCCTCTTTTTTTAAAAATTGTATTATTTTGTTTTCTTTCATCTTTCCAAAATGCATCATTTCACATTTCTCTGCATTAAATTTAATCTGCCACATGTCTGCCCACTTCAAGTTTGTCGATATCCTCCCAAAGTCTGCGACTGTCCTCCTCACTGTTTACTACTTTTCTAAGTTTTTTCATGGGCAAACCAGCTCATTAATATATACAGTGTATCAAAAAGAGCTCTAAGCCCAAGTACACTTGGGGAACATCATTGTATACTTTCCTGCAGTCTGATAAATAACCGGTTTGAATTAGACATAGACATAGACATAGAAAATATTCTATGTCTTGGCTAATTTAGTGTCCATGCTACCACTGCCCCTTTAATCCCACGTTGTTCGATTTTGCTAATAAATCATGTGGCACTTTATTGAAATCCCATATAACGTGTGTGTATATATTTTATTATATAGAGCAACTTTTAATGTAGTGAAACATCCCAAGATGTTTCACAGGAGTATTATGGGACAAAACATTTGACACCGAGCCACATAAGGAGAAATTAGGGCAGGGCTTGGTCAAAGGTTTTAAGGAGTATTGAAGGAGGATAGAGAGGTGCCGCGGTTTAGGCAGGGAATTCCAGAGCTTGGGGCCTAGGCAACCGAAGACACGGCCATCAATGGTTGAGTGATTATAATCAGAGATGCTCAAGAGTGCAGAATTAGAGGAGCGCAGACTTGTCAGGGGAGCTATGGGGCTAAAGGAGATTCTCGAGCTAGGGAGTGGCGAGGCCATAAAGGGATTTGAAAACAAGGATGAGAATTTTGAAATCGAGGCTTGCTTAACCAGGAACCAATGTAGGTCAGCAAGCATAGGTGATGGGTGAGCAGGACTTGGTGAGAGTTAGGATACATGCAGCCGAGATGTGGATCACCCCTAGTTTACGTAGGGTAGTATGTGGGAGGCCAGCCAGGAATGCATTGGAATAGTCAAGTCTAGAGGTAACAAATGCATGGATGAGGGCTTCAGCAGCAGATGAGCTGAGGCAAGGGCGGAGACAAGCGATGTTACGGAGGTAGAAACAGGCAGTCTTAGTTATGCTGCAGATATGTGGTCGAAAGCTCATTTCAGGGTCAAATAGGAGATCAAGGCAGCGAAGTGTTGTTCAGCCTCACACACAAGTTGGGGAGAGAGTTGGAGTCAGTGGCTAGGGAATGGAGGTGCTGGCGGGAGCCGAAAACAATGGCTTTGGTCTTCCCAATCATTATCATAGACGGTCCCTCGTATCAAGGACGACTTGCTTCCATACCAAAATGGGATGAGTTCACAGGTGTTTCAATGAAGAACTTAATATTCCAAGTCCTGAACTACATGTTGAAGAGTAGAAGATGCCTGTGTGTGTATTTAAAAAAAAATGTATGGTGGCTGTTGTACACCAGCCCAATATTCAATTGGAGAAAATTTCTACTTCTCCAGAACTGAATGTTGGACAAGCAGTCTGACAATTTAGAGACTGTGGAGGTGTGGAGGTGTTGAAAGAAGTGGTAAGTGAGGTAGAGCTGGGTGTCATCAACATATAAGTGGAAACTGACGCTGTTTTCGGATGATGGCGCAAGGGGCAACATGCAGATGAGAAATAGGAAGGGGCCAAGGATAGATCCTTGGCGACACCTGCACGGGCAGAAAGAAAAGCCTTTACAGGTGATTCTCTGGCTGCGATTAGATAGATAAGAATAGAACCAGGCGAGTGCAGTCTCACACTGGTGGAGAGGCGTTGGAGAAGGATAGAGTGGTCAACCGTGTCAAAGGCTGCAGACAAGTCAAGAAGGATGAGAATGGATAGTTTATCTTTGTTAGAGCCACAAAGGATGTAATTTGTGACTTTAATGAGAGCCGTTTAGATAGTGGCAGTTGTGAAAACGGGTTTGGAAGGATCCAAACATGTAGTTGTGGGAAAGATGGGCATACATGTGGGAGGCGACAACATGTTCAAGGACTGGAGAGGAAAGGGAGGTTGGGGATGGGACTGTAGTTTGCAAGGACGGAGTGGTCGAGGGCTGGTTTTTTGACGAGAGGAGTGATGAAGGCAGATTTGAGGGAGGTGGGAACAGTAACTGAGGAGAGAGAACTGGTAAAAATGTCGGCTAACATGGGAGCCAGAAAAAGAAGTTGGGTGGTCAACAGTTTGATGGGCATAGGGTGAAGGGAGCAGGAAGTGGGTCTCATGGGCAGGATGAGCTCAGAGATCATAAGGGGAGATTGGAGAGAAGCTGGAGAAAGATGTGAGGTCAGGGCTCGGGCAGGGGGAATCCTTGGAGAAAGTTTGGCCCGGTGGCCTAACGGAAGGAAGGGAAAAGGCAGAGGCCAAACGGCTGGTCTCAATCTTAGAGACAAAGAAATCCATGAGCTCCTCACACTTATTGTTGGAGGAGAGGGTGGAGATTGGGGAGAGGGGTTTAAAAAGATAGTTATCAGCGGAGAATAGAAGGCCCATTTATCTTTACATTCCAGAATGATTCTGGAATAGTGAGCAATTTTGGCAGACAAGAGCAGGAACCGGTAACGCTTTGTGATCCAGCCAGATCTGTTGGTGATGGCTAAATCAGTTGTCTACCATATCCATTTACGTCTGTGTCCCTTGGATTTAAGGGAGCGAAAATCAGGTCTGTACCAGGGGGAATGGCTAGGGCGAGAGAATCATTGTTTTAACAGGGACTAGGGCATTAAAGGTGATGATGAGGGTGTGTTTGAGCAGATTGGTAGTTGCAGAAATGTCCTGGTGAATGGAGGGCCAAAGGCTGGACAGTTGGGAGTTCATAAGTGTAGTTCATATACACATCAACCCTCTGTTATTTCATCGAAAAACTAAATCAAGTTTGTCAAACGCAATGACTCTGAATAAATCTGTGTTTGCTGTCATTTATTAACTATTTAAAATAAAGAACATGAGTGCATATCTGAAGCACACCAAGTTTGTCCAAGACAGCAAAATTGTGAGGGAACATTAGCCTCATGTCAATAAACCACCAAAAATGTAATTTATTTTGTTTTTAAGTAATAGTAAGGAAGGACATTAGCTTGGATGATGTGGAATCTGTATGGGTGGAGCTGCGGAATACCAAAGGGCAGAAAACGCTAGTGGGAGTTGTGTACAGACCAC
Organism: Pristiophorus japonicus; assembly: GCF_044704955.1. Taxonomy (NCBI): domain Eukaryota; kingdom Metazoa; phylum Chordata; class Chondrichthyes; family Pristiophoridae; genus Pristiophorus; species Pristiophorus japonicus. Next base: position 82,173,105 of record NC_091984.1, on the reverse strand, counting down.
CAATCAGTAGTAGTGAGGTTGGGGACACCATCAAACAAGAAATTAGGGATGCATGCAATAAAGGTACAGCAGTTATCATGGGTGACTTTAATCTACATATAGATTGGGCTAACCAACCTGGTAGCAATACGATGGAGGAGGATTTCCTGGAGTGTATCAGGAATGGTTGTCTAGACCAATATGGCGAGGAACCAACTAGAGGGCTGGCCATCTTAGACTGGGTGATGTGTAATGAGAAAGGACTAATTAGCAATTTTGTTGTGCGAGGCCCCTTGGGGAAGAGTGACCATAATATGGTAGAATTCTGTATTAAGATGGAGAGTGACACAGTTAATTCAGAGACTAGGGTCCTGAATTTAAGGAAAGGTAACTTCAATGGTATGAGACGTGAATCGGCTAGAATACGCTGGTAAATGATACTTAAAGGGTTGACGGTGGATAGGCAATGGCAAACATTTAAAGATCACATGGATGAACTTCAACAATTGTACATCCCTGTCTGGAGTAAAAATAAAACTGGGAAGGTGGCTCAACCGTGGCTAACAAGGGAAATTAAGGATAGTGTTAAATCCAAGGAAAGGCATATAAATTGGCCAGAAAAAGCAGCAAATCTGAGGACTGGTTAAATTTAGAATTCAGCAGAGGAGGACAAAGGGTTTAATTAGGAGGGGGAAAATAGAGTATGAGAGGAAGCTTGCTGGGAACATAAAAACTGACTGCAAAAGCTTCTATAGATATGTGAAGAGAAAAAAATTAGTGAAGATAAACGTAGGCCCCTTGCAGTCCGATTCGGGTGAATTTAGAATGGGGAACAAAGAAATGGCAGACCAGTTGAACAAATACTTTGGTTCTGTCTTCATGAAGGAAGACACAAATAACCTTCCAGAAATACTAGGGGACCGAGGATCGAGTGAGAAGGAGGATCCTTATTAGGTGAGAAATTGTGTTCGGGAAATTGATAGGATTGAAGGCTGATAAATCCCCGGGGTCTGATAGTCTGCATCCCAGAGTACTTAAGGAAGTGGCCCAAGAAATAGTAGATGCATTGATGATCATTCTCCAACAGTCTATCGACTCTGGATCAGTTCCTATGGACTGGAGGGTAGCTGATATAACACCACTTTTTAAGAAAGGAGGGAGAGAGAATACAGGTAATTATAGACTGGTTAGCCTGACATCAGTAGTGGGGAAAATGTTGGAATCAATTATTAAAGATGTAATAGCAGCGCATTTGGAAAGCAGTGACAGAATCGGTCCAAGTCAGCATGGATTTATGAAAGGGAAATCATGCTTGACAAATCTTCTGGAATTTTTTGAGGATGTAACTAGTAGAGTGGACAAGGGCGAACCAGTGGATGTGGTTTATTTGGACTTTCAAAAGGCTTTTGACAAGATCCCACACAAGAAATTGGTGTGCAAAATGAAAGCATATGGTATTGGGGGTAATGTACTGACGTGGATAGAGAACTGGTTGGTTGACAGGAAGCAGAGTCAGGATAAATGGATCCTTTTCAGAATGGCAGGCAGTGACTAGTGGGATGCCGCAGGGCTCAGTGCTGGGACCCTAGCTATTTACAATATACATTAATGACTTAGATGAAGGAATTAAGTGCAATGTCTCCAAGTTTGCAGATGACACTAAGCTGGGTAGTGATGTGAGCTGTGAGGAGGACACTAAGAGGCTGCAGGATGACTTGGACAGGTTAGGTGAGTGGGCAAATGCATAGCAGATGCAGTATAATGTGGATAAATGTGAGGTTTTCCACTTTGGGGGCAAAAATGCTAAGGCAGAATATTATCTGAATGGTGGCAGATTAGGAAAAGGGGAGGTGCAACGAGACCTGGGTGTCATGGTGCATCAGTCATTGAAAGTTGGCATGCAGGTACAGCAGGTGGTGAAGAAGGCAAATGATATGTTGGCCTTCATAGCTAGGGGATTTGAGTATAGGAGCAGGGAGGTCTTACTGCAGTTGTACAGGGCCTTGGTGAGGCCTCAGCTGGAATATTGTGTTCAGTTTGGGTCTCCTAATCTGAGGAAGGACGTCCTTGCTATTGAGGGAGTGCAGCGAAGGTTCACCAGACTGATTCCTGGGATGGCAGACTGACATATGAGGAGAGACTGGATCAACTAGGCCTGTATTCACTGGAATTTAGAAGGATGAGAGGGGATCTCATAGAAACATAGAAAATTCTGACGGGACTGGACAGGTTAGAAGCAGGAAGAATGTTCCCGATGTTGGGTAAATCCAGAACCAAGGGACTCAGTCTAAGGATAAGAGGTAAGCCATTTAGGACTGAGATGAGGAGAAACTTCACGCATAGTGTTGTTAACCTATGGAGTTCCCTACCGCAGAGAGTTGTCTGCCAGTTCATTGGATATATTCAAGAGGGAGTTAGATATGGCCCTTACGGCTAAAGGGATCAAGATGTATGGAAAGAAAGCAGGAAAGAGGTACTGAGGTGAATGATCAGCCATGATCTTATTTGAATGGTGGTGCAGGCTTGAAGGGCCGAATGGCCTACTCCTGCACCTATTTTCTAGGTGCCTGTTTTCCACGCTCAAAAGCACGTCAAAAACTGACGGAGCAATTCTCACAGCAGCTTCCTTCCAGCTCGGCACGGCGTGCAGAGATCAGCAGGGGGTGCGGCGCCAAACCGTCACACTGATTTTGAGACTGCAGCGGAAATGGGTTGGTTAGAGAAGATGATGTCGTGCGCGCATGCCCAGTGGGAGTCAATCATTGGCATTTGGCCATTTTTAAAGGTACATGAGGGAAAGTGCTGATTTGTTTTGTGGAGCTGTGGAAAGGCTTGTGAGTGAATTTTGGTGATTTTTTTGTGCCTGAAGGAGTGCTTTTAGCAGCACTGTTGAAGAAATCACCTGCTGAAATCAGTGAGTGCTGCTTTTTGGCTGCCAAACTTCCAGAACAAGTGCGGCATAGGTGCATGCAAAATAGGGACTGTGCGTTTTGAAAAATTAGAGTGTCAATTCAATACAGCACTGGAACAATGTCCACCAAGAACAAAGAATTTCTTGCATGAAACATAGAAACATAGAAAATAGGTGCAGGAGTAGGCCATTCGGCCCTTCTAGCCTGCACCGCCATTCAATGAGTTCATGGCTGAACATTCAACTTCAGTACCCCATTCCTGCTTTCTCGCCATACCCCTTGATCCCCCTAGCAGTAAGGACCTCATCTAACTCCTTTTTGAATATATTTAGTGAATTGGCCTCAACAACTTTCTGTGGTAGAGAATTCCACAGGTTCACCACTCTCTGGGTGAAGAAGTTCCTCCGCATCTCGGTCCTAAATGGCTTACCCCTTATCCTTAGACTGTGACCCCTGGTTCTGGACTTCCCCAACATTGGGAACATTCTTCCTGCATCTAACCTGTCTAACCCCGTCAGAATTTTATATGTTTCTATGAGGTCCCCTCTCATTCTTCTGAACTCCAGTGAATACAAGCCCAGTTGATCCAGTCTTTCTTGATAGGTCAGTCCCGCCATCCCGGGAATCAGTCTGGTGAACCTTCGCTGCACTCCCTCAATAGCAAGAATGTCCTTCCTCAGGTTAGGAGACCAAAACTGTACACAATACTCCAGGTGTGGCCTCACCAATGCCCTGTACAACTGTAGCAACACCTCCCTGCCCCTGTACTCAAATCCCCTTGCTATGAAGGCCAACATGCCATTTGCTTTCTTAACCGCCTGCTGTACCTGCATGCCAACCTTCAATGACTGATGTACCATGACACCCAGGTCTCTTTGCACCTCCCCTTTTCCTAATCTGTCACCATTCAGATAATAGTCTGTCTCTCTGTTTTTACCACCAAAGTGGATAACCTCACATTTATCCACATTATACTTCATCTGCCATGCATTTGCCCACTCACCTAACCTATCCAAGTCGCTCTGCAGCCTCACAGCATCCTCCTCGCAGCTCACACTGCCACCCAACTTAGTGTCATCCGCAAATTTGGAGATACTACATTTAATCCCCTCATTTAAATCATTAATGTACAGTGTAAACAGCTGGGGCCCCAGCACAGAACCTTGCGGTACCCCACTAGTCACTGCCTGCCATTCTGAAAAGTACCCATTTACTCCTACTCTTTGCTTCCTGTCTGACAACCAGTTCTCAATCCATGTCAGTACACTACCCCCAATCCCATGTGCTCTAACTTTGCACATCAATCTCTTGTGTGGGACCTTGTCGAACGCCTTCTGAAAGTCCAAATATACCACATCAACTGGTTCTCCCTTATCCACTCTACTGGAAACATCCTCAAAAAATTCCAGAAGATTTGTCAAGCATGATTACCCTTTCACAAATCCATGCTGACTTGGACCTATCATGTCACCTCTTTCCAAATGCACTGCTATGACATCCTTAATAATTGATTCCATCATTTTACCCACTACCGATGTCAGGCTGACCGGTCTATAATTCCCTGTTTTCTCTCTCCCTCCTTTTTTAAAAAGTGGGGTTACATTGGCTACCCTCCACTCCATAGGAACTGATCCAGAGTCAATGGAATGTTGGAAAATGACTGTCAACGCATCCACTATTTCCAAGGCCACCTCCTTAAGTACTCTGGGATGCAGTCCATCAGGCCCTGGGGATTTATCGGCCTTCAATCCCATCAATTTCCCCAACACAATTTCCCGGCTAATAAGGATTTCCCTCAGTTCCTCCTCCTTACTAGACCCCCCGACCCCTTTTATAACCGGAAGGTTGTTCGTGTCCTCCTTCGTGAATACCGAACCAAAGTACTTGTTCAATTGGTCCGCCATTTCTTTGTTCCCCGTTATGAGAAAGTGGAGATATTAGTTAACGTCATTGAGCAGAGATGGCAGGAGCTGGATACCAGGAACAGAGGTCGCATAAAAGTGTCACCCAAAGAAATGAAGAAATGCTGGAATCAAGTTGCAGATTACTGCGCAGTGGTGCAAACCATGAGATCAGGAAGCCAGTGTAAAAAGAAATGGCATCACCTTGGTCAAGTAGTTAGTGTAAATAATATTTTCATTTTTTAATGGAATCTTAATTGTAAATGTGACTATCTGTATGTCCCACCCTGCAGAAAGATGCACTCTGTAAAAAGTTATATTTTAATCTTTGCAGAAGAAATTGGCCCACAATAAAAGGGAAAAGAACTCAACAAGAGGAGGCCCGCCAAATCTGCATCCACTGACACCCTTGGAACAGAAGGTAGCTGCTATGATGAGTCTCACATGGTGAAAAGCAAATCAGTACAGCACAAGCTGGGCCCGCACGTGAGGAAGAGGGTAAGTCCTGAAAATGCATCGTGGCCCTTCAAATCAACCTGCTGCCTGGCCTGCTATGTGTGAGAATACTCATGCCACCCACCCTGCCCCCTCCTCTGCTGCTAAGCATTTGACTGTTCTGATATATTTTGCAGAAGATGATGATAATGCTGCCAACCTTGAAGATCCAGAACAAGAACCAGAAGAGGACGATCCAGACTGGCTGCAGGCATCGACGACTGAAATGTCTTCAGGGGAGATTTTCCAAATTAATATTTATGAGCCCACATTAGCGGGCATTAAAGTTTCAACCCCTTGCTTAGGTTCTGGTTCCACCTTCCATGGTTTTGATTCCGACGTTGCGGGTCCCAGTGGTGCTGCTGATATAATGCAGCAGTTTACACCCATTGACCCACCATCCCAGCCCATGTCTCCCACTCTAGTGCTGCCGTTTGGAACACTGAGCGTCCCACCATCCCAGCCCGCAGCTCCCAATGTAGTGGTGCTGCGAGGCAGACCCAGGCAGAGGAGAAGGAGATTGGAGACACACTCTCCTGAAATGCAGCGTGCAACAGATGCGGCTCAGGTTGTGGCATTGGGTGTGGAGACCAATGGGCTCACCCGATCACTCGTGGGCAGCTTCAGTGCAGTGGGTGAAGGTGATGGTACTGACGGGAGAAATAGCAGTAATAACACGGGAAATGAGGGAGGGAATGTCCGAGGGAGTGCCATCGACGGCACAGGCTATCAGGGAGGGCACGCAAATGACGGCACAGGCCGTCAGGGAGGGCATGCAAGTAACGGCACAGGCCGTCATGGAGATAGCTGCTGCAATAAGGGCACACAGCCCGGCCAATCAAATTACACCCCCATGAAAAAGTGAACGTTCACTGAGATGTGGATGAGAGATGGTTGCAGCCTCTCTTTACTGCTTTTGTTCTTGATGTAACTATAGTAACGTTTTTCAAATTGAAATTGTTTTGCAAGTTTTGTAACTTTACAACTTGGGATCTTAGGGTTTTTAAGTGATCTTATAGTGTAAATGCTCTCATGTAACTTATTTAATTTTGCACCTAAAAAGTGATCTTGAAGTTTAAGTGATCTTAAGAGTGTCATGTATGTAACCACAATGTAACACCACTGTGTAACTGTATACACTCAACCTAGATGCACACCTTAACCACAAGGGGTGAACTTCTGGGAAGACACTCTTTACCTGATCACACAGGTATAAAAAGGGAGGTCCCACACAGGGTCAGGGTCTTTGGAGTCCAGTGAATAAAGAGTTAAGGTCACAGAGTGACCTTGACCCCAGAATGTGCCTCGTGTGGTTTCATACGATAGAGTAAAGACTTTACATTGGCGACAAGAAATGGGAATTCACAACCCACGAGAATGGCCACCAGTAGCACAGAGAAATGGTACTGTGTTGGGGAAGACTGGGACAATTTTATTGAGAGGCTTCAGCAAAACTTCGTTACGAAAGAATGGCCGGGGGATGCAGCGGTCGACAAGCGAAGGGCTCATCTTTTGACCAGCTGCGGACCAAAGACTTACGCGCTCACGAAGGACTTACGAGCACCCGAAAAGCCAGCGGACAAAACCTTTGAAGAACTTAGCAAATTGATCGGGGAGCACCTCAAACCGGCGAAATGCATACATATGGCCCGACACAGATTCTACACCCACCGATGTCGTGAAGGACAGAGCTGACCGGACTTCATAGCGGACCGCCGGCATTTGGCCAGCTTCTAAGTTCACAGACGCCTGCAGGGGGGAGATGCTAAGGGACTTCTTTATCGAGGGCATTGGGCATGCGGGAATTTTCCGCAAATTAATTGAGAACAAGGATTTGACCTTGGAAGCGGCGGTGTTGATAGCTCAAACTTTCATGATGGGGGAGGAAGAGACGAAAATAATATACGTGCGCAATTCTGCCTCTAACGCGGCGATGGATCAGGGAGTCAACATCATCGATGCGACTCAGAGCCCTGCAGGCAGGCAGGGGCAGTCCCGCACCCCCCAGGCAGCAATAGACCCCAGAGTAGGACTTCAACAGAGACAATGGCAGGCTGAACAGACATTCACGCCATCACAGTGGACAATGCGGCCCGGGATGGGGCCATTGACACCCACTAATAGGGTACTTGAGTAGTCAACGGGACAGTCAGCGCGGAGTGCCTGGCCATAGTTCCTTTGTTCCCAACAATGGAAACTTTAACTCTTGCTGGAGGTGTGGGGGAAAACACTCAGCTAGATCTTGCAGATTTCAACAGTTTGTCTGCAGGAACTGCAATCTCAGTGGTCACTTAGCTCAAATGTGCAGGAAGCCTGCAACCAGACTAATATATGAGGCGAATGGACCAGAAGAGGCTTCTTTGAGACAGGATGATTTTTGGGGAAAATCGATGGACGCCGAGGTTCAGCGGGTCCATGTGGCGAATATTCACAGTTCATACACCAAAACGCCACCAATGATGATGAGGGTTTTATTAAATGGTATTCCAGTACGCATGGAGCTGGACACTGGGGTCAGCTAGTCACTCATGGGTGTTCAGCAATTTGAGAAGCTATGGCCTCTTAAAGCCAGTAGACCCCAATTAGCACGTATTGAGATACAATTACGGACTTACACTAAAGAAATCACGCTGGTGCTAGGCAGTGCAATGTTGGCTGTCACACACAATGGGCTAGTGAATCGGCTGCTGCTCTGGATTGTCCCGGGCAATAGTCCCGCACTGTTGGAGAGGAGCTGGTTAGCCGAGATGAACTGGAAATGGGGGGGATGTTCACGCAATGCCATCTGTGGAATGAAGTTCATGCTCACAAGTCCTACAACAATTCGATTCACTATTCCAACCTGGCGTCGGGACTTTCAAAGGCACTAAAGTAGTGATACACATCACCCCGGCTACCAGGCCAGTGCACCACAAAGCCAGAGTGGTGCCGTATGTGATGCGGGAAAAGATAGAGCGCGAATTGGACCGGCTATTGAGACAGGGCATCATCTCGTCTGTTGAATTCAGCGACTGGGCGAGCCCCGTTGTTCCCGTCCTAAAAGCGGATGGCTCTGTCAGGATCTGTGGTGACTACAAGGCCACCATCAATTGGGTGTCCCTACAAGAGCAATACCCGCTCCTGAGAGCGGAGGACCTCTTCGCCACGCTGGCAGGCGACAAGCTGTTCACCAAGTTGGACCTCACTTCAGCCTATATGACCGAGGAACTGGTCGACAAATCTAAACTACTGACCACCATCACCACGCACAAGGGACTATTTGTTTATAACAGGTGCCCGTTTGAAAAATCGTGGCCACTGATCGAATGCCAAAGAAACATGGAAAGCCTGCTTAAATCCATTCCTGGAACAATCGTATTCCAGGATGACATCCTCATCACGGGTCGAGACACCGAGGAACATCTCCACAACCTGGAGGTGGTGCTACGCCGAGTGGACCGGCTAGGCCTGCGACTCAAGAAGTCTAAATGTGTGTTATTAGCTCCAAAGATTGAGTTTCTGGGCAGGAGGGTTTGCTGCAGATGAGATTCGGCCCACCGAATCCAAAACAGGCGATTCGACGAATCCCCAGGCCATGCAACACATCGGAGTTGCGTTCATTTCTGGGACTGTTGAACTATTTCGGGAACATTCTGCTGAACTTGAGCACGTTGTTTGGAGCCGCTACACGTGCTCCTGCTTAAGGGTTGTGATTGGTTTTGGGGGGACTGTCAGGAACGGGCTTTTGATCAGGCGCGAAACCTACTTTGTTCAAACAAGTTGTTGACCCTGTACGACCCCTGTAAAAAATTGGTTGACATGTGATGCATCGTCCTATGGGGTTGGGTGCGTGTTGCAGCAGGGTAATGCTGAGGGTCAACTACAACCTGTGGCTGATGCCTCCAGTCGCTCTCTCAAGCAGAACGGGGATATAGTATGGTCGAGAAGGAAGCGCTTGCATGTGTCTATGGTGTAAAAAAAAATGCATCAGTACCTCTTTGGTAGGAAGTTTGAATTAGAGACGGATCACAAGCCATTAACATCCCTGTTGTCAGACAGCAAGGCTATCAATGCCAACGCATCTGCTCGCATACAGCGATGGGCTCTCACGCTGGCTGCTTATGACGACTCCATCCGGCACCAGCCCGGCACTGAAAATTGTGCTGACGCGCTCAGCAGACTTCCACTGGCCACCACTGAGGGGGCAGCGGAGAAAAGCGCCAAGGTGGTCATGGCTGTCGATGCCTTTGACAGCGCAGGCTCCCCCATCACAGCCCGCCAGATCAAAATCTGGACAGAGATCCCCTCCTATCCCAGATTAAGAAATGTGTCCTGACTGGGGATTGGGCGCCCGCACACCGAGCATGCCCCGAGGAGGTCAGACCGTTCCACAGACAGATGGATGAGCTCTCCATCCAAGCCAACTGCTTACTATGGGGCAACTGGGTAGTTATGCCCCAGAAGAGCAGGTAGACACTCATCAGGGAACTCCCAAGTCAGATGTTTGGTGGCCTGGAATTGATTCAGACCTGGAACACTGTTCGCACGACATGTGCCCAGCTGGGTAATGCCTCCAGGGAGGCCCGCTCAGCCCATAGCCCTGGCCCACCAGGCCATGGTCACGCATTCATGTTGGCTACGCGGGCCATCATGGGAAAGATGTTCCTTATTGTGGTAGATACGTACTCGAAATGGAACGAGTGCATCATTCTGAATTCATGCACGTCATCCACCCCTGTGAAAGCCTACGTGCGATCTTTGCAACCCACGGCTTGCCTGACATCCTGGTTAGTGATCATGGCCCATGTTTCACAAGCTACGAATTCCGAGAGTTTATGTCGGGCAATGGCATCAACCACGTCAGGACTGCGCCGTTCAAGCTGGCCTCCAATGGCCAGGCAGAACGTGCAGTCCAAATCATTAAGCAAGGGATGCTCAGGATTCAAGGACCCTCCCTACAATGCCGCCTATCGCGTCTCCTGCTGGCCTATAGATCCCGACCGCACTCTCTCATGGGGGTATCGCCCGCAGAGCTACTAATGAAACGGAGACTGAAAACTTGGTTGTCCCCCATTCACCCAGACCTGACTGACGTAGTTAAGGGCAAGCGCAAGTACCATGACCGTAATTCGAGGGGGGAGATGTATAAAAATAAATGATCCTGTATTCGTCCTCAATCACACCATGGGACCCAAATGGCTTGAGGGCACTGTAATTGACAAAGAGGGGAATAAGGTCATCATGGTAAAACTCAACAATGGTCAGATATGCTGCAAGCATTTGGACCAAATAAAAAAAAGATTCAGCATGGACACGGAGGAACCTGAAGAGGACCATGAGATGGAGCTCACAACACCACCAGTGAACGAGCAACAAGAGCAATCAGAAGAATGCACAGTCCCTGCAGTCAGCCCGGACAGGCCGAAATCACCACTGGTGACAGACACTCACGTCAATGTCCAACAACCAGAGCTCCAACTGCAGCGCTCCACGAGGGAGCGTAGACCACCTGAAAGACGAAACCTATGATCCCATTAAGACTGGGTGGGGGGAGGAGGAGGTGATGTCATGTATGTAACCACAATGTAACACCACTGTATTACTGTATACACTCAACCTAGATGCACACTTTGACCACAAGGGGTGAACTTGTGGGAGACACTCCTTACTTGACCACACAGGTATAAAAAGGGAGGTCCCACGCAGGGTCAGGAGTCCTGTAAATAAAGAGTTAAGGTCATAGAGTGACCTTGTCCCCAGAATGTGCCTCGTGTGGTTTCATACTGTAGAGTAAGGACTTTCCAAAGAGTGTAAGATTTTTCACATTGAAGTTGTTTTGTAACTTTATAAGTGATTTTAAGTTTTTAAAGTGATCTTAGTCATATTAAAAAGTAAAGTTTGATCAAATTTGTTGTATTACACTAATGTTAACTTTTCAATAAAATATTTTTTCATTAAAACTGAATCATGTTCCATTAACACAACACAACATAGGAACAACTCCAAAAAACAAACATGTCCATGCTCAACAGTTGTCGCAGAGCCCTCAGGCATCAGTAATTGAAGCTTTCATGGATGAGCTGCTGGCGCAGGGCTCGAGCAATCGTTTGAGTACGATGGACCGCCCTCGTGCTCCGGCATCAGGCACTTGCATGCTTTCCTGATCGTCGTCATCATCCTCATCCTGCTCTTCCAAATTACTATCATCAGGCACTGGCCCCTCATGTGGGTCTTCTGGTTCCACAACCAGCTCCTGCGGCCTCATGATGGCTAAGTTATGCAGCATGCAGCACACAACAGTGAACTGACCAACAATCTGATGAGAGTATTGCAAGTGGCCTCCAGAATGGTCCTCTCTATAATGCTGCGCATCGCAATGTGCACCATGTTGTATTGATGGTCAGTTTCCGTCCGTGTTACACGTAGGGAAGTCATGAGCCAGGTGGCCAGGCTATACCCTTTGTCTCCTAGTAGCCAGCTCTGCCCTTCTGGCTGCTGCTCAAACATGTCAGATATAACGCTGTTGCATAGGATGAACACATCATGGATGCTGCCAGGGTATCTCGCATCGACTGACATGATGCGCTGCTTGTCGTCACACACGAGCTGCACATTAATGGAGTGGAAACCTTTTCTATTCCTGTGCTGCTCGGAATCCTCCACCAGGTGCTCGCAAGGCGATGTGGGTACAATCAATGTAGCCCTACACCTTTGGGAAGCCAGCAATCCTGGAGAAGCCCACAGCCCTATCATGCATTGCTTGTGCGGTCATTGGGAACTTGATGAAGTCATTCCTCCGTGCACACAGTGCAGCCGTGACCTGGTAAACGCAGGTATGTTATTGCACGTTGAGAGATGGTGCACACATCTCCAGTTGTAGCTTGAAATGATCCCGAAGCATTGAAGGCAAGTGCAGCCGTTAGCTTCACTTCAACAGACAAGGCAGTCAGCATCCTGCTTCTGGGCTGCAAATCTGCTCTCAGCATATTACAGATCTCAACGACAACTTCTCTGCGGAAACGCAGCATTTTGACACAATCAGCCTCGCTCACGTCCGACTTGATATTGCCGACGTGGGTAAGGTCACCTGCCCATCAGCCTACGGGCTATGACGTTCCTGGTGCGGTGAGCTCTAATCAATTCTCTCCTATGCAGTGAATTGATGGCAAACCATTGCATAATCCGTGGTGTTGATAATGCAGCACCCATAATTGAATTACAAATTTAACTTTTAAACTTGCTGGCTGGCTCTCCCTCTCGTCTCCTGACCGAACAGCCTGCAGCCTATAAAAATAACTTCACAGCTCGGGAGGCGTTGCCTGCGTGTGTGGCCCCAACCGTGTCCCGCCCGTCTCCTGGCCAACAGCCCAAGTCACAGCGCAGCTCGGGAGACTGCTGTGCTGCTGCTGCTTCAGACAGGTAGGAAAATTCAATTTTTTTTATTATTTGCTTTATTTATCATTTATTATTCAGGATTGCTCTTTATTTGAATAAGTTAGACTGTTGAATGCTTGTAAAATTTAATTACTTCCCTTCCCCCCACCCAACCCCATCTCTCGTTCCCTACACCTGATTTGTAAGTGTAGGCAAGGTTTTTCTGAGCGTACAAAAATCTACACTTATTCCATTCTAAGTCAGTTTGGACTAAGTTTTTAACTGCCTAAACTTGCAAAACAGGCGTAATTGGCTGGACACGCCCCCCCCCCCCCTTTGAAAAAAAATTTGTTCTAAAATGAAACTGTTCTAACTGACTAGAACTGGAACAAACTAAATGCCGAGAATTGCAATTTCTAAGATGCTCCATTCTAAACTAGTTGCTCCAAAAAAAAATAGGAGCAACTCAGGCCGAAACCTGACCCCATTGTTTCTATGCAAGACCAATTACTCAACTTAAAACACAACAAATGCAATTAGACAAATTTAATTCAAACCACTTATTTTTTCTTTTTATTGGTGCTTGAACATGACATGTGATAAAGAACCATTGGAAGATTTATTTACATACACATGGTCTACAAAGTATTTTTCTCGTCTCCAATGAAAACTATTACACAGGGCTAGATGAACAAGCTGATGACCTTAAGCAAATTAATTGTCACTTTTACCATTTACAAATATCCAAAACTTCCCACTAATGAAGTTACCAAAACCCCACCCAGATATTAGCAATCCAATCAAGTGGCCTCAGCTAAATTTTTCTTTAAATACGGGAATCGACTAATATAGGCTATCAAAATTTAAAGGCAGACAAAATTCTGTAGAATTTTGAATATAACTTGTTTTGATAAAACTATAGGCTTGAAAAATGCAATGAAATTAATTTACACTCCTTATTTCATGTAATCCTGTAAATGTAACTACGATGCAGATTAATGCCACTGTCTATGAAGATCTTGTTGCCCATGAAAGTCACACTGATAAGTCTAAGCTCAGAGGAATCCTGCACAAATCAAATCTTCCAATATTTCCAGAGCTAATTCCCCAAAAACTGCAATAGATATTGGCCACCTGTTCCTCAAGTTGATTTTATACAAACTACAAATAGAAATGGAAGTGTAGACTTGCTGGTTCTGAAAGAAGGTGTTAGAAAGATTAAAACAGTAAAATCTTAAGAAACTAGATCACTTATGCAATAAAGTGTATGCCCTGAAATTAAGAAAAACAAACCCTTACTTGCCTAACTTGTCTGGTGCCTGTAAGATAATCAAAGAAAACAACAAAAACTGAAGAAAAAGGATCCAATAAAAATGATATCCACATTTGCACCAAGTAGGCAATTACTTGGTACGTTTACAAACAAAATTAGAATTTTTGCAGAATACTTACCTTCCTCTAACATCTAACATAGCTGAAACCACCTTTGGAGTTCTGAAAAGCAGAGCTTCTGTTTGACAGTGCAAATACTATTTTCTTCTAACCAGGTTTAAGATTAGAGAGGTATATTAAGCCATAACAATCCATCAAGAATGAAAGACAATTGATGATTAATTTATTTTGAAAAAGATAAAAAGGCCCTCAAGATCTCCAACTGACAGATCTACTCAACATTTTAAACGTTTAAAAATGGTTGCAAATTGAAAATGCACTAATGCAGAGGAAAATGGTTTTAAAAAAGTGTAAATATCAGATATTGTGCACTCAATTGGTCAAATGTGGAACACTTTTCCAGTTTTTAATCAGTGTCAGCATTCCCAGATGTGTAAAGCTCTGGTTAGCTATCTCCATTCTGTCCCAAAAGTAGATCTGAAATTATTGTCCGAGAAGACTCTTCCAACAATACCATGACATTATATCAATTTCTTACACCAGCTGCAGTGGCTTCTGTGGCAGACTAACCATCAGTAGGCAATTTTTGCAGTGGTGTACACCAAGAACTGCATCCCAACTGCTCAAGCTCTTTTCACTTTTGGCACCTATGTTTAAATCCAGTCCAGGACAAAGTGAAAAATACCCCCCTGAATTCAAGGATCCTGAAATAAAAGGAGAACCATTCAATGCTGTTCCATACAGTTTTTAAAAAAAATTATAAATTTTAAATCTAGATTTCTGTTTCAAAGTAAATAAGTGAACACAATCCAAAAATAAAGGATCCTCATAAGGCTGCAGATTTCTGCAATTTTCCCTTCTGCCCCTTCAGAGGACAAGGTAAATGGGAAGCTACAAAGCTGTTTTATAATCAGCAATAGGCACATGAAAAATTTGGATGGAGTAGAAATATTTATAGGGATAAGTCAAGAGGGGGCAAAAAAAAAAAAACCCTGTATTTTTTGTTTAAAGTACTCTAATATTGTCAAGCATCCCAGAGTGGTTATATAGGGAATAACAGTTGCAGTGACTCCAAACTGGCCAGAACTGCAGGATTCTGGACAACATGCTATTTGTTTGAGATGCAGATTTCTCAACTGACAGCATGATTTTCCAGAATCCTACAACTCTGGTGTGCCTCTCAGACTGGATTCAATTTGCCCCCTCTCCAGTTTCCTATGGAAAGCACAAGGATCACTTAAAAAAGGTGAACATAGAGGGAGTCCTGTTGCAAGGATCTGAATCCCAGGAAAAATGGATACATTTAATGAAAATGGCAAACAAAATGCTGCTGAGCCCAATATTGTATTCTGGTTCACAGCATGTCAAAATATTTTGAACAAGTACTCCACTAGAATTTCCTATCCCTTTAAAGTGTCTCCTCCTCTAAAGGCCACCTGTAGTTCTGCCACATTTATTGTTATTGGTGGTCTGGAACTTCCAGAAACCCTCTGCAGTATCATGCTGTAGGTGTACAGATCTATACATAACGTACACTTCAAAATTCACTAATCTTCATAGCCCATGTAACAAAAATGCATCAAAATCAGTTTTATGTAGTCCCATGAGAAAAAACTATTATGGCTTAATATACTATTTAATAACCAGGGTATAATTTCTAACACAAACTTCCTAAAGCAACAATAGGTTTAAGATTACATCAGCAAGACTTCATCAGGACATATGCCCAGATCTTTTTTTAATGTCTTCACAACATATCAGGTGAATTTGCTCAAGACACTAATAATTTTAAAATAAGTTTCATGCATTTTCCAGAAATTACTGAATTTTTAAAAACTGCAGATCTTAAAACATTATTTCTGTTTAGAACTTGAACGGGAGCCTGAGTGAGAGGATCCAGAAGACGATCCACTGCGTCTGCAAAAGACAAAAAATCAACAAGGTGTGCAAAGCTGAGTTTAGGGAAACTGCAGTTACATCTTGTACAAAGTAACCCTTCTAAATTAAGATGCAGAAAATATGCATCATTTATATTATAAAGCCCACAACCTGTGTGAAGAAGCATCCTTCTGGCATTTTAATTCCAATAATCTCGTTAACAAAATGAGTTGTTATAAATGGGATGGTTTCTGCAGTCCTGTTAAATTCTATTAATCCTGTAGGCTAATCTTATTCTACAGAAGCCCAAACCTTTCTGCAGACCAAGATCTTGAGTCAGAACGTCTAGTTTTTTTGCGGCCACTGGAGGAAGATGACCTGGAACGGCTGCGTTTTTTGCCTCTTTCAGAGGAAGATGATGATCGAGAACTTGAGCGAGACCTCTTCCTTGGAGATGAAGACCCCCGGCGTGATCTGGAGCTGGATTTTGATTGATTGGGAGAAAGTTAGATTTATGCCAAATAATATTCCAACAGATTCAAGGTTACATTTGACCATTTATTTGGTTTTAATATTACTGGATGATTCAGTACAAGGTTATCACTACAGCATGTGGAGTTCCGAACAAGCAGCAAATATCTTCACTTCATTAAGATTCCTACAGTAATGAAAGCCAAATATTTATAGATTCATATTGTTTGAGACCCAATAGAAAAATGTTAGCAGCTCAAAAGTATAATATCTGCATGGATGCAATTATGCCTATTGAGCTATTAATGCATCAACTTTCATCTATCTGGCAAGAGTGATGAGTGCAGGATAGACCCGAGCACAAATCATAAAAATAGAAAGAGTGTTTTCTAATCCAGGGATGTCCAACCCGTGGCCCTTAGTAATCCAGCAATCAAAACACAGCAACTTAATCCTATGTGCACTTGTTTTTTTTTTAAATTTGCTGGTTTTTCCTGTTTGAATTTTGCAGGTCTGGGAGGCCTGCTTTTAGCATTGTTGTCTCACTGGTGGATTAATTGTATATTAGGAATAACTAGGATCTGTTAGTGTCAGCAACTGGAGATATATGCAAACTAAATAGGAACTTGGGATTTAAATCCTGTGTACACTTACACAGTTCACGAAGACAAAAGCTTGGACAAGGCTGTTCTAACCCACTCTACCACCCAGAACACAATGAGAATTTAGACAGGGATGTCAAGTTTGGGCCTATTGATAGAGCATACTGCTGGCATAGAGACACAGTGAGCATGTGACAGTTACATAATGGTTCATTTTAGGCAGTAACAGTCATTCCAGTAACTGCAAGAACGAGCTTCTGAATATTTTACAAAAACTAAAGATAAACCTTTTCAACAACGCATTTACTGACACAATGAATAAAATGAAACTGTATAGCAATTCCAAGAGTCTGTGAAGCAAATACGGAATTATTCACTCTTCGTCAGGTACAGCAGAGCCACCTAATGATTTCTTTTTTAAAAAACGGAAATGACAGCACATCAAGTTTTGAACTCATGGTATCTACAAGAGTTCTATATGCTTCGCCAAAACTGTATAAAAGGATTTTACCCTTACTTCTTCAGTCCTTTAAAATAAAGCTTGGCTGAACAAGGTACTTAAAGATAATCGACTTCAAGGACAGTGGGAACTGAATGTGTTTTTAAAGAAGCAATCAAGGAAACGACAGCACCAGTTCTGATGTTTCAGTTCGATGACCTTTCATTAACTGTTTCTTTTTTGTACTCTTCTCTCTTAACTGTTCCATTGTGGCCAGCCAGGAAACAGAAACTGTGCTCCTCACAAAGAGGAGAAAATTAGCTAATCACCATAGGTTACTCTAATGCAACTTTTAACTGGCTACAAGCAGCACTGCAAAAAAAGTCTGCTGAGAAAACCTTTTGGCTTTCCTTTTAGCTGGGGAGATGCACATGGTACAGAGATTATGTAATCGGGATTATATAACAGATTCTGTCTGATTACACTCCTGTGAAGTGCCATGGGACATTTTACTATGTTAAAATCGGCTATATAAATGCAAGATGTCGTTGGTGGGATTGCTTTTTAAAAATACCCGTTCCTCAGCTTCAATCTCAATTCTGTCCAGTTTAGTCACTTCCCTCTCGTCTATTCTGTCAAACTATTTTTGTTTTCAGTCTATTTGCCTTCCTAAATACCTCATCAGCTCAATTATATATTGGGTCAAAAGATACACAACTCATTAGATCTAATAATGATTCGTTCATCATCATTCCACAAATTCTTTCACCAGAGCCGAAGTGCACAAGCCACCATAAATTAGTGCATTACTTCAGGATGTAACAGTCTACCGTGTCCAGTCAGATTGGTGCAGAGGGCCACTAGCTTTTACACAGCCTGTACTTGACTCAAACTGGGACTTCAAGATTATTCAAAGACGGCAGCAGGCACTTGAGTAGACATACACAACGTGCATTTTTATGGTGCTTTTAACATGCAGGAAGATGTCTCCGTGTGATACAATTAGGAAGACAAGAAATATACAAGATGTATTGCAACTTGGACACTAAAGTGAGAAGTTAAAAAAAGTTAAAGATCAAGGAGTTAAGACAAGGATGTCAAACTCAATTTACAGGATGGGCCTAATTTGATATCCTGGCACTTGGCGGAGGAAACACTCTGCTAAAGTTATTTGAACACACTGGGACAGACATTAGTATGTATTTCACTGTTTTTGGGCATAAAATGGGATCAATGTATACTATTTTCTGGGTGCAAGGTCGAGCCCCTAATCTGCGCAGGTAGCATGGCCACTGCCATATTGGTCCTTAATGCTTTTAGGCATCACTGGTAGCTGCCTGAAATCAGCATTGGATTCATTTAAATATGTAAAGGTTCCAGTGCCGGTTCAGGACTTTTCTGTAGAATGCTTGAAAAACCTAGGTGGGGCATGTGCCGTGCAAGCTCAGACTGTGTTTCCAGTTCTACAGCGGCCAAAACAGCAATCCCGTTGCTGAAGTAGTAGTAGGGAAAGAGTGCCTTTCCCAGCTCCAAAGCACTACTGCGAGCCACTGCCAGCCCAGCAATGCAGCAGGCCCCAAATTGTTCCCCAACTTTGGGCAAGCTGCCTCTGGAGGCACAAGTGCCAGTAGCTTGTCTCGATCATTAAAATGAGGCTCGAGCCCCAATTACAGATGAGCATTGGACCTTAGCTGCAACTTTTGAGAGATCCAGAGTGAGGAGATGAAGGTTGATGGGGCATCAAGCCCCGAGTTGCTGCCCTGAGAGGAGCTGAGGGAGAGGGGCTGCAACTGGCAGCTGTGCCACGCGCTGAACCCCCCTCCACTCCCAGCACGATGTAAACGTGGTTGGAGCTTGTGATACAAAATCAGGATATTCAATTCCTCGAGCACAGAGAGAATCCTCTATCTCCATCCACTTGTTCCCCCAATCACACCAGTGAAAATAATTCATGATGACTTATGTAAAGTCCCCAGGTTTCATTCACTGTTACTGGCTATTCCTCACTCAGCACTGCTCCCACTCACCATGTTTTTGTTGCTCCAACTGTGCACTTTGCCCACCCCACTACATTCCCCAGTTACTTTCCAACTCCCCCATCCCACACAAGCCCAAATTGCACGTCCCCTATTCTGCTACTCCTTTCCCCATCCTCAACACCCAGTCTCTTATCTCCCCCCACCCCCCAAATCTCAACTCCTCCCAGAATCCCAATTTTACCAACCCCACCCCAGTTTCCATCTTTCTGATCTGTTGTTCTTCCAAGACCAGGTATATTTTTACACTTGGGGAATACATTCAACTTGTGGCCGTCTATTTTTCACTTGAAAAATGGATGGCCAGTTGAAAATTCGGGGCAGGGCACAGACGGCCCGTTGTTGCCCAAGGCCACCCGATGCCATATTCAGAAAGGCTTGTAATTGGCCGAGCAGGCTGCCTGCCTGCAACAGGCATACAGCTAACTATCCTATGCAAGTGAGGCCTTGCGCTAGTTTTAGGACCCAGACGAAAAATTCAGGCACAAATGGATGGAGCTTGTGTTGCACAAGTTCCACCTAGTTGCATCAGGTATTGAATGACCTAACCAGCGATTCTTAAAGGACCACTGGAGGCTGTTCAAAATTACTGGCACGAAACTTTTAAAAGTTACATATTTTAGGAGCCAGAAGGAACAGGAGTGCGCCACCTGTCTTTACAAAAATACAGCGGGTTGCTGCCAGCTCAGTCCCATTCCCCCCCTCTCAAGACCTACTTGTAGGCCAGCTCGGTGTTAGGACTCTGCCAGAATGATGAGCTGCATTGGTATGACCGTTTGCACCTGCATCTCACTGCTTCTATTCAAATGAAACCTGTTGCCAAATTTGGCTCTATCCTCGGGTTAAGACAGATCAACACATGGAGCAATTGCTCTCCCCCTTACAGCAAGAGGACAGTTTAGCAGTGAAAGCATTTGTACAAATTTAAAAATATTAAAAGTTGATCAGTGACAAATGTTTTAGATAGCTTTGAGAAGCCTCAGAGTTCCTCAAAGTTGTGCAATAAAAACACAAACTAGTGGTGAAAATGCCCAAATGGACATGCATCAATAAAATCCCTATCCTGGCATCACCAGAGATAACATTCAAAGTGGCCAAGATCTTGCTCTTAAGAGATATTAATGGTCAAATCCTTTCAAGAAAACAAACCGTGCTCTATTAAATTCAAATGGCAATAGATTTGTAAAAAGTTCACGTCTGGAACGTTTAATAAAATAATTTGTTGAATTACAAGGGTATTGGTATGAAAATTGTTTTCCAAAAATTATATACTTAAATCAAACAGAAAGAAATACTGGTGATAGAACAGAAAGAACGGAGAACAAATATGAGATCTAGAAAAAGCATATTGTTTTTGCGGTATACACAATGTCCTGCAGTTCCTCCCATGCTAGAATATGCTACTGTATGTGGAGGATAACAAATGCAGAAGAACAGTTTGTATCAGAGACTAAGGTTGGAATAATCTAGGAACAATATCACATCATGCATCAAAAAGAGACAAAATTTTAACATCGACTTCTAGACTTAAGTTACAATAAAGATCGGTCACATGTGTTGAGCAATGCTGTAGAACTTGTTAATTAAGCAATGCAATTTTCTTCTGTATGAAGTTGTAATGTAACTGAAAGTCACATAATTTCATTTTGACTTAATTTTATTGTTCCTTTATAAATTCTGCCAAATATGCCACTCCTAAACATGGAATGTATTCTCAAATTTCTAAACTTTTAAGAAAATGATGCCATACTTGCTTCTTGCAAAAAACAGCATATATTCTGGAAGTTTTAAATTTCACTTATGTTGACATGATTGCATTCTCATAGGGTTCGGTATTGCAGATTGTGTACATAAATCATGACTAGTCAAAGCATGTTTTTGCTTGATTTTAAATACTTTTGTTTAGGTTCAATGTTACATACATAATTCAATTCAACTTGATCTCTTGTGTAGTTGAGAACATCCTGAGGTATGAAATATGTACAAATCAAAAGTTTTCCACATCACATACTTGATTGAAGAGAATGTGCCAAATGGAACAATACAAATTGCAATGTTTGAAAAGGCCAAGTTTCCTGATGCATGCTAATTGCTGTGCCACAGGATCAAACACTAAACTCATCCAAAGATTTAAAATGTACAAACTTCGTGGATGTCACTTGTAAAAAAAAATATTGCTCTACATTTAAAGTTGAATTTGCACAATTTTAATAAATGAAAAACATTCCAACACTTATCCATTAAAGGCTGCATAGCAGGCTGCCAGTAGATGTATACAAGTAGAATTATTTGGTTGTTAAAAACAGATACAAACTATAAATAATTTAATTGAACAGAGAGAAACTATATTTCGTGTGTCATTGCTGCAGTCATCATATTATGGCCCCAATTTATAAACTGCTAGGAAGGGGATGGGCTGATATTCAGAAACAGAAGTGCACCTAAAAAAGATACGAGGTATTTAAGCAGTACTTGACGGTTTACTTTATCCAGTGTTGGAGATGAAGCAAACCCAGGCCCAGCTTAATAATTCATTATGCAAGATCAATCCAGAACAGACTCATTGAAAGATTGTGACAACTAACTGGAGTCAAGGATGACCACATGTCCTCCATGAGCAAAGGGAAGGGCAAAGTAGAGAATTTGAACAACAATCTGACAATACAAAGTATTTAAATAATTGCGTGAAAGAAGTGCTAAAAGAGGAACATATAGCTGAGGAAGCTATTCATTTTAAGCGCTACAAACTTGTGGAAAGTTGGCCAAAGATAAACTGACTGTAAAACAAAGTAAATGCTAGAGCCAGAGAGCACAATTAAGGGAAGATTGTCCTCCATCACTAGTACTTCCATAATATTCTTGGAGTCCATATACAACGATGTTTGTTACTTGTCTCTTCAAGGTTGTGCATGGTCATCCATTTTGGACCAAAAAAGGAAAGATCAGAGTATTGTTTAAATGGTGAAAAGCTAGGATCAGTGGATATCCAAAGTGATTTAGCAGTCCACGTACACAAATCACTAAAATGTAGTGGCCAGCTACAAAAAAAAAAAAAAAAGAGGTCAAGGCTAATGGAATGTTAGCCTTTATATCTAGAGTCTGGAAAATAAAGGGGAATTAAATTTTGCTACAGCTATACAAAGCTCTGGTTGGACCACATCTGGAGTACTTCTAGGCACCACATTTTAGAAAGGATATACTGGTCTTGGAAGGAGTGCAGCACAGATTCAATAGAATGTTACCAGGGCTCCAAGGGTTAAATGATGAGATTGCATAAACCAGGCTTGCATTCCCTGGAATGCAGAATGTTAAGGGGTGATTTGAATGAAGTTTTTAGGATTTTAAAAGTAATTGAGAGGGTAGACCAAGAGAAACTTTTCCCTGCTGGGAGAGTCTAGGATAAGGAGCATAATCTTAAAATCAAAGCCTGTCCATTTAGGAGAGAAGTTAGGAAACACTTCCTTCACACAAAGGGTAGAAGAAATGTGGAATTCTATCCCACAAAAAGCAGTAGATGCTAGCTCAATTAATAATTTAAAATCAGAGATTGATAGATTTTTGCAAGCCAAGGGTATTAAGGAACATGGAGCTAGGATACAGATCCGCCATGATCTAGCTAAATAGCAAACAGGCTCGAGGGGCTGAATGCCCTATTCCCGTTCCTATATCGTTCCATTATACTATATTAATAATGTTTAAATCTATCCTGTTAATATATACTTGCGCAACCAGTAATTAGTATCAGTAACAGAAATTGAATAAAGCTTCTGCATTGCTGAAATTTAATGACTGACCAGTCAATCTGCTACAATAGGATTCCAATTTTACCATCAGCACTTAGTGTTAATGCAAATCTACACATTGCACACAGGTATGGCCCTGTAATACATTACATTGTTCCATTATACAATTAATATCATGCTAAACAGACACTGAGGATGTTTGTTCTTAATTAGAGGTCAAGTTTTCATTTTTTAGTCATCTATTAAATCTATGAAAAAATAATTTAAACATTCAAATGATTTGGGTCAGAACAAGATCGCATTTCATCACACTTTTTGCTATTAAGCAATACAGATCAAAAACCTTCCCCACAGATGTTGATGGTTATCAATATTTGTCAGGTTCTATAAATTTCTCCTGTCCTATTGCTTCACCGCCAAACCATGAATATTAATGGGCTGGGGTGCAGTTCACTGCCTTTAACAATTATATTATGGGCTCTTTGAAATGGTCCTAGCAACACGAAGATTAGAGTTGAGAAAATTCCATCCATTCATGTGAAGAGATTCTGTAATTTGGCCCCAATTATCCTCTCAAAAATGCTTACTCATACTGGTGGTACAGTTCTGCAGGTGCTAGTTGTTCTCTGGCAATTTGCCCAAGTAGTGATTCTCAATGTGGAGTTTGGGCATCAGAGGGAAGAGAAATCACAAGGAGCACAATCCACATACTCAACTGAAAAAAACATTTTCCAGCAGGGGATCACTGCATAGTAATTAGAAACATTGGTTTATTTCTTTGCCCTCTCTAAATAAATTAGGTGACAAGCCTAATTTTAGCATCCCTACTGCTGTCCTGGTCAAGATCAGCTAAGACTACATAGGATGTGGATCAAACCAAGGACTTTCAATGCAATACACTTATCTATTAAGTTCAATTTTTTTTCAAGTCTATGCTAAATCGTTCTAGGACAAATAATTAACAACTAAAAGGCAATGGGGTAATAATTTCACTTTTACGCTCGCCAGACCCCAATTACAATAAGGGGAGCATGCAGAAAAAAAAAAAAATCACAGATTGCTGAGTGCAGAAACAGAATTTTTTATCCCAAATTGCTATTGGGCTCGAGTCATTATTGCAGGCAGAAAACTAAAATGTTGAATAATGCACTGACCCTTGCAGGTTATAAAATATCCTCAGGTTGAAGCACTTCCAGCAATGAAGTCAACTGTGGTCCTATGTGAATGGCAATGGTAACAGTGATGGAATGGAAATGTCAAAAGGAGCTTAGGTGTCCTTGCCCTAGAAGTACTTTTTAAACTCTCCTAGAAGGAGAGAATGTTACCCCATTCACCTTGACTTTGACCGGGGTGATCTAGATTGACCTCTGGAGCTGGAACGTGACCTGGATCTGGAAGTGGTAGAACTTCTGGTCCGGGACCTGGAACAAAATGGCAAATATTTTCCAATACCAAGTTCAAAATATAAACTGCATAAAAACTGGAATCAGTAGTACTTCTTGTAATTTCACAAAATCCACTACCATCCACAAAAGAAAACAGAACAAATCAGCCTAGTAGATAAGATGAGAGGCCAACATGAATTAAGCCACAGACTTTCCTGAGGCTCTTTACATAATCAAAGTACAACGAGTGAAACAAATTCTCAGGTACATCACAAAAGGACCTCATCACTCTCCACTTTTACAATCATTTGGTCACAGAAAACCATGTGTATTCTTTTAGAATAGCTGGTTAGTGAATATCAAGTGAGCTTTTAAAAAATATGTATTAAACCAAGGGTAGCTATAAAACATGAGATGAACATCCATTTAAAGGTCTGTACCACACGAAGAACTTTAGAATGGTTATTTAGAAAGCTTTTCTACTTCCTATAAACAGGAAGCATCGTTAAAATTCAATCAAAACTGGTTACATTTCAAAGAAAAAGGTACAAAATAAAAGTACAGTTATCTCCACAACCACATGGAACATGTACACTCAATCAAGCAGTCTGTTTGGCTGTTTAGAAAAGTGCTATGAGCAAGAAACAGGGCAGCATTGCCTTTAATTTCTCATCCTTTCCTCCTCCCAGCTTACTTTGGCCCCAGTACAAGTTATTTCTGGATGTACACAAACAATTAAATTACTTAAAATTATTAAAACAAAAACTGCCAGTTTCACTTTCATATTTATATGGCCAAACTCACTTGATCATACTTTTGTTAGTTTTCTAGATAATTTTGTATGTAACTATCTTCATATCAAAACCAATTACTTCACTATGTAAAATAGTCAAATATTACAGTACATTAATAGTCTCAACCATTGTAAATCAGGTTATTACATTATTTCGTGCTTTATATTTATATAAAATGACTTGGACGAGCATAGCGCAAGAAAAAAATTGCAACCACATTAGGAGGCAGTCCGAATAAAGAAGAACGATGTATTCATTCAAAAGGATTGGGAGTATTTTCAACGAATCTAGCCAATAGGCAGCAGATGCAATGTAAAGTGGATAAATACAAAATAAGTTACTATGGCGCCAAGGAACCGAAAGAGGGAGCACTTGCTAAATGGAATCGTCAGAGGGATAATGTAGGAAAGACCCAGAATTTGCAAATTAAAAGACAAATAAATAAACTACTGAGCTGCATTAACAGTAGAAAAGAGCACAAGAGAAAATAAACTGTATTGTTGATGTACAAGGTGTGCCATCTTGAGCATGTACACAGTTTTGATCCCCAACTAAAAAGGGAGGACTTAGTACCCAAGAGAGTACACAGGTTTAAGTAACTAAGGTAATTCCAAATATCAAAAACGTAAGTTGTGCTTGTGCTATATGGAAAAGAGGAAACCTCCAAGTGATCCAACTGACATTTTTAATGATGAAAGATTAACATAACTGATCTAGTCAAAAGGGTTTAAAAAAGTGGGCACAAGTTTAAAAATGGAGTAAAAAAGGAACATGGGATACATTAACAGGGAAGACCACTGAAATGAATAGAAATAGATTCAAGAGGGCAACAGGTCACATTTGCTCATTTTCTTATTTTTAAACATGCTCTTGATAAAATATGTAGAGGAAGTCTTCCTTCTACAAGCTTCTGAAGACAAAAAGTGATTGAGGAATCGTACAGAAAGTAGGTAAATGAGATTGAGATTGTATTAGAAGAGGATTGATTCTTTGGGCCTCGGGCCTCACCCCCCACCCCTCCCCATTTTTAAAATGGGTTACATTATAAAAATAGGTCCCAGAACTTGGAAGCAAATACAGGTTTAGTATCTAAAAACAAAAAACATTAAGATCTATAAAGTTATGATTGTAATCTTTGATTCTGTGTACATAACTATAGAATACATTTGATACAACAATATTTTAAATGATCTAATAGAAGCCATCCAAAAGTAATCTCCTAAAGGAAGAAACATAACTTTAGATGCAAGACTTCAAAACTTCATGTCACATGAACAAACATATAAAAGAAAGAAGTTAAACTGATACTGACATTTTGCCCGGTGTCACCCTTGACCTGTACCCGTTTACCTGGACCTTGAACTGGAATGAGCAGTGGAGGAAGATGAAGATCGAGATGAGTGTGACTTGGAGCGACTCCTGCTTTTGGAAGGCTTCTTTTCATCTTCACTTGCATCCAGATTGTACTTTGAGAGATCACCATCTTCATCATCATCATCATCCTGGAAAGAGTTGAAAAGTTACACCTAGCACATAATGGAATGGACGTTCCATGTCTCTAAATTTAACATAAATTGTAATAAAAAAAAGATAGGCCTCAGTTACATGTTAGAAACAGCATTTTTTTTCCTTTTTCCCTTCTCAAACAAAACAGCTCCCTGGGCACATTGGTCTGGCACAGGCTTCCGATCATAATTGTATCTGTGGTCGGTCAACAGTAGTGATTCAATCAAGGAGAGTCAGCTTTCCTTGATACAGCCCAAAATGGAAACCCTGACTGGCTCACAACACTTTACCTAGTGATCAGCATCAGGAGACAAAATTCGAAAACTAGGTTGAAGTAACAGATACGTTAAAAGGAATAAAAGATGTCAGTGTGACAGAAATTAATCTGGTTTGTTTAATGCATCGTGGCATTGTCTTTTTCTCTGCTGTGCTACAAGCGAGGTTAAAAATCTGGTTTATTCCCAGAAAATAGCTTCTAAGAGTGTCTGAAAAGAAAAGTGATTGAGAAATATGATGGCAGGTTCTGCTTGATTTGATCTAAAACGGAAGAGAGCTTGAATTTCGTAACATCTTTCACACCTTCAGGAGCCCCCAAAGCACTTAATGAATTTCGAGCTCGGCATGTGCCGAGCTCTTTTTCCGCCGCCTTCGCCTCCATGCCCACTTCTTTGGCCAGGAGCTTTCCCTCCACACCACAGCTGATCCTTTCTCCCGTTTTCAGAATTCTTGTTCTACCCGGACCCCTCCTTCTGGCCTCTTAATTGCAAACTGCCGACGGGACATCGGTCTTCTGCTCCCCTCATTCACTCCAACCTACCTCCCTCTGAACTTGCAGCACTCCGCTCGCTCAGATCCAACTCCAACCTAGTCATTAAACCTGCTGACAAGAGTGGCGCTGTTGTTGTTTGGCGAACCGACTCTACCTTGCCTTTCGTGACCTCAGGAGATTCCAACAGGGTACGGTAGCATAGGTTTTTTTTTTTTTTTTAATTGATTCACGGGCTGTGGGCGTCACAGGCAAGGCCCGCATTTAGTGCCCATCCCTCAGTAACCTCGAGAAGGTGGTGGTGAGCCGCCATTTCAGGGGCAGTTAAGAGTCAAGCACATTGCTGTGGGTCTGGAGTCACATATAGGCCAGACCGGGTAAGGGCAACAGATTTCCCTCCCTAAAGGGCATTAGCGAACCAGATGGGTTTCTACGACAATCCGGTAGTTTCACGGTCACTATTACTAATACTAGCTTTTTATTCCAGATTTATTTTTTTAATTAATTGAATTTAAATTCTCCAGCTACCGTGGTGGGATTTGAGGGTCATGAATCTGTGGAATTCTCTGCCCCAGAAAGCTGGGGAGGCTGGGTCATTGAATATATTTAAGGCGGAGATAGACAGATTTTTGAGCAATAAGGCAGTAAAGGGTTACGGGGAGCAGGCGGGGAAGTGGAGCTGAGTCCATGATCAGATCAGCCATGATCTTATTGAATGGTGGAGCAGGCTCGAGGGGCCGAATGGCCTACTCCTGCTCCTGCTCCTATTTCTTATGTTCTTTTGTCAACTCTGACACCTCCTGCTACCTCCCCCCTGGACCCTCGAACAAGACCCCACCACTGAACATCAAGCCATCATTTCCCAGACTGTCACTGACCTTATCTCCTTTGGAGATCTTCCCTCCACAGCCACCAACCCCGCACAGTCTGCTTCTACCTCCTTCCCAAGATCCACAAACAGGACTGCCCTGGTAGATCCATCGTTTCAGCCTGTTGTTGCCCCACAGAACTTATTTCTTTCTCTCTCGACTATTTTTTCCTCCTTGTCCACTCTCTCCCCACCTACACCCATGACTCCTCCGACACCCTCAGTCATTTTAACAGTTTCCAGTTTCCTGGCCCCAACCGTCTCCTTTTCACCATGGACGCCCAATTCCTCTACACTTCCATCCCCCACCAGGATGGTCTGAGGGCACTCCACTTCTTCCTCGAGCAGAGGCCTAACCAGTTCCCATCCACCACCAGCCTCCTCCACCTGGCTGAATTTGTTCTCACACTGAATAACTTCTCCTTTAACTCCACTCACTTTCTCTAAATTAAAGGTGTTTCTATGGGAACCCGCATGGGTCCTAGCTATGCCCGTCTTTTCATGGGATATGTAGAACATTCTTTGTTCAAGTCCTACTCCGGTCTCCTCCCTCACCTCTTTTTCCGACACATTGATGACTGTATCGGTGCAGTTTCCTGCTCTCGCCACGAACCTGAAAATTTCATTCACTTTGCATCCAATTTCCACCCTTCCTCACCTTCACATGGTTCATCTCTGACTCTTCCCTTCCTCGACATCCCTGTCTCCATTTCTGGGAATAGGCTTTTGACCAGTATCCACTATAAGCCCACTGACTCCCACAGCTACCTGAACTACACTTCCTCCCATCCCGCATCCTGCAAAGACTCCATTTCCATTCTCCCAGTTTCTCCGTCGTATCTGCTCTGATGACGCCATCTTTCACACAAGTGCCTCTGGCATGTCTTCCTTTTTATTCAACAGAGGATTCCCCGCCATCGTGGTTAACATGGCCCGCAAGCGTGTCCATTCTATTCCCCGTACCCCTACTCTCAACTCTTCTCCCTCGCAGAGCCACGACGGGGCTCCCCTTGTCCTCACCTTTCACCCCACCAGCCATCACGTTCAATGGATCATCCTCTAATGGCAGGTAGTCATTTTGCTGCCATTCACACCCTATCCAGATTAACCCTTTTCTAACTTCTGTCATTACCATTTCAATTCAGCCCATCATCCCTTTTCTCTCTGACCTCTCCTGCCTTCCACCCTATCACAGACCTTCCCTTTTGTTCTC
Organism: Pristiophorus japonicus; assembly: GCF_044704955.1. Classification (NCBI taxonomy): domain Eukaryota; kingdom Metazoa; phylum Chordata; class Chondrichthyes; family Pristiophoridae; genus Pristiophorus; species Pristiophorus japonicus. The sequence goes on along the minus strand of NC_091984.1, from coordinate 82,143,372 downwards.
TTCCCCTCCCCCCTTCAGTCATTAAGAATGTGCTCTTTTCAAACATTTGGCAATTCTGATGAAGGGTCGTCGACCCAAAACATTAACTTTGTTTTTTTCTCTACAGATGCTGCCTGACCTGCTGAGATTTCCAGCATTCTCGGTTTTTATTAATGATTAAGGAATTTATTTTGTTAAAGTGTATTAACTCTTTCATTAGCAGAATATAGATGTGTCTGGTCAGGTGTGAGGGAACACCCATTTAATTCAAATACTTGTATTTTATTTTGTGTAATGTGCAATAACTTGCCCCTGGACCCGATGGCTTGCATCCTAGGGTCCTAAAAGAAGTGATTGCAGAGGTAGTGGATGCATTGGTTGTAATCTACCAAAATTTCCTGGATTCTGGGGCAGTCCAGCGGATTGGAAAACTGCAAATGTAATGCCCCTATTTAAAAAAGGAGGCAGACAGAAAGCAGGAAACTATAGACCGGTTAGCATAACATCAGTCATTGGGAAAATGCTGGAGTCCATTATTAAGGAAGCAGTAACAGGATATTTGGAAAAGCATAATTCAATCAAGCACAGTCAGCATGGTTTTATGAAAGGGAAATCATGTTTGACAAATTTGCTGGAGTTCTTTGAGGAGGTAACGAGCAGGGTGGATAAGGGGGAAGCAGTGGATGTGGTGGATTTCCAGAAGGCATTCAATAAGGAGCCACATAAAATGTTACTGCACAAGATAAAAGTTCACGGGTTTGGGGGTAATATATTAGCATGGATAGAGGATTGGCTAACGAACAGAAAACAGAGAGTCGGGATAAATGGCCTACTCCTGCTCTTATTTCTTGTGTTCTTGTGTGTTTATACATCGCCCTTAATGCAGCAAAATGTCCAAAGGTGCTTTAACACAAGTATTTGATTAACTGCTGTGAGTTTAAGAGGCACATATTTAAATTTAGACTAAATTGTGCTAGTCAATTTTGCAAAGTATTTCTCAGCCACTATTCAAATTGTCTAAAGCCATCAGAAAGATAGGTAAATGTTAACATTCAGGGACCCAGTCACCTGGTCCAGTTTACATTACAGTTTAGTACAGCAGAAGTAACCATGTTAATTTTCTGCATTCTGATGGGTAATTCAACTTGTAATTACTATATTTAGCACTTCTGCTCAAATCCATTTTCTGGTTGATAAATCTGTTTGGCAGTTAAAAGCAAAAATAACCATTTCCTAACTTTTGAAATAAATTCAATAATAACTCAACTATCATTGTGGGGAGATACCAAGTGTAAGTAAAGCAGGAAGATTTTTAAAAAAGTCACAAGGGCAGTAGTGTGTGGCAAACGATTAGCCTGACAGTAATGATTGTTCATAAAGTGATTCCTAAACTCAAGTTAAACAAAGTACCCCTCTCATTTCAATCTTTAGAAACAATGATATGCCTAATTATTATGTTTTATGTACTCCCTTGGGAGACCTGCCATTTGAGATTTTTGCTGCCTTGAGCTGCCAGCTGGAAAGATTATGGGGGTAGTGTACATCAACTTTAATGGGAGTAGGTGCCTATCTCAGAGGAAATGAGGGGAGAATCACAAGAGCTGCTCAACGGCATGAAAAAATGAAAAATTGGTCTTCAAGATAAAAATGCAGTATAAAAAGATGAGATTACAGTAATGGGAAATATTCTGTGCAGAATGCTTACCCTGGGCTTTGCTTTTCCTTTGTCGTCAAATTCAGAAAACAAGTCATAACTGCATATGATATATAGTTACATTTCCAGGAAAGCAGGCATTATATAGTCAAATTTAGGTTCAATAACCATCTTGAACTATTAACTTTTAAAATAAATGACAAGTTATGAAATGGCTATTTTGCCTAACCCTACAATCCTTCACTGAACTTCTTACTATTGCTTTCCTTCTTTATTATATAATAAATTTACTATGTAGGTCACAAACATTTTGACATCACCACTAGTGCAGAATCAATCCTGCAGCTACACACATACCACTAGATGGATATACAGAAGTTATAGAGTCTCATACTTATACCCACAGCAGCATTATTCAGATAGTCCCAGCTTCAGGACACTTTTTATTAAAAAAATAATTCTTGAGATGTGAGCGTCACTGGCAAAGCCAGCATTTATTGTCCATCTCCAGTTGCCCAGAGAAGGCAGTGGTGGGCCTCCTTCTTTAACCGCTGAGGTCAGTGATGAGAAGGTGCTTCCACAGTGTAGTTAGGTAGCAAGTTTCAGGATCTTGTCCCTGCAACGATGAAGGAACAGCAATATATGTCCACACCAGGATGGTGTTTGGGGAGTTAGGAAGTGAGCAACTATCAGCAAACAGCTCCATTTCGGACCTTATGGTGGATGAAAAGTCATTGATAAAGAACATAAGAAATAGGAGCAGAAATAGGCCATCTAGCCCCTCAAGACTGCTCCGCCATTCGATATCATGGCTGTAAGAGAAATTTGGCATTAGGGGTACCAGCGGGACAAGAGTTAAAGTGCTGGTTCCTGCACCGACCCATAAGGAGGTAAAAGGCCTCTCTTCAGCCTTGTACCAAGGCTCCATAAGTTATCAATTCAATAATATTCCAACAGGATACGATGTGAGAACCTAAACAGACATTGATAAGACCTTGCGAAGAGGCTCGAGGCGGACTCATGGGCACCAAGGAGAATCAACAAATTCTGACCTAATGAAGTCATTCTAGTCACGGCCTAAGCTGGTCACGAGGGTCTTGGCCTGTCAATCCAAAGTAGCACTAATAAGGTAGTCCAATTAGAGAAGTAGCACTGATAAGGCAGTCCAATTAGAGATTTAGGGAGGTCTTACCAGGGAACAGAGGGATTTTTGAAATGTATAAAAGTTGTATGATTGTGCTGTTCGGAGAGCATCTCCACTCATAGGCGGCTGTGATAAGAGGTGTTCCCGGACGTTCGTAATAAAAGATCATTATACCTTGCCATGCGTCTCTGCCTGCTAACTCCGGGGGCTGTTACGCGGGTTGGGGCGAGCGTCAACCCTCTATCAGGGGGCCCGCTCGTGGGAGGAGAAGCCTTCCCATTTTCCCTTACATTTGGCGCTGCGCGCAGGGTACAGACTTCCCGAACGGAACAATAACCCAGCTGTTGGGGTGAGTATGTTTTAATTTACCACCTTCAAGTTACAGCTGTGGCATTGTAAACCGCAAGGGAAGGACATCTGTACAAAAGAACCATTTGTAGCAGGTCCAGGAGGGACAGAGACGGAGGACAGGGACGATCTAGGGGTAGAAGGGGGTCAAAAGGTGCATCCTAAAACGCGCGCGTGGAGGTAGCCCGGCAGTGCGAGGGCAAGACGCAAGCGAAGATCTAGAGGAAGGTCTATTGACCCGAAGCGGTACGAGCGCACGGTGCAGGGACGAGACATATTGACCCAAAGCGTGGCAGTACGAGTGTACAGCGCCAAGGGAAGACATATAGATATAAATAACGTCCTGCATACCTAACACGAATTAAAGGGAGTGCCCAAGATAGCCCCGAAGAAGATGGGTAACACTGCTATTAAAAAGGCGAATAAAACCAATTGTAATTTGCGTAACTACGTAATGCCATAAAAAAGCTGATAGTAACTATCTTAAGTGACATATGGATCCAAAAATAGAGCCGGCCAAACAATTAATAGGCTTTGTTGAATGAAGAGACACTTTTGTGAATGTCTGTCGTTGAGTGAGAGTCCTTGTGTGAATTTTTGACTGCGGAATGAATTTTTCATGTTTCTGAAAGCCTGTTTGCAAAAATAGTGCAGCTCCACCCATTTTTCCAAACAGAGTGAAAGTTTTTTTTTTTAAACCCTTTGTAGGCCCCAAGTTTCCACATGATTTGCTCCTGATTTTTTAGGAGCAACTGGTGGAAAACGGAGTATCTTAGAAATCGAAATTCTCCACACTTAAGTTTTCTGCAGTTCTAGTCAGGTAGAACAGTTTCACTTTTGAACAGAATTTTTTTTTCCAAAAAGGGGGCGTGCCCGGCCACTGACGCCTGGTTTGAAAGTTTCCACAGTGAAAACGTACTCCAAACTAACTTAGAATGGAGCAAGTGAAGATTTTTGTACGCTTGAAAAAACCTTGTCTACACATTAAAAAATCAGGCGCAGGTTACAAATTAGGCGTCGGGAACGTGGTGGGGGGGGGGGGGGGAAATAAGTCATTAAATTCTACAATAAATCCTTAGTTATACTTAAACAAATATTATACAAATAAATCCAACCTGAATAAAAATTTATAAGCAAAGAAAAGATTAAATAAACCATGTTCCTACCTGTGTGAAAGTGCTTCAAGCAGGCCTTTCAGGCAGCGGTTTGCCATCGGGACCGACCGACAGCAGGGGGAGGGAGAAAGCTGCAAGAAGCCCCAGTGCTTCAGGCAGCCGTTTGCCGTCGGGACCGACCGACAGCAGGGGGAGGGAGAAAGCTGCAAGAAGCCTCAGTGCTGATCATGGAAGGGCAATGTGGTTTTATGAAAACATTTTAAAAATTGAACAGCTACAAAGAATTTGAATAGTCTCAAACAAGTGCATGTGTCCCATTTATCACAGTCTATCTTTAATTACAGAATGCACTCCCTCACACACAGAAATATCAAGAAAATTAAAATACAAGCCTTTGCAAGGGTTCAATAAACAAATTTTCACTTTTTCTGCAGCACTTTTAAAAATGGGCGAGTGCCAATGTTTACTTCAGACTGCGCGTGCGCGAACGCTCCAACTCGCACGCGCAGGGTTGCCGGCACCAAAAAAACTCATTTAAATTGTACCCGCCCCCTCCTACTTCCAAAATTGGCGCGAGTGGTAGGCTCCGCCCCCTGTGCGCCACGCCAAGCAGACATCGAGCTGCAAGGCGCTCGAAAATACCGCGTTTTTTTTCAGGCGCCGCTTTCGGCGCGAAAAACGGGTGCCCAGCTCGGAGGGGCGCCTGTTTTGCTGCATGTGGAAACTTGGGTCCGTAGTGTTGTCCTGTACGTGGGATGTTTTAAGACATTTTAAGTTAGAAACACAGGTGTGGATTTATTCGGATGATAAGTTACGGAGCTAGGAAATGCACAAAGGATAGGTTTGTTGAGCAAAAGATAAAAAATACATGGTCCCGGTGGTTAAAAAATGTTTTATTTGACACGCTCACTTACTTGTCGAAAGAAAACACGCAATCATTGATTACATTGGGTTGAAAGATATAAATTTAGTCTAGGAATGAGATAAAGAATGCCTTTTAAAAAAGGCCTGTGAGGATCTCTCGCGGCTGCGGGCTGGGGAAGTACGCTTCCATTTTCCTTTGTGTAAAACCTTGACGCAAAAGCTTCTAGCTCAGTTAAAAAAAAGTTTTAAATAAAGATTGAAATTACAAAATTTGAATTGGGATTTTGAGATATTAAGAGAAGGCACAGCAAAATACTAAATTCAAACTGAAAAAAATTATTAAATTAAATCTGATCTCTTTAAAAGAGAAATAAAATTAAAAGGTTTGGAAACAATCTAGAAATACCTTCACGGATCAGGTCAAACTCCTGGGCGAGTGGGGAGCTATCTGCGAAGGTGTAAAAGGGACTTTTGAAAAATGTTAAAACAGCAAGCTTTAGCAGTTTAGAAAAAGACATTGTAACAACCTTGAAACTGGAACATTTTGAGATAACGAAAAGCAGCCCTCAAAGCCTACGTGCTAGACTCCGTTCTAGTTATGGAGAAAAGAAAAAGATAAAGACGCCACTTTGAAAGTAAACAAATTGAACGAATTTGAAAGAAAAAGCGTCTTCGATTTGTCTTGTGATTTTAAATTAACAAATTTACCAGAGTCACGAGCCCTCCGTGTAAAATACAAAACCTAATTTGAAGAAAGGTGATCTGGAAAAAAAAAGACGTAACGCACTAATTAAGTGCTGGGGGGAAAAAAAAAGGGGGTGTTTGCGATGGAAAAAGACATAACTTACTAAATACTAGTGGATATCGGCTGTGAAAAAGATATCGGTTTAATTGAAAAAAAAAATAATTTGAAGAGGTAAAAGACACTCTCCATTGATAATGATTTTAAATTACGAGAAAGTTTCACTGCAATTTGAAAGATTTCCAAAATGGACGTTGTTTATCAAGAAAAGTCCCGAACAGTCTAAACAAGCAGGAGGGTTTTGAAAATAACGAGGAGAAAAGATCTAAGCTATGAGAACTCAGCATAGAAAGAAAAAAACTGGGAATTAGAGAATCTTACTGAATTTTTTAATTCTTATAGAAAATGGAACTGGCACAGATGTTTAGATTTTGTGCTGAGAGAGAAATAAAACACAAGATTTGCCCAGTGAACGGGACCGTAAAATAAAACGAAATGTTGGAATGTATACAGCGTATGTGAAAATTGGATTTCAGTAAACAAAATAACTATTAAAAATGTGTGGTCTCGTTTTCAATCAATTAAAAAAAAATCTTTGGCAAGTACTTGAATTAGAAGTTAAGAAAAAATTGGAATTTAATCTAAAATGCCATCTTTCCTGATGAGAAGACTTTTATTATGATGGCTTTAATGAATGATTTCTGCTGTTTTAACAGATTCCTAATTTCTAAGCAAGTTTTGAAGGCACAAAGACTTAAAGAATTTTTCGGATGATTACGCAAAGTCACGTAATGACATCAGGCTTTCTTACAAACCCGTAAAGGAGTTAACCCTTTCCATTGACAGCTGTTTTATACTGGACATTATTAATTTGGATTTCTAAATAGAATAAAAAAGACTCACCTGACAGATAGAGGAAATGGTGGGATAGTCAGAATAAAAATAAAAACAGAACTAGCCTATGTAATAATACTCGCCTGATAAAAATAAAAGAAAAAGATACTCAAACAAAACAAATTCAAGAGTTAAAAGCCAAGATAAATAAGCTGGAAGAGATTTTTTTTTAAATGGGACCAGACGGATAGTACAGTGCGCAGCCATAGCACCATCACCTATGGCAATAGAGCCCACGGTGGGCAAGTGTAGTCCACAAACCCAACCTAACCCTTACCTCCGATTTCACAGAGTGACCTCAACATGCATGGATAAAAGATGAGTAGACCAGAACCTAACACCTGGTGACGACCAGGCTATCTGTTTAAAATTTGCAGATAAAACACTCACCAAGATGGGACCGCAGCAGCTACTTCGACTCTGGAGACTCAGGATACTGGGAACCTTAAGGCCCACGCAAGTACTGGATAATACAGATGGACTACGAGAGATATAGCACACGCAGGAAAGACACAACTACATGAACTAGCTTTGTTTAATTTAACTGCCGAAATATGCATCCCAGCAGCCAAGGACTGGAGCAAGGACAGAACTTATTTTAATGCATGGCATAGTGTATTAAGTAAGGTTGTAATGCAGCAGGCTGCCGATGCCATTGGTGCCAGTAGATTCAGAGGACAGGAGCAAGTTCATAGGACCAAAAGGGGAAGGGCGCAGAAATCCAACTGGACGGAATTTCAGTTCTAGAAGCTCATGTCTGGGCGGACGAAGCTGCAAAACAAGCAACCAAATCCACCCCGCAAGAGAAACAGAAGGGTGGGAACAGAACGGAGCAAAAAGGGGGGTGGGACCCCAGGATGTTTAGGGAAACTGACCAGTGGGATAAAATAAAGACCAAGGGAGGTCTCTGGAATAGAAGGTGTATGTCCAGAAGCGTGACATGGTAACAACATGGAGAAGCCGGTATTGATCATGCGCAGCGCAAACAAGAAGGAATACAACCTAAAAAGGGGGGCGGATGGAGTGTGGAGAAAAGATGACAATAAAGGTCCGGCTGGGACACCAAACACGCCCAAAGGGACCCTGGGAAGCCCTACCACTGCCCCAACAATCACCCTGGGGACAATAACTCTTCCCAGCACAACCACGCAAGTCCCCCCCATAAGCCCGTCCATAAAGACTGGAGCCAAAGGGGCACTAGTAATAAAATAATCTAAAGAATGGATATAATTGGGGTGTGTCAGCGACTACTTAACCTAAATCTAATGGATATCATTCTTCCTAGCTTCTGTGGGAATGAAACTATAAGTCTATACCAGAATCTGGCACAACGGATCCTTGAAGGCCCAGAATCCACTACCCTGAGATTTAATGTCAGAAAGGGAACAGGCCAATGTCGAACAAAAAGGGGAATAATGGAAACACTAGGCACGGGTTATGTGGCAGGGGTTACGACGATGAATTCCATCGACCTGTATGCAATATATGACCGGGCTAACAACTTAATGGTGTAATCTTGAGGGGTTTACTGGGGAGGGACTTGGATAACCAAGCCCTACAAGCGCAGTTGGGAGATGGCGCGGAAGGGGAACTGTTACAAGTGGCCCATACATTACAGAATCATGCCAAGACAATAAATTTGATCCACGCAATCGGGAACGACATTAGTAAACGATTACAAGCTGAGATAGTTTGCTCCGGGTATGGGGCCTGGATTAAGTGAAGTACAACATAACTTGGAGCAACTCCAGAATGGGGACATACCAGATTGGATCCCGAACAGCATACTTAACAATTGGACTCTAGATAAAAAAAATGACTGACAAATGCGAGGTACAAAGGAATAGTCACGCATGGGTGCCAAATTTCAGATGTATTACTGGGCGGGTGAATATGATTGGATTTGTGTTGTCCATACCACAGTATGATGTAACAAAGGGAGACCCATTATACCAGATCGATAATATCGGTGAAGTAAGAAACCAAACTCGGTTGCGTTACCATCAGCCTGCCAGACGGGTGATTAAAATTAAATTAGTACGAAAGGCATTGACATAACTGATTGCTATAAAAATAATCAAGTGATTTTATGTCGAGGTACGCCACGAATGACGAATGATGATTGCAGATTCCACCAAACAAACGGATGCATGCTGAGTATCACTCCTCTCGAACACGATTCCGAAACAATCGCTGCTCCACAAGGGAATGGAGATTTGATGCGTGAGCACAGGAGCAGCCAACCCGACGATTAAGACCAGGGGAGGAGTCACCCCCTGTGTCATCACCAATCCTAACTTCTGTTTCAGGGTCATGGGAAAAAGAGACATAAATGGATACCACATACATCCCAAGACAACGGAAATCATCCACGGAACGGTCACGGATACCCTCCAAGAGGGGTACAAGGAGGCAGTATGGGAACCGCAAGACACCGGAATTAAATGAGGAACAATTACGTTTGGTGCAAGGAATCCAGAATCAAAGACGACAGTGTATCCAGCTGATGGAAGAAGTAGACAACCTACAGAGAGGCACTAACACGATGCTGGCTGATCAGCTCTGGTACTCACAAGCTGTGGAACATTGGACTTAATATTCAGATCCACCCAGGGATAAGAATTATATCACATGTACTTGTAGTAATACAGGGCCTGGTTCTGATGGTCATGATGGGATTAACATGTGCGCAAACTGAACAGGCCAAACGATACGTCAGGGCACGCTCTATGATTAAGGACATAAGGGATGAAAATTTAAGCAGTCCTTCAGGAAGGACTTACCTTTTTTAACTCTGCAGGAATGGTTTCAGGAGGTCCCAAAGCTTGGGAGATGGCCACCCAGGTGAACGGACCTATTTGGAACTTGCCTACAGGGAGATAGTTATCGGGAAATATGGCCAGCTTGGCTTATAGCCAAGGGCCAAAAGGGGGGAATTGTAAGAGAAATTTGGCATTAGGGGTACCAGCGGGACAAGGGTTAAAGTGCTGGTTCCTGCACCGACCCATAAGGAGGTAAAAGGTCTCTCTTCGGCCTTGTACCAAGGTTCCAGAAGTTATCAATTCAATAATATTCCGACAGGATACGATGCGAGAACCTAAACAGACTTGATAAGACCTTGCGAAGAGGCTCGAGGCGGACTCATAGGCACCAAGGAGAATCGACAAATTCTGACCTAATGAAGTAATTCTAGTCACGGCCTAAGGTGGTCACAAGGGTCTTGGCCTGTCAATCCAAAGTAGCACTAATAAGGTAGTCCAATTAGAGAAGTAGCACTGATAAGGCAGTCCAATTAGAGATCTAGGGAGGTCTTACCAGGGAACAGAGGGGTTTTTGAAATGTATAAAAGTTGTATGATTGTGCTGTTCAGGGAGCATCTCCACTCAATCGGCTGTGATAAGAGGTGTTCCCGGATGTTCGTAATAAAAGATTGTTATACCTTGCCATCCGTCTCTGCCTGCTAACTCCGGGGGCTGTTACGCGGGTTGGGGAAGAGCGTCGACCCTCTATATCAGGGGGCCCGCTCATGGGAGAAGCCTTCCCATTTTCCCTTACAATGGCTGATCTGATCTTGGCCTCAACTCCACTTCCCTGCCCTCTCCCCGTAACCCTCGACTTCCTTATCTCAAACATCCGTCTAATATATTTAAGGTGGAGATAATGACCCAACCTCCACAGCTCTCTGTGGTAGAGAATTTCAAAGATTCACAAACCTCTAAGAAATTCCTCCTCAATTCCATTTTAAATGGGCAACCCCTTATTCTGAAACTACGCCCTCTAGTCCTTGACTCTCCCACGAGAGGAAACATCCTCTCTGCATCTACCCTGTCAAATCCCCTCAGAATCTTATACACTTCAATAAGGGCACCTCTCATTCTTCTAAACTCCAATGAGTATAGGCCCAATCTGCTCAACCCTTCATGACAACCCCTTCATCTCAGGAATCAACTTCATGAACTTTCTCTGAACTGCCTCCAATGAAAGTATATCCCTCCTTAAATGAGGCGGCCTATACTGTACAAAGTACTCCAGGTATGTTCTCACCAACACCCTGTACAGTTGTAGCAGGACTTCTCTACTTTTATACTCCATCCCCTTTGCAATAAAGGCCAACATTTCATTTGCTTTCCTAATTATTTGTTGTACCTGCATGCTAACTTTGAGTTTCATGTACAAGGACTGCCAGATCCCTCTGTACCAGAACATTTTTATAATCTCTTCCTATTTAAATATTTAATATAATAAAGCAGGTGAAGATAGTTGGGCCGAGGACACAGCCCTGAGTAACTCCTGCAGCAATAGCGTGGGGCGGATATGATTGACCTCCAACATAGAGAACCATCTTCCTCTGTGCCAGGTATGACTCGCCATTGGCGAGTTTTCCTTCTATTCCCCATTGACTTCGCTTTTATTCGAGCTCCTCAGTGCTAAACTCGGTCAACTGTTGCCGTGATGTCAAGGGCAGTCACTCTCACTTTTACCACTGGAATGCAGCACCTGCGCTTATGTTTGGACCAAGTCTGGATGCATGTGGTTTTGACAAAACCCAAACTGAGCACTGGTGAGCAGGTTATTGGTGAATAAGTGACACTTGACGACTCCTTCCATTTTTATTTGCTGATGACAGAGCAAGCTGATCGACAGATAGATGGCAGTTGTAGTGCTCAACTAGGGATGCAGCTAGCTCTGGAGCACATGTCTTCAGCACTACTTTGTTGGCACCCAGCTTTACTGTGCCCAGTGTACTCAACTGTTTCTTGATGTTATGTGTAGTTAATCTAAATGGCTGGAGACTGGTGCCCATGATCGTAGGGACCTCAGGAGGCAGAGGATTGTTGAATCTGCACATCTGGGTGAAGATGGTTGCAAACACTTCAACATTGACTTTTGCCATCACCCTGCTTAATGATGATCAAGAAGTGAGGGATATCCAGGTCACCAATTTAGCTGCTACCGATGGCCCACAGCACCTCAGATGTCTATATATATATAAAAATCTATCCCACTTAGCATGGTGATAGTGACACACAACACGATGGAGGGCAATTTCAGTGCGAAGACAGGACTTCACTCTGACCAAACAGTTATGAACTGCTATTTCTGTGACAGTAAGTTGGCAAGGATGAAGTCAAGTAGGTTATTCCCCAATGTTGGTTCTCTCAGCACCTGCTGCAAGCCCAGCCTGACAACGGTCCTTCAAGGCTCAGTGAGTGGTGGCACTTCTGAGCCACTCATGGTGATGGACATTGAATGTCCTACCTAGAGTACATTCGTAACTCTTGCTACCCTGAATGTTTCCTCCATGATGTTCAACATGGAGGAGTACAGATTCACCAGCAGAGGGAGGGTAGTAGGCTGTAATCAACAGGTGGTGAACTGAATTGAAACCACGAGACTTCACGGGGTCCAGAATCAATGTTGAAGATTTCGAGGGTCACTCCCACCCAACTGTCGACCACTGTGCCCCAACATCTGATGGTGGAGGAGGAGTCTGGGACGTTGGTATACTCAGAATCACACCGTCAGCTGTTGCTTGATTAATCTGTGGGACAACTCTCAACATCGGCACTAATCCTCAGATGTTAATGAGGAGCATTTTTCAAGGTCGACTGGGCTATGTGTGCCTTTGTTGTGTCCTGATCCAATTGCCAAGTCAAGTGGTCCACTGAGTATTATTCCCATTATTCTTTGTTGCTAGACTACTTCAGAAAGGTAGCCAAAAGTCAACGACGTCAGTGTGGGACTGCAGCCATATATAGGCCAGATCGAGTAAGGGCGGTAGGTCTCCTTCTCTAAAGAACATTAGGTGAACCAATTGAGTTTTCACAACAATCCAATAGCTTCCCATTCACTTTTGTTTTTACTGACACCAACATTTTTCCTTCCAATTTAAAATAATATATAAACTAAATTCAAACTGCCAAACTCTCAGTGGGATCTGAATTCTCATTCTCTGGATTATTAGTCCAGTAACATAACTATGCTATCATACCTTATATTCCTAATCTTCTTCCTAAACAGTAAATTTTGAACAACTACTTACCATTTTGTACTTGCTTATTTCCTTCTATGTTTAAGTAAATGATTCATGAAATGGAGTATTTGTCTTTCTCTAGATGAATTCTTCGGGCTGCTCCTGTTCCAAGGGACCTATTTTCCACCCCGTGGCTTTCTGCTGTCTTTGAATGTCTTTTAAAATGCTTTTCCTGCCACAATTACCTGCACTATTTTCCTGAGTTTTGACAGTCTGTCAGATTTTCTCCTCTGCAGGCTGCTGCCATCTCACTTCATCGAATCTTACAGCACAAAACAAGGCCATTCAGCTCTTCGAAAGCTATCCAATTAGTCTCAGTCCCTTGCTCTTTCCCAATATCCCTGCAATGGGGACAATCTGCAGCTGCACACTTCCAACATTAGATGGAGCATCATAAACTCCAGATCGCCATACCTACAGTATCACTAATGCACCGAGGGAGATTTTCATTGTCTCGACTTTCCACAGCCTTCACAGAATTCACTAATCTAAACTTGCCTAACTATACCAAAACTTCCATTTTAAGAGGGAAACGAAGCAAGTACAAGGAACAGTGCCTCTTTTCCAACATAAACCTTATACAATTCATATATTGTTTCCTCCAGACTCAAATTATTTACAAGTAGCATCAAATATAGGTTGAACCTCCCTTATGTGGCACCCTCTGAACCAGGCTTGTGCCGAATAAGGGATTTTGCTGGATAAAAGGTCAGCCCGAGAAGGGGGGGGGGGGTGTCGGCACCCCAGACAGCTGGCGCGGCCTTCCCCCACCCCCAAGAGGGTCAGAGGCCCGCGCTGTCTTCCCCACCCCCTCAGCAGGCCAAGGGTTGGCACTCCCACCCCCCAAGCAGGCCAAGGGCTGGCGCCCCCATCCCCCAAGCAGGCCCGGCGCAGCTCTCCCTCCCCTCCTCTCCCCCCCCCCCCTTACAGTGGGTCCAGGGCCGGCGCAGCCCCTCCCCCAAGCGGACCACATGCTGGCGCCCCCCTCCCCCCCAAAGCGGGCCAAGTGGCAGTGCCCCCCACCAGCAGTCCGAGGGCTGGCGCGGCCCCACCCACCAGCGGGCCGAGGCCCGGCGCACCACCCCCACCCAGCAGACCAAGTCCCGAGGGTGCCTCTGACCTGTTGTTGCCACGGTATTTATGTGGCCAGTCCAGTTAAGTTTCTGGTCAATAGTGATCCCACAGGATATTGATGGTGGTGGATTCAGCAATGGTAATGCCACTGAATGTCATGAGGTGGTGGTTAGACCCTCACTTGTTGGAGATAGTCATTGCCTGGTACTTAAGTGGCAAGTAGCATTCTTACCACACATCAGCCAAAGCCTGAATGTCATCCAGGTCTTTCTGCATGCGGGAATGGACTGCTTCATTATCGGAGGAGTTGCGAATGGCACTCAACACTCTGCAGTCATCCCTGAACATCTCCACTCCTGACCTTATGATGGAGGGAAAGTCATTGATGAAGCAGCTGAAGATGGTTCGGCCTACCACACACTACCCTGAGGAACTCCTGCCCTGGGGCTGTGATGATTGACCTCCAACCATCATCCTTTGTGCTAGGTATGATTCCAGCCAGTGGAAAAACTCCCCCCCCCCCCCCCCCCCGATTCCCAAGGACTTGAGTTTTACGAGGGCTCCTTGATGCCATACTCGGTCAAATGCTGCCTTGATGTCAAGGACAGTCACTCTCACCTCACCTCTGGAATTCAACTCTTTTGTCCCTGTTTGGAAGGTGTTGTCGACAGTGCTATCAAGCGGCACTTACTCACCAATAACCTGATGAGGTCTGGAGCCGAGTGGTCCTGGTAGAACCCAAACTGGGCATCGGTGAGCTTGATAGCACTGTCGATAACACCTTCCATCACTTTGCTGATGATTGAGAGTAGATTGATGGGGCGGTAATTGGCCAGATTGGATTTGTCCTGCCAACATTGTAATCGAGGGGGAGGCGGGAAATCTGACCATTATTTTCCAATCCTGTCTGGCTACAGGTGTGGTACTGGAGGACTGTTAATATTGTACCGTTGTTTAAAAAGGGAGAAAGGGGTAGACAGAGTTATTACAGGCCAGTCAGAGCAACCTCGGTGGTGGGAAAATTGTAGGAAAAATTTCTGAAGGACAGGATAAATCGTCATTTAGAAAGACACGGATTAATCAAGGACAGTCAGCATGGATTTGTTAAAAGGAAGGTCGTGTCTGACTAATTTGTGAATTTTGTGAGGAGGTAACAAGGAGGGTCAATAAGGATAGCGCGTTTGATGAAGTCTATATGAATTGTAGCAAGGTTTTTGATAAGATCCCACATGGCAGATTGGTCATGAAAGTAAAAGCCCATGGGATCCAAGGCAAAGTGGCAAGTCGGATCCAAAATGGGCTTTAGAGGCAGCAAGCAAAGGTTAATGGTCGATGGGTGTTTTTGAGATTGGAAGGCTGTATCCAGTGGGGTTCCGCAAGACTCAGTACTAGGTCCCTTGCTTTTTGTGGTAAGAATCAATGATTTGGACTTGAATTTAGGGGGTATGATTAAGAAGTTTGCAGATAATACAAAAATTGACCGTGTGGTTGATAATGAAGAAAGCTGTAGACTGCAGGAAGATATCAATGGACTGTGCAGGTGGGCAGAACAGTGCAAGTGGAATTCAATCCAGAGAAGTGTAAGGTAATGCATTTGGGGAAGGCTAACAAGGCAAGGGAATACACAATAAATGGTAGGACACTGGGAAGTGTAGAAGAACAGAGGAACCTTGGGAGTGTATGTCCACAGATCCCTGAAGGCAACAGGACAGGTAGATAAGGTGGTTAAGAAGGCATATGGGATACTTGCCTTTATTCGTCGAGGCATAGAATACAAGAGCAGGGAGGTTATGCTTTAATATATAAAATACTAATTAGGCCATAGCTAGAGTACTGCATGCAGTTCTGGTCACATTACAGGAAAGATGAGATTGTGATAGGGAGGTTAGGAGGAGATTTACAAGGATGTTGCCCGGACTGGAGAATTTTAGCTATGAGGAAAGATTGGATAAGCTGGGATCGTTTTATTTAGAATAGAGGAAGCAGAGGGGAGATCTAATTGAGGAGTATAAAATGAGGGGGCCTAGTTAGAGTGGTTAGGAAGGACCTATTCCCCTTAATAGAGAGATCATTAACTAGGGTACATAGATTTCAAGTAAGTGGTAGGAGGTTTAGAGGGGATTGAAGGAGAAATGTTTTCACGCAGAGGGTGGCTGGTGTCTGGAACTCTCTGCCTGAAAGGGTGGTAGAGGCAGAAATCCTCAAAGCATTTAAATACTTGGATGTGCACTTGAAGTGCCGTTATCTACAAGGCTACAGACTGAGCTGGAAAGTGGGATTAGGCTGGATAGCTGTGTGTCAGCCAGCACAGACACGATGGACTGAATAGCCTCCTTTTATGCTGTAAACTTCTATGATTACCTTGCCAAGGATAAGCATTCACCAAGCCTCAGATTCTCTCCCATCCCTAACTGCTTCAAGCAGGTAAGATTTTAATGGTTTTAAAGTTATGTAGCAGTGTATTTTTCACACAAATACTCAAGGTTAAAGTCATTGGATTTTATGTTGCAATTCTCTTAATGCGACTGTATGCAATAAGAGAAATATGCATATACAATTATAATCTTAAAAACCGAACAGTACTCACGTCTAGTTTGTATTTGGAGAGATCGCCATCCTCATCTTCTTCCTCTTCATCTTTTTCACTTTCAATTTCTTCTTGTAGGATAGTTTTGGATCCAACTGGCTTCCCACGGAATTTCTTCTTTTTCCTTCCAAACTATTTTTGAAAAATAAAGGTTAATACTTTTAACTTTTCCAAATACGGTCTTCAATTTGAACTTTAGTACTTTACAACTGGATTAAATTAAAAGCTGTAATGAAACTGTGCAGTTAACAAAAATCAGTAATTGACAGATCAAAAGCATAGCTATTTTACCAAAGGTGAATTTAATTACTGCCAGCATCAAAATGTCGAAGAATATAAATGTCCTTATTAATCTAATCTTTGGAGCTTTATATGTTCTATGCCAGGACAGGGGTGAAAGACAGGCTGCAGTGTTTGGGAGTGAAAACTGGAGTTGGAGAAAGATAAGAGTCCAGAAATGAAGGTGGAGTTCATAAAGGTGTTACTGTTGTGGAGGCAAGGTAGAGGCAGAAGTGCAAGTAATCACATTTAGCAATGGATAAAATATGGGATTTGAAGCTCAGCTCTGGGTTCAACATAACATCAAGGTTGCAGGCAACCCGAGTGAGCAGCAACCAATGGGGTTGGCAGGGGTTGAAAGCCTTGGCTTTCCTGATGTTTAATTGGAGGAAAATCTAGTATACTCACAGCACAAGAAAGGTTTGGTTGTGCAAAGGTTATTGCATTGGACCAGCAATCCAGAGTTCAAATCCGACAGCAAGGTCTGAGAGAAACTACCACCCTCATTCAATATGGGCTACATGAGAGTAGTCCATACAATGTGGTTGACTCACCGCATACCCACTGCAGTGGTCTAACAAGTACAAGAAATTATTGGGGTAGAAATTCCGACATCCCGGGCTCGTACAAAGTTTCTACAGACCCTGGAAGGCATCGGAAAAGCCAGTTTTCAGCATGCAATGCGCATGCGCTGAAAACCGACTTTTCTGATCTGTCAAGCTGGAGCTTGACAGATCATTCGCAGATCGGGAGCGAGGACATTTGTACGGGCAAGACTGCAGGATTTAAGCATATCTTGCCCGGCAAATGTCCTCAAAACTCTTGCGCCTGATAAAAGCAGGCGCATAACCTACTTTTACAGGCGTTGAGAGTTTAAAACCCTATAAAAACACGATTAAAATAAAATTTAAAAAAAACATGTTAAAACCCTGCCATCTCAGGTAATGTTTTTTTAAACCCTAACCCTAACTTTAAAAAAAAAAAAAATCGGCAAATTTTTTTTCTTTAAAAAACATGTATAACAACTTTAATTTCTATTAGTGTATTGTGCGAGGTGTTTAAATGTTTTATGTAGTGTTTGTGCATTTTTCCTCATTCACATAATCATAATCGGTCATAGGCGGTCCCTCAAAACGAGGATGACTTGCTTCCACGCCAAAAAAAGGACAAGTTCACAGGTGTTTCAATGAAGGACCCGAACTACATCCTGACTGATAGCAATACAGTGGAGGAGGATTTCCTGGAGCGTATAGGGATGGTTTTCTAGACCAATATGTCGAGGAACCAACTAGAGGGCTGGCCATCCTAGACTGGGTGATGTGTAATGAGAAAGGACTAATTAGCAATCTTATTGTGCGAGGCCCCTTGGGGAAGTATGATCATAATATGTTAGAATTCTTTATTAAGATGGAGAGTGACACAGTTAATTCAGAGACTAGGGTCCTGAACTTACGGAAAGGTAACTTTGATGGTATGAGACGTGAATTGGCTAGAATAGACTGGCAAATGATACTTAAAGGGTTGACGGTGGATAGGCAATGGCAAACATTTAAAGATCACATGGATGAACTTCAACAATTGTACAACCCCGTCTGAAGTAAAAATAAAACAGGGAAGATGGCTCAATCGTGGCTAACAAGGGAAATTAGGGATAGTGTTAAATCCAAGGAAGAGGCATATAAATTGGCCAGAAAAAGCAGCAAACTGGAGGACTGGGAGAAATTTAGAATTCAGCAGAGGAGGAAAAAGGGTTTAGTTAGGAGGGGGAAAAAAAAAGAGAAAAGAAGTTTGCTGGGAACATAAAAACTGACTGCAAAAGCTTCTATAGATATATGAAGAGAAATAGATTAGTGAAGACAAATGTAGGTCCATACATTTGTAGAATCAGATGAATTTATAATGGGGAACAAAGAAATGGCAAACCAATTGAACAAGTACTTTTGGTTCTGTCTTCACGAAGGAAGACACAAATAACCTTCCAGAAATACTCGGGGACCGAGGATATAGCGAGAAGGAGGAACTGAAAGAAATCCTTATTAGTCAGCAAATTGTGTTAAGGAAATTGATGGGATTGAAGGCCGATAAATCCCCGGGGCCTGATAGTCTGCATCCCAGAGTACTTAAGAAAGTGGCCCTAGAAATAGTGGATGCATTGGTGATCATTTTCCAACAGTCGATCGACTCTGGATCAGTTTCTATCGACTGGAGGGTAGCTAATGTAACACCACTTTTTTTTTTAAAAAAAAGGATGGAGAGAAAACGGGGAATTATAGATCGGTTAGCCTGACATCAGTAGTGGGGAAAATGTTGGAATCAATTATTAAAGATGAAATAGCAGCGCATTTTGGAAAGCAGTGACAGGATTGGTCCAAGTCAGCATGGACTTATGAAAGGAAAATCATGCTCGACAAATCTTCGAATTTTGTGAGGATGTAACTAGTAGAGTGGACAAGGGAGACCCAGTGGATGTGGTGTATTTGGACTTGCAAAAGGCTTTTGACAAGGTCCCACACAAGAGATTGGTGTGCAAAATTAAAGCACATGGTATTGGGGGTAATGTACTGACGTAGAGAACTGGTTGGCAGACAGGAAGCAGAGAGTCGGGATTAACGGGTCTTTCTCAGAATGGCAGGCAGTGACTAGTGGGGTGCCGCAGGCTGGGACCCCAGCTATTTACAATATACATTAATGATTTAGATGAAGGAATTGAGTGCAATATATCCAAGTTTGCAGATGACACGAAGCTGGGTGGCAGTGTGAGCTGTGAGGAGGATGCTAAGAGGCTACAGGGTGACTTGGACAAGTTAGGTGAGTGGGCAAACGCATAGCAGATGCAGTATAATGTGGATAAATGTGAGGTTATCCACTTTGGTGGCAAAAACAGGAAGGCAGATTATTATCTGAATGGCGGCAGATTAGGAAAAGGGGAGGTGCAATGAGACCTGGGTGTCATGGTACAACAGTCATTGAAAGTTGGCATACAGGTACAGCAGGCGGTGAAGGCGGCAAATGGCATGTTGGCCTTCATAGCTAGGGGATTTGAGTATAGGAGCAGGGAGGTCTTACTGCAGTTGCACAGGGCCTTGGTGAGGCCTCACCTGGAATAATGTGTTCAGTTTTGGTCTCCTGAGGGAGGACGTTCTTGCTATTCAGGGAGTGTAGCGAAGGTTCAACAGACTGATTCCCGGGATGGCAGGACTGACATATGGAGGAGAGAGTGGATCAACTGGGCCTGTATTCACTGGAGTTTAGAAGAATGAGAGGGGATCTCATAGAAACATAAAATTCTGATGGGACTGGACAGGGTAGATGCAGGAAGAATGTTCCCGATGTTGGGGAAGTCCAAAACCAGGGGTCACAATCTAAGGATAAGGGCTAAGGCATTTAGGACCGAGATGAGGAGAAACTACTTCACTCAAGAGTTGTTAACCTGTGGAATTCTCTACCGCAGAGTTGTTGATGCCAGTTCGTTAGATATACTCAAGAGGGAGTTAGATGTGGCCCTGACGGCTAAAGGGATCAAGGGGTTATGGAGGGAAAGCAAGAAAGGGGTACTGAGGTGAATGATCAGCCATGACCTTATTGAATGGTGGTGCAGGCTCGAAGGGCCAAATGGCCTACTCCTGCACCTATTTTCTATGTTTCTATGGGGGCATTGTCCTAATGAGGAGAGATTGGAGTAGATTAGGCCTATATTCTCGAGTTTAGAAGATTGAAAAGTGATCTAATTGAAACATACAAAATGCTTACAGGGTAGATGCAGGGAGGATGTTTCTCCTGGCTATTTCATCCTTAATAATTGATTCCAACATTTTCCCCACTACTGATGTCAGGCTAACCGGTCTATAATTCCCCCTTTTCTCTCTCCCTCCTTTTTTAAAAAGTGGTGTTACATTATCTACCCTCCAGTCCATAAGAACTGATCCAGAGTCCATCCCAGGAATCAGGCTGGTGAACCTTTGTTGGCAATGGCAATTATATCCTTCCTTAGGTAAGGAGACCAAAACTGTACATAATGCTCCAGGTAGGGCCCTATATAATTGCGGTAAGACATCTTTACTCTATTACAAGGGGATTGGAGTACAAAAGGCCAACATACCATTTGCTTTCTTAATTGCTTGCTGTACCTGCATGTTAACTTTCAGTGATTTGTATACAAGGACACCCAGGGCCCTCTGAACACCAACATTTCACAATCTCTCACCGTTTAAAAAAAAAAAATACTTTTCCGTGATTCCTACCAAAGTGGATAACTTCACATTTCTCCACATTATATTCCATTTGCCATGTTCTTGCCCTCTCACTTTGCCTGTCTATATCCCCTCAAACTCTTCCATCTTCCTCACAACTTACATTCCCACCGAGCTTTGTATCATCAGCAAACTTGGCTATATTACATCTGGTCCCCTCGTCCATATCATTAATACATAGTGAATAACGGAGTTCCAAGCACTGATCCTTGCGGTACCCCACTAGTTAGTCTGACAACCCGAAAATGAACAATTTATTCCAACTGTTTTCTGTCTGTTAACCAATCCTCAATCCATGCTAGTATGAGCCATGAACTCTAATTTTGTTTGATAACTTCTTGTGTGGCACATTATCGAATGTCTTCTATAAAAGCAAATACACCACATCCACCGGTTCCCCCTCACCTATTCTGCTAGTTACAAACTTAAACAGATTTGTCAAACATGATTTCTGTTTCATAAATCTGTGTTGACTCTGCCAAATCCTATTATTTTCTAAGTGCCCTGTTAACTCATCCTTAATAAATAGATTCGAGCATTTTCCCCATTACTGATGTCAGGATAATTGATCTGTAGTTCCTTGTTGTCTCGCTCCCTCCTTTCTTAAATAGTGGGGTTACATTTGCTACCTTCCAATCCACAGGAACCTTTCTAGAATCTATGTAATTTTGGAGGACGACAACCAGTGCATCCACTATCTCTATATGCCACCTCTTTCAAAACCCTTGGATATAGGCCATCGGGTCCAGGGGATTTATCAACTTTCAGTCCCATTGATTTCTCTAGTACCTGTACTATACTAATACTAACTTCTTTCAGTTCCTCATTCTCTCTAGACCCTTGGTTCTCCACTATTACAGTAGGTTTTTTTGCATCTTCTACCATGAAGACAGACACAAAGTATTCATTTAATTTCCCTGCCATTTCCTTATTCCCCATTATAATTTCTCTTGTCTCAGCCTGTAAGGACCCATATTTACTTTTGCTAATAATTTCCTCAATCCATGCTAGTATGCGCCATGAGCCCTAATTTTTTTTATTAACCTCTTTTACAGTCAAAGGGATGGGCAAAGGTTGGGGAGCTGGCCATTTATACCATAATGAATACATTTTGATTTCTTTAAAAAAAAACAAAGCACATTCAAAATATTGAAAACAGACTTGTACAATATTGTCACGTCACAAATAAGGTGGTACTGTTGTGGATCAAAGCCTCCCTTCTCGTGCAACAGCAATATACAACAGCATAAATTTATTCAGAGAGCGTTATTGGGTGTTAAAGAAGACTGTTCCTCCAAAACCTCTTTAAAATGTTAAAAAAAAACTGAATATATTTCTAAGCAAAATTAATAAAAGCTAACAGAATGTATCTGAAAATATTTTTAAAATGTGTCTCCAGTGCCTTCAGTCAGCTCAGTAAGCAAATACCACTGTAGTTGCAAACTCTTGCATTAGAGCAGAGATGCTCAAACTTTCTTTTTTGCCCAGTCCCTTCAGAGATTTACATGCCATTCACAGCACCTTTTTCTATGGAACAGTATTTTGTAGTGCCTAAGATGACAGACTTCAATACTACTGAAGTCACAAACTAGGAAATAAATTTGAGAGCTCAAAATGCTCACCCTGTAGAGATTGTATGCCTTAAATAGCCAATTGCTTCTAGGATTTCTACTTTCATACAGCAATCAGAAGATGACACAGAAATGTCTTTCACTAATTGATAACAGCTTTGCATAGTCAGAGGAGGTGCATTATGGGGCATGGAATGTTTGAATCTGATTTCTAGCAGCAAACATTACAAGATACAGAACCTTCGGGCTCAATTTTGGCCCGCCCCTTTTTCGGCGCACTTACCAGAGATGCGCCGCTTTTCTCCATTCAGAAGTGCACTGAAAAAATTCCTCCTCATTTTGGTCGCTGACCGGCCTCCTCCCTGAGGTCGCGCAGCGTGGCCAGTCGAGGCAGGGGTGGAGTCAGCGCCTGCGCCAAAAACAGTACCGGGTCGTCTGCACATGCGCAGTAGAGTGTCCGCACATGCGCAGTAGCTCCTTGCCCCCAGCCTCTCAGTGTCATGCTGCAGCCGCTGTGTGTGGGACCCGATGCCGGCCAAATGTTGCTGTGAGTAGGGGTAGTTGATTTGAAGCTTTAATCATCAAGAAATCGCACTGGGAGGCCACTCGGCCAGAGCTAAGGGCAAGCGGGCAGGAGAACTGAGTGTGCTCCTGCCTGGATGATTTCTGTCAGTTCTCCGGTCCACCCCTAGCCCTGGCTGAGTGGCCTCCCAGTGCAATTGATCCAGTATAATCATTGCAAACAAATAGTTGTTTAAATTAGTTGAGAGAGATTAGGGCAATTTAATTCAACTGTCTTTTACTTCTTTTATTTTTGTAGTTTAAGCTTCCATGAATGCTTCTGCTGTATAGTAAATTAACTTTGCAAAGTTGTCCTGTATAGCTGTTTGATCCTATTCACATTCTTTAGGTCATTAAGTTTCTTTATTAGTGACCAAATTAAATTTGAGTCTTTTGAAACTCACTCGGCCAGGGCTAGGATGGACAGGAGAACTGATAGAAATCATCCAGGCAGGAGCACGATCAGTTCTCCTGCCCGCCCGCCCCTATCCCAGGCCAAAAGGCCTCCAACGTACCTACCTGCGCTGATTTCTTAACTCTCCGCAAGAGTTTTCTGAAGTGCCACATACGCTGGCCTAAGTAGATTTCGAGTAACTATTAGCTGGCCAAAGTTGCCCAAATGGGCAGAACTGGCGTAGGTGGCTGGTAACGCCCCCTTGAGAAAAAAAAACTTTAAAAATCATAACTAACTCACTTATACTGGTGCAAATTGAACGTGCAAAATGTGGATTTGTAAACTTATGGCAGAAAAATCAAGTTACTCCCCAAACAAAATTGAGCCCATAGAAACCTACAGCACAGAAGGAGGCCATTCAGCCTGTACTGGCTCTTTGAAAGAGCAGTCGTGGCTAGTCCCACATCCCCGCTTTTTGTCCGTAACCTGCACGATCCTCATCTTCAAGTATCTGTCCAACTCTCTTCCATCGCCTTTTCAGGTAGAGCCTGACAACTCAGTGAAAAAAATTCTTATCTCCACCCTATCAAAATCTATCATCCTGAAAACCTCTTTAGTACAGAGTAGGTTAAGAACATAAGAAATAGGAGTAGGCCATACGGCCCCTTGAGCCTGCTCCGCCATTCAATCCGATCATGGCTGATCCGATCATGGACTCTGGTCCACCTCCCTGCCTGCTCCCCATAACCCCCGATTCCTTTATCATTTAAGAAACTATCTACTGCGGTCTTAAATTTATTCAATGTCCCACCTTCCACAGCTCTCTGAGGCAGCAAATTTCACAGATTTACAACCCTCAGAAGAAATTTCTCCTCATTTCTGTTTTAAATGGGCGGCCCTTTATTCTAAGATCACGCCCTCTAGTTCGAGCCTCCCCTATCCGTGGAAGCACCCTCTCTGCATCCACCTTGTCAAGCCCCCTCATAATCTTATACGTTTCGATAAGATCACCTTTCATTCTTCTGAATTCCAATGAGTAGAGGCCCAACCTACTCAACCTTTCCTCATAAATCAACCCCCTCATCCCCAGAACCAACCTTATGAACCTTCTCTGAACTGCCTCCAAAAGCAAGTATATCCTTTTGTAAATATGGAAACCAAAACTGCACACAGTATTCCAGGTGTGGCTTCACCAACACCCTATATAACTGTAGCAAGACTTCCCTGCTTTTATACTCCATCCCCTTTGCAATAAAGGCCAAGATTCCATTGGCTTTCCTGATCACTTGCTGTACCTACATATTAACCTTGTGTTTCTTGCACAAGTACTGCAGCACTTTGCAATCTCTCTCCATTTAAATAACCTGCTCTTTGATTTTTTTTCTGCCAAAGTGCATGATCTCACACTTTCCAACATTATACTCCATCTGCCAAATTTTTGCCCACTCACTTAGCCTGTCTATGTCCTTTTACAGATTTTTTGTTTCCTCCTCACACATTGCTTTTCCTCCCATCTTTGTATTGTCAGCAAACTTAGCTAGGTTACACTCAGTCCCTTCTTCCAAGTCGTTTATAGATTGTAAATAGTTGGGGTCCCAGCACTGATCCCTGCAGCACACCACTTGTTACTGATTGCCAAGCTGAGAATGAGCCGTTTATCCAGACTCTGTTTTCTGGTCGTTAGCCAATCCTCTATCCATGCTAATATATTACCCTAAACCCCATTAACTTTTATCTTGTGCAGTAACCTTTTATGTGGCACCTTGTCAAATGCATTCTGGAAGTCCAAATACACCACATCCACTGGTTTCCTTTTATCCACCCTTCTCGTTACATCCTCAAAGAATTCCAGCAAATTTATCAAACATGACTTCCCCTTCATAAATCCATGCTGACTCTACCTGACCGAATTTTGCTTTTCCAAACCTCCTGCTACTGCTTCTTTAATAATGGACTCCAACATTAAGAGATGACCTAAGGGCAGAGTCCTAACTTTTCCAACCTCTCCTCATAACAGAAGTCCCTCATCCTTGGTGATATCCTGGTGAACCTCATCAGCATCCTTTCTAAGGCCTTTACATTTATCCTGAAGTGTAGTGCCCAGAATTCTCTACAAAACTCCAGCTGAGATCTAACCAGTGATTTGGGCCTATCACAGTTGCTTCTGGTGCAACAATTGGGTACTGTGCACCAGAAGCAGCTCCGTAGGACTAATGTCCACTTCTAGAAATAAGTGGGAGATCTGTGCCGAGATAATCTCATAATTCACCTCCTCTGGCTATTCAAAGCTGCATCAGTGGCTCTCGTTTCTGGCCAGTGTCCTAGTGCATCACTGTCCCCCACACCCAGATAACCTCAGGTGCACCACATGCCCCGCGCCCCCAAGTTTGGGAATCTTCATGTCAGAGCAAAACAGCAGTTCTCCCTGGTGATATGTCAACAAGTAAAATTTTTTCAAATAGGCTACTCCTGCCTCTTAGTGCTAATTCTAAAACAAAATTTTCCTTTAGAAGCAGGACTAGTCTTGGTCTGAAACCAGCATTACTGTACAAGAACAAGGCCATTACATCAAATTATGTTTTACATGAGACACGTTTCAGGAGACAATTTTAAAAAAAAAGTATTACCTCATCATATTCATCGTCAGATTCTTCACGCTCAATGTATTCTACATTTTCTCTTTCATTAAATCCACCTCCATATCCTGTCAAACGAAATTATATATATTTTTTTTTTTAATTGATCAAATGTAGTTCTAAGGATTAGGCTAATGTTGCAAAAACTACATTCCAAAGGCATTTTGTTCAGTTTATTATGGAAGAACATCATGCATACCCGGTGTCTGTTTTTAGAAAATGCAACCAGGAAATAATGAGTCTAAATAAGCAATCTCAAATTATTACTACTTGATTATGCATTAACATGACAAAATGAAACTCTCTGAAATGCAAGATCATGTGACAAATAGAGCAAGTTATAAGTTGTAAATTATTAGTGTAGAGCTCATTTGTACAATACATAATCCAGAAATGCAGGTATTCCACCAACATTTGACATCAGTATAAACTACCCCTAGTGCACAGAGGTGGAATCTAATGTCCTGGGATGAAAATATTTGAGATAGTTTTTAAAGAGAAAGATCTTCTCAGCGCTGTTCACTCGTTGATAGATTTGGAATGAGGAAGCAGCACTCAGAAAACCTTTTCAAACCACAAGGCCTACAAAATTCATATGAACAAGTTAGCAGCATATGAAAAGGTGAGAAAATGTGTCACCAGGGCTTCACAGACCTGGTAACCACATGAGGACTGCAGGCTATTTAGATACCCCTGTTCTACAACATCACGACATCAGAAGCAATCAAAATGTCAATAGCACTGAAGCCAAACTTTCACATTTGTCCCAGAAACACAATCAACTTTCTGCATGTCCACAAAGAATACCTGCAGGATTACACACATTGGGATTATTTCATATGCAATAGTAGCAGATAGCGTCACCACCTCGAATGTTATTCCTTGTATGCAGAGGTTACATAGAATTCATCATCATAGGCGGTCCCTCGGAGTCGAGGATGACTTGCTTCCACTCAGTGAGTTCTCAGGTGACTGAGGAGTCCACTGCGGGACCTACAGTTTCTGTCACAGGTGGGGCAGTCAGTGGTTGAAGGAAAGGGTAGGTGAGGAGCCTGGGTTGATGCACGCTTCTTCCGCTGTCTACGCTTAGTTTGTTTGCTCTTGGCGATGGAACTAGAGGTGCTCATCGTCCCCCTGGATGCTCTTCCTCCACTTTGGACAGCCTTGGGCCAGGGATTCCCAGGAGTTGGTGTGGATGTTGCACTGTGTCAAGGAGGCTTTGAGGGTGGCCTTGAAGTGTTTCCTCTGCCCGCCTGCCGTATCGAATCTCTGCGTAGAGCGCTTGCTTTGAGAGTCTCGTGTCGGGCATGCGGACGATGTGGCCCAGCCAACGGAGCTGATCGAAGCATTGACCACGCTCGATGCCAGCCTGAGCAAAAATACAGACGTTGGTGCCAATGGATTTGCTGAATCTTGTGGAGGCATTGCTGCTGGTACTTCTCCAGCGTTTTGAGGTGTCTGCTGTATTTAGTCCACGTCTCTGAGCCACATAGAAGGGCTGGTATCAGTACCGCCCTGTAGACCATAAGGCTTGGTGCCGAATGAGAGGTCCTGGTCTTCAAACACTCTCTTCCTCAGCCGACCGAAGGCTGCGCTGGCGCACTGAAAGCGGTGTTGGACCTTGTCGCCAATGTCTGCTCTTGCTGACAGCAGGCTCCCGAGTTATGAAAAATGGTCCACGTTGTCCAAGGCCTCGTCGTGGATTTTAATAATCGGGGGGCAGTGCTGTGTGTTGGGTCAGGTTAGTAAAAGGACCTTTGTCTTACGGATGTTTATCGTAAGGCCTATGCTCTCGTGCGCCTCAGTGAAAGTGTTGACGATGGCTTAGAGTTTGGCCTCCGAGTGTGCGCAGACGCATGTGTCGCCTGCGTACTGTAGTTCAATGACAGAGGATGGGACGACCTTAAATCTGGCCTGGAGGCGGCGGAAGTTGAACAGAT
Organism: Pristiophorus japonicus; assembly: GCF_044704955.1. Taxonomy (NCBI): domain Eukaryota; kingdom Metazoa; phylum Chordata; class Chondrichthyes; family Pristiophoridae; genus Pristiophorus; species Pristiophorus japonicus. The sequence goes on along the minus strand of NC_091984.1, from coordinate 82,115,306 downwards.
TCCCATTTGTTGTATAATTGAGCTTCACTCCAGCGGGGTTCTTGCTAAGGGCGAGATGAAGTATTGCAGCAAGGAAGATCGAAAAGTAAGCGTTGGTGCGATGACGCAACCTTGCTTGACCCCGATCCGGATTGGTAGATCCACTGGTCAGGATCACAGCTTGCATGTCATCATGAAGCAGATAGAGGATGGTGACAAACTTTTGAGGGCAGCCGAAACGGAGGAGGATGCTCCATAATCCCTTATCAATCTTCACACACGACAACTCCAAGAGAAATGCAGGGAACAGCACCAACCCTTGTACATGGCCTTCTTTGACCTTACAAAGGCCTTTGACACGGTCAACCGTGAGGGATTATGGAGCGTCCTCCTACACAGAATTAACAGCAGAGAAACAGGCAATTCAGCCCAACAGGTCTATGCCAGTGTTTATGCCCTACATGAGTCTCCTCCCACCTTATTTAATCTTATCCTACCAACATATCCATCTATTCTTTTCCCTCATGTATTTATCTATCTTCTCCTTGAATGAATCTATGCTATTTCCTTCATCAATCAATGTGGTATCAAGTTCCACATACTCACCATTCTCTCAATAAAGAAGTTTCATCTGAATTTTTCATTGGATGTATTAGTGACTATCTTGTATTTATGACCCCTAGCTTTCAACTTCCCCACAAGTGGATACATCTTCGCCACATTTACCCTATTGAACCCCTTCATATATTTTAAAAGACCTCTATTAGGTCACTTCTCAGTCTTCTCTTTCCTAGAGAAAGAGCCACAGTCTACTCCATTTTGTATATATTTTGTACTTTCTCCGGTGCTTTTAAAAAAAAAACATGGGGACCAGAACTGTGCAGTTCTCAAAGTATGATCTAACCAAGGATCTATACAAGTTTAATTTAACTTTTCTGCTTTTGAATTCTATTCTAGAAACGAATCCTATTGCGTTGTTTGTTGCTGAAATGCAGAGGTTTGCACTATTCAATGAATCTGTGCTGTTTGACTATGTGTAAAGATGCAGAAAATCTGATTGCCAAGTGGTATTCAGGACAATGTCTCCAAGTTTTTTTTTTAAATGGACAAATTTTTTTTAGACTTTGGACTTCTGCTAGTCATCTCAAGTTACACTTAATTACAATCTTTTTTAAAAAATGGTTATAGGCTGAACATAAATTCATATGGAGATATCAGTGGCTTTTAATAATACCCTGTAGTACATTCTACTATTGTACATTCCAATCTTACCAGTCCTTTCTTCTAATTTGGCATACTTTGGAGTGTTGCACATGTTGCATTCTGATCTTCTTGCCCAATTCACATTACCACAGCTAAAAATAAATAAACAAATTAAATCAATCTATTCTACATCAGTATCAGTTATACAAGAATACACAAACAACTCTGAATTATATGCTTATTTTCACACAAGTGAAACTGAGCATCAAAAATACTGGCAAATGTAACTTAAAGAATGCAAGATTTTTTTTCTAAACTTAAATTTAACTCCAGTCTCAATGCAGAACTTTTCTTTTACAGTAAAACTAATTGCTTAAGCCCTACAAAGCTCTCAATGGTTTTCTGCTATAACTCATCCTGAACATCCAATATATTTACAAGTAATTAGAATTACTATAGTCTTCAGTTTACTTTGATTGAATAGTATTTAAGAAACACACTTTCAATGCAAGATTTCATATTGCATTAGATGATGACCTTACGTTTTACACTGCCAGTCATTGGCACTGAAAAGGCCACGACTCTTTTCTGCAAGAGTCTTTCCAATTTCTGTTCCTCCAGCCTTCATTAGCTTTGCTTCACATGTTCTTTCTAAAAAAAAAAGTACAAAAGTACTAGAATCAAAATTCTCACAAAAGTGTGATGTTATAATGTTTTAAAATGATGCGACTTCAAGGCTGAACCATGACTTGCAGCCTACCATATGCCAGGATAAGAAATGTGCTTAGAAAATTAAATGGATAAAATGAATGTCAAATCGGGAATTAGTACCATTTATATCTGCTGGGTAAAAAAGAGAAATATTGATTTTCCCAATAACACAGCAGGTTTACCCAGAGACGACAAGCCATGTAAAGGTATGTTCAGGTTAGCTGATCTGAGCTGGGTTGACATTACAATTTTACAGATCTGTAGTAAGTAATCTCAAGCTCAGAGTCTACTGGTCACATTCTAGTTAAACAACAGCATTACCTGGGGATTGTAACAGTAAGCCCCCTCAATGTGTGCACTGAATACTATGATCTTGCATGCATAGATGTGCATTCTCCTATCTTTTCAGAAGGAGAACTGAAAAACAAGCAAGTAAAATCCATTTATAAACCAACAAACATGAACAGAACATAGTTTTCCAGTGAAATAAGCCCATTTATTACTGCTCGCACCTAAGTAACACACATATTTTTGCAGTTATGGGGGAAACTCATTTTACAAGTTAGCAGTTCCTGAACCAATTGGCAGCATACTTTTCTCTTACAGGCTACATACGTGCATGCCACAGCTTCATTGCAGCCTCAGTCACTCGCTGGAGGAAAAAAAGTGACAGCTGTGTCTGGCTGTTCCAGGCACAGAATGTTCTAGACTGACCTCTCCACAGAAGAGACAACAGTTGACCTCTGAACTCAGTTGTTTCAAAATTGGCTCACTGAGCTGCCAAAGCTACCACCTTAAATGAAGACCCTCAGCTCACTGGATGCAGGTATTCATGGCATCTATATTTTAGCCAAGAACCCCCCTGCAGAATTGAATGAAATTCAGTCTCGGACTAAAGGTGCAAACTGCTATGCAAGGTGCTCAATGACTCCCTATTAACTTAAAAGTAATGCGGTATGTAATTTTGATTGTCCTAATCATCAGCCTAAATGTCTTGAATTTGAGTATTAACCTTTTGTGAATTAAATCTAACTTTAGCACGTAACATAACATAAATTAAACCAAAATTCCCACCAGGACAAATATCTCTACACATTACAAACGGCAATAGAGTTATTACAATTCATAGAATCATACAGCATAGAAGGAGGCCATTCGGCCCATCGTGCCTGTGCAGGCTCTGGTAGAGCCATCCAATTAGCCCCACTCGGTTGGTCATAGAAATGTAGAAAATAGGAGCAGGCCTTTCGGCCCTTTGAATCTGCACCGCCATTCAATATGATCATGGCTGATCATGCAATCTCAGTACCCCACCCCTGCCTTCTCTCCATACCCCCTGATCCCTTTAGCCGTAAGGGCTACATCTAACTCCCTTTTGAATATGTCCAACAAACTGGACTCCACAAACTTTGTGGCAGAGAATTCCACAGGTTCACAACTCTCTGGGTGAAAAAGTGTCTCCTTCCTCATTGCCCTGTAATTTTTCTCCCTTCAAATATTTATCCAACTTCCCTTTGAAAGTTACTATTGAATCTGCTTCCACCATCCTTTCAGGCAGTGGATTCCAGATCACAACAACTTGCTTTGTTAAAAAAAGTCTCATGTCGCCTCTGGTCCTTTTGCCAATCACCTTAAACCTGTGTCCCTAATCACCTTAAATCTGTGTCTTCTGGTTAGTGACTCTTCTGCTACTGGAAACTGTTCTTCCTTAACCATGATTTTGAGCACCTCTATCAAACCTCCTCTTAACAGTCTCTGCTCTAAGGAGAACAGCCCCAGCTTCACCAGTCTCTCCACATAACTCAAGTCCCTCATCCTTGGTACCATTATAGGAAATCTCTTCTGCACCCTCCGACATCCTTTCTAAAGTGTAGTATCCAGAATTGAATACAATACTCCAGTTGGGAACAAACTAATGTTTTATTTTGGTTCATCATAACTTCCTTGCTTTTGACTTCATTATCCCTGGGTTAGATAGAGAATTGCTATCCCTGCTAGAACTGTGCACTTGTAGATGTTGTCAAAAAAAGCTAAAACAACTAAGCCTACTTTCACTGTAGACAAAAATTGAACAGATACACACGTCATCAAAATAAGAAAAGGTTTAGAAACCAAGCTATTTATCGGGGATAATGAGTATAGAACTAGAGATCATATATACAATATGTCCAAGCCATAGCGTGGTTAGAAAATCCCACAGGATAGTGGATATGTGGAACATGCTCCCAAAGTCAACAAAGGCCAACTGGCACCTTTAAAAAGCTGCTGAAAAGCAGGATTGCAGTTTGTAACGATATAGCATTGCTCAATTCCCCTTAGCCCCCCAAGGAAGAAAGTTAGAACAGAGGGCAAGAGAAACTTATTTTCACAGAGTTGTGAAGTTGTGGAATTTGTTTCCAGGGTTAATATTAGAGGTAGAAATATTCAAGATTAAATTAAATAGGTGGATGAAGGAAAGAGGGTTGAAGGGATATTGGAACAGGGTGGGTAAATGACATTAGAACTACTTGCTCACCTAGAGGGTAAACACTGGGCCAAATGGCCTATTTCTGTGTTGTTATGTATGTATGTATGTTAGCATTTCATAATTCAGGTGATCTATTTTAGCATTGGAGGGAAGCCTATGATAGAACACTATTCATAAAGTCTGGAAATGCTCCTTTCTTGCAAGCATGGGATCAGTTTTGGCCATCATACCCCTTGGTAGAATAGCAAGCTAAAACTTAGTTAGGGCTCACACAATCATAAAATGACCACCTGAGCAAAGTACTGCAAGGTGCTGTGTCCTGAAAAGCAAATCAAGACCTTCAGAAGGGGAGGGAAGAAAAGTGCGAAGAAAAGTGAAAGAAAGAAATATTTTACTTAAATCCTCATGTGACTGGATTTAAGCCAGCAACCTGGATAAAATCTAGCACTGCTTACCTTTTCCACATCTGTTACAGTTTGCTCTTCTTGCAAAGTTGACATTTCCACATCTAAAAACACAAATGTAAAAACTGTGAGTGAATAGCTTGCATCAAGATGCATCTTAACTCAGGAGTCAATATTTCTCTTTTAAATAAGACTTTGTGGTTTCTATTTGCAAGTCATTTTATTTTTTTTGGAAGTACACCATTACATTTCGTTCTCAGACTTCACCAGAATGCAGAATACTTCTCCATATCTATTGTTTGATGGTTTCAGCTGTGCAGAAAAGTGATTTTTAAGAGTGTATATTTTCCAGTAACAAACACTGCGTGCAGTTTTGGTTTCCATATTTATGAAAGGATATACTTGCTTTGGAGGCAGTTCAGAGAAGGTTCACTCGGTTGATTCCAGGATGAAGAGGTTGACTTATGAGGAAAGGTTGAGTAGGTTGGGCCTCTACTCATTGGAATTCAGAAGAATGAGAGGTGATCTTATCAAAACATTAAAGATTATGAGGGGGCTTGACAGAGTGGATGCAGAGAGGATGTTTCCATTGATAGGGGAGACTAGAACCAGAGGGCACGATCTTAGAATAAGGGGCCGCCCATTTAAAACAGAGATAAGTAGAAATTTCTTCTCCGAGGGTTGTAAATCTGTGGAATTCGCTGCCTCAGAGAGCTATGGAAGCTGGGACATTGAATAAAGTTAAGACAGAAATAGACAGTTTCTTAAACGATAAGGGGATAAAGGGTTATGGGGAGCGGGCAGAGAAGTGGAGCCAAGTCCATGATTAGATCAGCCATGATCTTATTGAATGGTAGAGCAAGCTCGAGGGGCTGTATGGCCTACTCCTGTTCCTATTATGTTCTTACTCACTGATCTGGAGATATGGTAAGCAACTGTGTCACTAGAATATTACACTGTTTCCTATTAATACAAAAGGAAAATGATAAGTGGCAACAATGAAGGACTTACTCTAGTAAACAGGTGTTGAGTGTGTTGAACTTAAAGCCAGAAACATGTTTTTATTAATTTCAATGGACATCACTGTTTTGAAAAAGACGAACCGTCTCTCCACAAGCGACTCTAAATGAACACCCAGATTTACATTCATTTTACTGTGCAGACAAACTCTAATAAATTGGTGCTCGGCCACTGGACACCAGAGTTTATGCTACCTAGAACTGGCAGTATTTGGAATATTGTTATAAGATAAACAGTGGGATAATTTTGAGCAATTGTAACTCCATGTATGAAGAGCGAATATATTTATTTCAGGTACTCAAAGATAGCCATTCAGGGCAATCCTGCTGATGGAAATGTGAACACCTGTTTATATTTAAAAAATATTTCTACCAGTAGTAAACAAAAACCCACTTAAAAGTAAATCAATCCAATTTAATACCTTGAAATAATGGGCAAAAAATTGCGGTCTTTACGGGCACGTAGGATGTACGCATGCACCCGTAGAGGTCCCGGAAGTGCCGGTTTTAGGCGCGTGATGCGCATTGCGTAAAACTCGGACTTGCCATCTATCAAAATGTCTTGACAAATCCACTGCATCCCCAGAAGGGCCTTCGCAGGTGGAGATTTGGGCTATTTGCCCAACTCTTGCCCAGTGAATGCCCTTCAAACTCTTGCACCTAGTAAAAGCAAGAGTTTTAATAGAAAAATTACTTATTTTTATATTAAAAACCCTATGAAAGCAAATTTATTTTTACCGCTATTAAAACATTTTTTTTTTTAAATGCAAACAAATAATTCTCTCAAACGTTTAATTTAATGCAATTTCTATTAATTTTTTTTTTAAAGTGGTGTTTTTTTAAAAATAAATTTATGTTTATATTTTATTTGGTTTTAGGGGTATTCTCATTGCTAGTAATGGGAGTCCAGGGCTCGTCACATTGTCCACATGCCCAACACAAGACTCCCAAAGCAAACACTCTACTCGGAACTCCTACACGGCAAGTGAGCCCCAGGTGGGCAGAGGAAATGTTTCAAGGACACCCTCAATGCCTCCTTGATAAAGTGCAACATCCCCACCAACACCTGGGAATCCCTGGCCAAAGAACGTCCCAAGTGGAGGAAGAACACCCGGGAGGGCGCAGAGCACCTAGAGTCTCGTCGCCAAGAGCATGCAGAAACCAAGCGCAGGCAGCGGAAGGTTAGCGTGCAGCAAACCAGACACCCCACCCCACCCTTTCCTTCAACGACTGTCTGCCCCACCTGTGACAGAGACTGTAATTCCCGTATTGGACTGTACTGTCATCTGAAAACTCACTTTTAGAGTGGAAGCAAGTCTTCCTCGATTGAGGGACTGCCTACGACGATGATGATGGAGAATACTACATTGCGATTGGTGGTCCAGGCCCACGTGATCCCAGGATACCCATACACTTCTGGAATACGTGGGTCGCTGCGCTGCGCAGCTAGGCCTCAGAGCGCAGGTCTACGTTCCTCCAGGACTTCCAGGTATTTTCGTTAAAAATTGTTTGGCCAGAGGCATCCACTCGCAGGAAGCCCCCGACTGCAATTTTTGGCTCAATGTTTCCAATTACCGATTAAAATCTGTATACTATTCAACCTTAAATAAAAAACCTATAGCACCAAGCAGCATATAAAATGACAATTGAGCCTCATTACAAGGACATTTGATTTTTGAGATATATGGAACAATGGTTTAGAACTTTATTTTCTCTGTGTTGTAGCAGTTGAATAAATCTCTCCGGCTCAGTTATCCTTCAGCAATGCAATATTAATAAGAAATTCTGACTTAAACTAGCCAATCTTCAAAATTATTTTTGGATTGTGTGTTTATTTTAAGAAAAGACAAAAGACCAAAAGATGGGTACAGAACTTCAAATGGGCTAATCTGAAAGAAATGAGGGAACAACTTAAACAAACAGATTAATTAATTGATTGGGCCGGGGGGGGGGGGGGAGGAAACTATACAACAACACTTTAGGAAAGTGGAACACATTTAAAGACACAAAGTTGAGCATACGAGATAAATACATACCCAATACTAGCAAACTCAAGCTAAACATGCATAACCCTAATGGATTAGTAAACCAATCAAAAGTGAAATAAAAAGAAAGAATGACCTCCACAGATTTGGCAAGGAGAAAGGGGATGTGATTCACTGGGATGAGTAGAACATACAAAAACAGCTTAAAATGGTGATCAGATAGGCAAGGAGAGACCTAGTAAAATACATAGCCATAACAGTAACAAGTTCTTTCAATACTTCCACAGTAACAAGACAGCAGTTTAAAACTTCTCTCTTTAGTCTTGCCCTACCCCACCTCTAACTTCCCCCATCGCTATAACATCCTAAAGCTCTCAGTTCCCGACTTTGGCCTATTGCACATTCCCTCCTCCCTCGACTCCAACACTGCCAGCCGTGCTTTCAGCCATCTCAGCCCCATACTCTGGAATTCCTTCTAAACACCCCTGCCCATCTACCCCCTCCTTAAAATCCACCCCTGACCAAGTTTTGCATCACCCCGCAATATATTCTCCTTTATCTTGGCACGTACATTTTCCTTATCCATCCAAAGTAGCTCGGGACAGATTTCTACATTAAAGGCACTATATAAACGGAAGTTGTTGTTCTAGTTAGCCCCAAAGTTGTGGTAATTCAGGGCAAATCTTACGTATGGATAAGAAATTACTTGAAGGACAGAGCACAATGGATACTCATTAGAGGGATTACACCTGGGTGTGGAAGCACTGAGTGAGGTGCCCCAGGTATTAGTGTTGAGACCATTACTGTTTCTAATTTATCTAATGATTTAAGATGCTGAAGTCCAAGTTTGTAGATTATATTAAACTAGGAGCAGTGGAATCAGAAGGCAGGCCAAAAATTATAGTACAAGTTGTATAAAACACTGGGTAGAATAATGGCAGATAAAGTATTGTACATAATTAAAAATGGACAATATACATACTCCATGAATAGTGCTGAAATAGTTAAGAATGAAGTCCAACATGGCCAACCAATGCAGGGCAGCAACCAAAAAAGTCAATAAAATGTTAAACTGCATGGCCAAAATAGTAGAGTACAACTCAGAAGAAGTCACAATTAAACTGGTAAGGCCACATCTTCAGTATTGCATTCAGTCTGATCATCAAGACACAAAGGGGACATCTAATCAATAGCTGCACAAGAAAATCACAAGACTAATCTCTGGTGACAGATGTCTGAATTAGGAGATAGGAGAACTTTAACTTTTCAGCTTTCAGTGGTGGTGCTTGGTGATCTTATAGAAACACGCAAGACAGTAAACAGTATGGAAAGCGTAAATTGGAAGCACTACTGAGAGTAGAACAAGGGACACACATTGAAAAAAAGTAAAAAGGCACAATTTGGATAGATATCAATGTTCTTCAGGAGATCAATAGAGTATCTGAGGCAAAATCCTTGGAGTAATGCAATAATCAGCTAGATGCTGCACATTACTGGAAGGGATAACTTTAGGCTCATTCTAATGAATGAACAAGATTGCCCAAATGTGATCTTTTCCAGTGTTTCTCCACTTAGTATTTTCTCCCAAGTTACACATTTCCTAGTGCCCAAAGTTCCAGCCAAGCAAGAATGGCCTTATCAAATGCCAGATCAGATCCACCCACTCCTGTAAGGCACTTACTTCATGGTCAACACTTGCCATCTGCAGTATCACATCCCTGCTTGGGATTCTAGCAGAGTGAATGGTAATTGAGCTTGTATCCTATAGTGCTCCAACATGTTGCACCGCCTTAATACTACTCACTTTGAGAGCTGTAGTTTTAATTTGTTTTTTTAATTCCCCCAAATATTTAGTTAATTTGGAATTTTTTTTAAACAGGTAAAAGTTGTTGGGATAGTGGGTGAAAGAAAAAGCGGAAATGTGTAATATTTGCAGGGAAACAGAAGAAAAATAACTTACTTTACAAAGTTGAAAATGTGGTGCATGACTATCATAGTAACACCATTATTACTTACTCAAGTGTGTTCTCTATTTGTGAGTATGTAAAAGGCAACAAGTTTTACATAAGTAATCTTCACCACTGTCGGAATGTAGAACAGGAACAGCAAGCAAGGGTTTTTGGGAAGCCATAAATTGTAATTCCAGTTTAAATACAGTTTAAATAAAAATCTGTATTTTTCATTTTTAAATTTGAGGACGGTAAAAAAAATTTAAAAGGCCTCTGACAAAAGAATGACTGGAGCAGGAAGAGTAATTTTGGTTAAAAACTAGTGGCAATCAGGTGGCTTTATAAATGCCTTTCAAGATGCCATTTGGAGGCATGACAGAATGTTCGTACCTGTACCCCAAAAGAGTACACAGGATACATAAGTTTAATATACTGGTCAATCTCTGTGATGTTGCACAGAGGGAGTCAAGACCAAAAGTAATCTTCAGGTGAAGTAGGAGCAGGGTTAGAAGACAGGGGGTAATTGAGCCAGGTGCGCGGACATAATTCAGCCCCCATGTTAAAGTCATAAATTCTGTCATTTTTATATCATCATAGGCAGTCCCTTGAAATCGAGGAAGACTTGCTTCCACTCTAAAAATGAGTTCTCAGGTGGCTGTACAGTGCAATGCAGGAATTACAGTCTCCGACAGGTGGGGCAGATAGTGGTTGAAGGAACGGGTGGGTGGAGAGCCTGCTTTGCCCCACGCTCCTTCCGTTATCTGTGCTTGGTTTCTGCATGCTCTCGGCAACAAGACTCAAGGTGCTCAGCGCCCTCCGGATGCCCTTCCTTCACGTGGTCTCTGGCCAGGGATTCCCAGGTGCCGGTAGGGATGTTACACTTTATCAAGGAGGCTTTGATGGTGTCTTTGAAGCATTTCCTCTACCCACCTGGGGCTCACTTGCCATGTAGGAGTTTCGAGTACAGCACTTGCTTAGGGAGTCTCGTGTCAGGCATGTGGATAATGTATTTTTTATATAGTACTGGATGTATGGAGGTGGGGTGGGGAGGGCGGTTAAGGCAGCCCAGTTGTCTTTCAGTGAGACGTGGTGGTGGTAACATTTCTCTTTAGCAGAGCAGTAGTGGCGAGAGTAGGCCCAACTTTTTTTTTTTTACTCTGCATGGAGTTCCATCCCTTGGTGGGTGGGGGGTTTAGTTTCTTCTCATGAAGGCAGGAGGGGGTCTAAAAGATGACAGCTGTTGGGATACGGACAAACAATTTGCATTCATGAATCGTCAGCAAGATGCTGCATTTACTTAATTGTCTGTTCACATCGGAGGACTTGAATATGCCTATGCACCTGATTTTTTTCTCATATTCATTTGCTGATTCTGTTGTCTGAGGCAGTAAGGTGAATGGTTTGTTTTTAGTAAAATGCAAGTGGAGGGAGAATAAATGTTTTATGAAGGTACTTGTTAATTTTAGGAGAGGCAAACTCAAAGATTGGCTTACAGTGATAAGGTACGTGTAGGGTAGCCCATTTAAAAACAATTCCGCCACTGATGGCTTTGTGTTGTCGACTGCAACTTTAACTAAATTTGTTTTGGGGGCTATCTAGGGATTTCTGTACAGTTTTAAGTAACAGGTGGGTTTCAGAGGGCATGTGAAAATTTCTAAATGTGTGGGGGGGGGAAGAATAGTAATGTAGCCTGTCACAGCTTTAGGGAGAGTCCCACTTTCTTAAACGGGTCATATAACAAAGAAAGGAGCTACCAACAAATGCAGGCTATGGGAAAAGTGCTCCCCTCAGCAGCTGTCTTCCCTTCTCATCCATTCTTGCCGCCCCCACAACCAGGCTCCCATCACATCCCGTACCCATTAACCTTCCCTGCTTCGTACCATTCCCCCACTCTCCCTACCTCGTCCCCTTTAAACTACCTGTTCAAAGCCTGTATCCTCTCTTCCCTGTCATTATGCGGTCACTCACCTCACTTTTTACTCTTTAAAAAGTGCCAAGAGGCCAGAGCAAGTTCCTCCCCCCCCACAAACCAGTTTCCCTCCTTCCATCAGTTTTTTCTGCTTTCCTCAAAAGGAGACATCATTTTCATTCAAAATTCTTAAATAAAATCAAATTAGACTAAAGGAAACACTGTCTGCGCCATTCCATCTGCCTTTTCTCTCTGGATGTACAACAAAAGACAAGGATATAGTTAGCTCCAAAAATGTAATTTGAAAAAAGATTTAACAACATTAAATGCAGATACACAATCTTTTGACTCGTGTCTTCTTCAGCTTAATAGGCTTTCTACAATTGTTAGAACAGAATCAAAAACTACAACAGTTGTTCAATTAGAACACTAATTTCTCACACAAAGTAATATATTGTTTTTTTTAATGTGTCCAAAATTAGGGTATATCTATGCATGAATATTACACATTTTTCCTCCACCCAACTATCTAAATTCTCAGCATTCCCCCAAATACTCACTACCCTGTTATTTTCTTGATTACTCAATTTCCTTTCACTACAACCATATCCCAAGTACCCTCCAAAAATCTTCACTATTTGCCTTCCTAATATTATTATTGGCACAACTCCTCACTTCCCAAGCCTATCCGCAACTGTCCCTAACAAACCAGAGCTTCTCACCTATCACAGCTAATGCCACAACAAATTCAGAACATTTTACAATAATGCACTTTTAATAGATAATTGCAGAAATTCAGTTCTAAACCTTTATACCTATACATACAAATATAGGTGGTCAATATGTAATTTGATTTCAGTTAGCAAATTTTGAATATTTATGCCTCTACACAATTGTAGCTAACAGGTACAGGACATGTACTTTGTAACCCAGCACTATTTCCATAGCAAGACTTGCTATTACACATCTGTGGCAAGTTAAAAAGAACTACCTGTTTAAGAAGAGTGGACAGGTAACATTTTGGATTTGTTTACCACCAAAATTCTTGGAGCATCCCAGTCGTATTGTTGTTATGTGCTTAATTACTTTTGCAGATACTCACCAATCATACACCCTTATTTATACAATCTTGCCTGCAATAAGATGCACATTGTGTCAATTTTTCATTGATTCAGATACACCTAACTACCATTTTGTGGGACATTAAGCAGTGTGCATCATTGGCAAAGGAAAAGATTGGCCATTTCAGCTTTGTCAGAAAAAAAGAATGGCCAGTTTATAAACTCAAAAATGTTGTGACATTAAGCCATTGGCTAATAATGACTGGATTCTCAAATTCACATTTGACAAGGTAATCTGAAAAGACTAATCTGATACACTTAGTTTTACAAAAAATGGACTCTCAGATTTTGAGAATCTGCAGAAAACTTATGAACAGAACTCATCATTTTTTGCAAATGGATAAAATATTCTGACTGAAATAATTCCTTAGTTACCTTTACAGTATAAACAATTGCTATGCTGCCCATTTCAGAGGCATTAATAACCTCAGTTATAATTCTGATTCTGATAAGACCTCAAAATTAAACACATACACTAACCTTCATCCCCTCTCCAAACACAGCCTCCATATTCAGTCTATTTCAGCATTTCTATATACAAAAGGTTTCTCATGCCCAAGTTTGACATAAGAAGAAAAAATGAAACTGGATGATAAGTTTCTGCTTGCTGTCACATTCCAGATGGTGGTCTGTGTGCTTCCACAATCTAATGTGTAATGGACATTACAGCCACCACTCAAAATCACATTACATAGCGGGCACACTTCAATTATACTTTCTCAAGTAGTGAATAAATGTAATTTCACAGTTTTTGTATTTTTCTTGGTATGTTTTTGCTTATAGATGTATAAATAAAAATGGGAAAAAGCCCTCAAAAAGGTATGAACGGGAAAAGCCTGTAATTTGGGGTTGCCGAAGCACAATCAGAGATGAACAGAACTGCAGAAAAGGAGGAAATTGTAAGGTGAAAATTATGTCATGCTCTCCCTCCCATCAATTGCCTTTCAACACTGACTAGCTAAGCCAACACATAAAGGCCACTAAGTGAGGTACTGTACAGTGCCAATGCCTATGGTATTGTACTTCAAGGATTTAAGTCCTCCAGGAGAGAAGAAAATTGACCAAGAAAATAAAGAGAGATCATAAAGAGTTGCATGTGTGTATTGTGTGTTGGTGACTTTACTCAAAATTTATGCTACAATCGCCAAGACGTCCAAAAGATATTTCATTTCTAAAACAGTCGGCGCCAACCTTTTTTTGGTTACTGTTCCTTTCAATTTTACGACCAATTTAGAGTGGGAAATTAGTCAAAATCATACCTTTCGTAGCCAACTTTTATAAATCCACTAAAATTGTGGGTTATTCACTACTGTAAATGAGATGCAAGAGTCAGTTCGCACAATATCCAACAAGGCGAATGGAAACAACGCCGTGGTTGGGGCGATAAGCAGAGTTTAGATTTGCAGGCAGGCAGACACACATCGAAAAGGCTAGGCCCAGAATAAAGAAAAAAAATAACAGTTAGGCCGCAGCACTGGAGAGAGTTGGGGACGCAAGGTGCAGGGGTGCAAGGCTTGGCAGAAGGGGGAAGAGAGTGATTTCAAAAGATGCAAAATAGTAACATTTTAAAAAGTAAAACGTGTCAATTTTAAACATCTGTAAAAAACCCCCCCACAATAATCAGGGTTGTTTTTGTTCACTTTAAATGAGGAAACTTGTGTTTGCCCATTGATCGGGCGGGCCCGATCCCACGTTATTGACTGCGCCTGGCGCTCGCACTATTCCAAGCCCCCAACACCGACCCGCCTCCCCCTCACGGCCCACTCAGTGTTTATGATGTTTATTGTTTTCTTACTTTTTATCGGGACAAATCCAGTCCCCGTCGCTGACGCGAAAGCTCTTCGCCGACATCTTTTCCGCTTCCATCGAAGAGGCTGCTGGCGAGCCGCGGCCGGCTACACACACACACACAGCAACCTTCCACCGGGTCCAACTCGCTGCGTATCTCGCCGCCCTGCTCCTCTAATGCTGGAGCACGCGGCACATTATCGTCCTCCCGAATTTACCGCTCCTCTGTTTTGTACACAAATATTTACAGGTTTTCGACTCTCGCAGGCGGCAAGATCGAGAACGGCCCAATGACTGCAGCCCGCAACGCCTGCCGGGATACTGGAGGACCTCAGCTCCCAGACTTTGATTGGCTGCGCCGACTCCAGCCGTAACTGCTGGGGCTGGCTGCGTTTAAAGGGACAGCGATCCTTAAAGCAAGCTGGTCAGGTTTGCATTAAACAGATGAGAACACTTCATTGATAAGTTGATTTCAGATGCCTCCGAGTGATGGACCTCTTGATGATCTACCCCATGGTCTTCTGCCTCCAAAACTGTGCAGGCCAGCACTTTCATATTACTCAGTCGTATGCTTATTATAAGTTCATAAAACTTTGAGCATTTTCTTGGTCTTGCCTGTATTGGAAACCTATTTTTTAAAAAGAGGGAGCATAATCTGTTGAAGTGTGTTCAAACAGTCCGTCCAGGGAAGGCATGCCTACTCGTGCTTGAGCTAAATCCTGAAGCAAAATTAAAACTCACCTGATGTTATGTATGTAAACATTACCAATGTCTAAGACTTGCTACCAGGGGACGTGCCTGTGGGAGACCCAAGGGTCACCTGCAGACCCTGGGCAAACAGGTATAAAAGGCAGTCTACCATGCTGCCTCCTCACTCTGGAGTTACAATAAAGAGACCAAGGTCATAACAGTTTGAGCTTAAGAGATACAGTCTTGTGGAGGTATTCTAAACGTAACAATTGGCAATGAGTAACAGATCACGAACTTTCACGCAGCTTTGGCTGCCGTTGGTATTCTTGAGAGATTTGTGAGGGTGATCATTGGGAAGCCTTCGTTGAGCGTCTTGACCAGTACTTCATGGCTAACGAGCTGGAAAAGGCAGAAACCGCGATCAAGTGCAGGGCGATTCTCCTCACCATTTGCGGGTCTACGATATATGGCCTCATCAAAAATATGCTAGCACCGACGAAACCAATGGACAAGACATATGCAGAGTTGTGCTCACTGATTCGGGAACACCTCAAGCCGAAGGAGAGCATCTTGATGGCCAGGTATCACTTTTATACGCACCACTGCGCCGAGGGCCAGGACGTGGCGAGCTATGTTGCCGACTTAAGACGCCTTGCGGGACCGTGCATATTTGCTGGGTTCTTAGGGGAAGTGTTGCAGGACTTTTTTGTGTGTGGAATCGGCCACTAGGTCATTCTTCGCAAACTGCTGTCTGTCGAATCCCTAAATCTGAGCAAGGCAAGCCCAGGTTTTTATGTCCACTAATGATAACACTAAACAGATATCATTGCAGCAGTGGAACTCACCGGCAAGTACTGTGCATAAAATAACGCCTTCAGCAGGCAGAACTGTACATGGCAGGGCCTACACGCCTGCAGAGGCCAGACCTAGGATGACTCAGAGTCCGCTGTGGGGCATGAATGCGAATCCATTAGCACCATGTTGGCGCTGCGGGGGTAATCATCGAGCCTATCAATGTCATTTCAAGCACTACGTGTGCAAGGGCTGTGGAACAATGGGGTACCTTCAGCAAATGTGCAAACCTACTGCGACTCACCTTGTGGCAGAGTCGGCAGGAGATGACCGATCCGGCGCTGATCACGCTGAACGAGTAAGAGAGGCAACTCAACCCGAGGCTGAAGAGCAAGTGTACACCTTCACCACCAAAAGCCCTCTGATAATGTTAAAAGTCAAATTAAACAGCATTCCAGTTTCCATGGTATTGGACACGGGGGAGAGTCAGTCAATTATGAAGCAGAAGGCTTTTGAGAAACTGTGGGGCAACAAGGCACAAAGGCCAAAACTAAGTTCGATCCACACCCTGCTACGCACTTACACCAAAGAGCTCATACCAGTCATTGGCAATGTGGCAGTGAAGGTATCGTACGATGGAGCTGTGCATAATTTACCACTATGGATTGTCCCAGGCGATGGCCCAACGCTGTTCGGCAGAAGCTGGCTAGGAAATATCCGATGGAACTGGGACGACATCAAAGCACTGTCTTCGGAGGATGACGCCTCATGCGTCCAAGTGCTAAACAAATTCCCGTCATTATTCGAGCCAGGCATCGGCAACTTCACAGGCGCCAAAGTGCAGATCCATCTAGTCCCTGATGCACGACCCATTCATCACAAAGCCCGAGTGGTTCCATACATGATGCGAGAGAAAGTCGAGATCCAGCTGGACAGACTTCAACGAGAGGGGATTATATTGCCAATCAAGTTCAAAGAGTGGGCCAGTCCAATTGTTCCGGTGTTGAAGAGCGATGGAACGGTCAGAATCTGCGAGGACTACAAGGTAACGATCAACCATGTCTCGTTACAGGACCAGTACCCACTACCCAAAGTGGATGACCTGTTTGCAATGCTAACAGGGGGGAAGTCGTTCACCAAGCTGGATCTAACCTCTGCTTACATGATACAGAAGCTGGCTGAGCCTTTGAAAAAATTGACGTGCATCAACACACACAGAGGACTGTTCATATACCACAGATGCCCCTTTGAGAGTCGTTCGGCGGCGACCATCTTCCAAAGGAACATGGAGAGTCTGCTGAAATCGGTTCCATGCACCGTGGTATTCCAAGACGACATCTTGATCACTGGCCGCAACATCACGGAACACTTGTACAACCTGGAAGAGGTTCTCAAGCGACTGGACAGAGTGGGACGCAGGCTGAAATGCGCCAAGTGTATTTTCCTGGCGTCAGAGGTCGAATTTCTGGGGAGAAAGATTGCGGCGGACGGCATCAGACCCACGGACTCCAAAACGGAGGCCATCAAGAATGCACCCAGACCATATAATGTGATGGAGCTACATTCATTCCTGGGACTTCGCAGCTATTTTGATAACATTCTACCGGGGTTGAGCACTTTGCTGGAACCATTGCATTTATTGCTACACAAGGGTGACGACTGGGTTTGGGGTAAAGCTCAAGAGACAGTCTTTAACAAGGCCAGAAACCTGCTATGTTCTAACTAGTTACTTGTATTGTAGGACCCGTGTAAACGTTTAGTACTAGCTTGTGATGCATCTTCGTACGGGGTCGGTTGTGTGTTACAGCAAGCCAATGGGTCAGGCAAACTGCAAACGGTTGCATATGCGTCCAGAAGCTTACCTGAGACTGAAAGAGTCTACAGTATGGTTGAAAAAGAAGCATTAGCATGCATATACGGGATTAAGAAAATGCACCAATACCCATTTGGGCTCCGGTTCGAGCTCGAAACCAACCACAAGCCGCTCATTTCGTTGTTCTCAGAAAGCAAAGGTATTAACACCAATGCTTCGTCCCGCATTCAAAGATTGGCACTAACGTTATCTGCATATGATTATGTAATCCACCACAGACCAGGCACGGAGAACTGTGCGGATGCCCTCCGTCAGCTACCATTGCCCACCACCGGGGTGGAAATGGCGCAACCCACAGACTTGCTCTTTGCAATGGATGCTTTTGAGAGCAAGGGGTCACCCGTCATGGCTCGTCAGATCAGGACCTGGACTAGCCAGGACCCAGTGCTATCACTAGTAAAAAGCTGTGTCCTCAATGGGAGCTGGTTGGCGGTCCCAGGGGAAATGCAAGACAAAATTAAGCCGTTCCACCGACACAAGGACGAAATGTCCATCCATTCGGACTGCCTCCTATGAGGGAATCATGTAATTTTGCCAAAGAAAGGCAGGGAAATATTTATATGCGATCTTCACAGTACCCACCCAGGCATAGTCATGATGAAGGCTATCGCCAGGTCGCACGTTTGGTGGCCCGGTATTGACTCGGAATTGGAGTCATGCATACACCAATGCAACACTTGCTCACAGTTAAGCAATGCACCAAGGAAGGCCCCACTGAGTCTGTGGTCAAAGGTCCACGTAGGCTTCGCTGGCCCCTTTCTCGGAAACATGGTCCTAGTAGCAGTGGACGCTTACTCTAAATGGATTGAATGTACAATAATGTCGTCATGTACGTCCACTGCCACCAATGAAAGCCTCCGGGCCATGTTCGCCACCCATGGTTTGCCCGACGTCCTTGTTAGTGACCATGGACCATGCTTCACCAGCTCGGAATTCAACGAGTTCATGACCCGCAATGGCATCAAGCATATCAGGTCTGCGCTGTTTAAGCCCGCATCCAATGGTCAAGCGGAACGGGCAGTCCAAACCATCAAGCAGAGCTTGAAATGCATGACAGACGGTTCCCTGCAGACCCGGCTATCTCGGATTCTGCTCAGCTACCGCACGCAACTCCACTCGCTTACCGGGGTTACCCATGCAGAATTGCTAATGAAGAGAGCACTCAAAACCAGGCTCTCCTTAGTCCACCTGGATCTCAACGATCATGCAGAAACCCGGTGCCACCGGCATAACATGTACCACGATCGTGCGGCTGTATCACGTGACATTGAAGTTAATGACCCTGTGTTTGTTCTTAATTATGGTCATAGTCCCAAATGGGTTGCTGGCACTGTTAGCCAAGGAGGGAAATAGAGTGTTTGTGGTCAAACTTTTGAATGGAGAAACGTGCAGAAAGCACTTGGATCAGACCAAACTGCGGTTCACTGACAACCAAGAACAGTTTGAAGAGGACATTACCATTAGTGATCCACCCACACACACCCTGTCATGTATTCAACTGTCATTGTAACCCATGTTTAAACTGACCCGAGTTGTACACCGTGAGAACACTGACCACAAGGTGGTGAACTTGTGGGAGACACTCCTAACCTGGACTTTCAGGTATAAAAGGGGAAGCGCCACCCACCTCCTGCACTTCAGTGCTGGCTAATAAAGGTTACTGGTCACAGAGTGACCTTCTCTCAAGTATGGACCTCGTGTGCATTTGTACTGTATAGTAAGGACATATTATTGGTGACAAGGATGGGATTTAAACCACACGAGCATGGCCACTAGCAGCACAGGCAAGAGGTACTGTGTTGGTGATGATTGGGACGACTTTATTGAGAGACTACAGCAAAGTTTTGTCACTAAGGAATGGCTGGGACAGGATTCGGCCGACAAACGCAGGGCTCATCTGACGGTTTGTGGATCCAGGACGTACTCCCTGATGAAGGACCTTCTAGCGCCAGAGAAGCCGACGGACAAGACTTTTGAAGAGCTCAGTAAGTTGATCGGGGAACACTTTAAACCAGACCAGGATGATGTTTGACAAAAATCTTGGTTTAAATACAGCAAATGGACAGGGAGTCAACATTGTTAACACGGCACACAGTTCTCCAGGCAGACAGGGGCAATCGGATATGCCCGAACATGTAGTCGAACCCAAAGGGGGAATTCAACAGAGACAATGGCTAGCTGAACGGCAATTCATGCCATCGCAAGGGACAATGCGGCCAGTAATGGGGCCATCAACACCTGTCAATGGTGTGTTTAAGGACAGTTACAGAGACAGTCACAGACGATCGACTGGTAACGGACCTTTTGTTTCCAACAACGGCTCATGTTGGAGGTGTGGAGGAAAACACTCAGCCAGAGCCTGCAGGTATCAGCAATATACCTGCAGAAATTGCAATGTCAGCGGTCACTTGGCGCGTATGTGCAGGAAGCCTGCAGCCAGGTTGACGTACGAGGAGGACAGGCCCGATGTAAGCCCTACAAGGACAAATGGACACTGGGGGAAATCGCTGGAAGCTGACGTTCAGTGAGTTCAAATGGAGCACATATACAGTTCATACACCAGGACACCACCGATAATGATGAAAGTGCTCCTCAATGGCATCCCAGTATCAATGCAGCGAGACACGGGGGCCAGCCAGTCCCTGATGAGTATCAAACAGTTCGACAAGTTGTGGGCGTCCAAGGCCAGGAGGCTAAAATTATTGCCGATTGACGCACAGCTACAGACATATACAAAGGAGATCATTCCGGTGCTAGGCAGCGCCACGGTAGTCGTGACCCACAAAGATTCGGAGAACAGGTTGCCACTCAGGATGGTAGTGGGGGACGGTCCCACACTGCTGGGGAGGAGTTGGCTTGCTGTCATGAACTGGAAATGGGGCGATGTCAATGCAATTTTTCTGTGGAGCGAATATCATGCTCACAGGTCCTGGACAAATTTGACTCACTATTTCAGCCTGGCATCGGCACTTTCATGGGGACCAAGGTAGTGATTCACATAAACCCGGAAGCCAGGCTAGTACACCACAAGGCCAGAGCAGTGCCGTACGTGATGTGGGAAAAGATAGAAGGCGAATTGGACCGCCTGCTGAGGGAAGGCATCATCTCGCCAGTCGAATTCAGTGACTGGGTGAGCCCGATTGTGCCGGTGCTCAAGGCGGATGGATCGGTCAGGATATGTGGCGATTACAAGGCCACCATCAATCGAGTGTCACTTCAAGACCAGTACCCGCTGCTGAGAGCGGTGGACCTCTTTGCAACGCTATCCGGTGGCAAACTTTTTTCAAAATTGGACTTGACCACAGTTTACATGACCCAGGAGCTGGCAAGTGAGTCGAAGAAGCTGACCACCATCACGACACACAAGGGGTTGTTTGAGTACAACAGATGTCCGTTCGGAATTCGCTCGGCCGCCGCAATCTTTCAACGAAACATGGAAAGCCTCCTTAAGTCGATTCCAAGGACGGTGGTTTTTCAAGACTATATCCTCATCACAGGTTGCAATACTGAACAACCTGGAGGAGGTGCTGCGCAGACTGGACCGGGTAGGTCTGCGACTGAAAAAGGTGAAGTGCGTCTTCCTAGCTCCAGAGGTAGAATTCCTGCGGATGAGGGTAGCAGCAGACGGGATCAAACCCACTGCGTCCAAAACGGAAGCGATCCAGAGAGCACCCAGACCCCGTAACACGACAGAGCTGCGTTCGTTCCTGGGGCTCCTGAACTATTTTGGTAACTTTATTCCCAAATTGAGCACGCTGTTAGAGCCGCTACACGTGTTCCTACGCAAAGGTCGCGAATGGGGCTGGGGGGACAGCCAGGAAAGGACTTTTGACAGAGCACGCAATTTGTTATGCTCCAACAATCTGTTAAAGTTATATGACTCATGTAAGAAACTTGTTTTAATGTGCGATGCGTCGTCCTATGGTGTCGGGTGTGTGTTGCAGCATGTTAATGCCAAGGGTCAGTTACAGCCGGTAGCTTATGCCTGTCCCAGGCAGAAAGGGGCTACGGGATGATAGAAAAGGAAGCGCTTGCATGTGTATATGCAGTAAAAAAAATGCACTAGTACCTGTTTGGCAGGAAATTTGTGCTGGAGACAGATCACAAACCCCTAATGTCCCTTTTGGCCGACAACATGGCCATAAATGCAAATGCGTTGGCCCGCATACAGAGGTGGGCACTCACGTTAGCTGCCTATGACTATACAATCATAGAAACATGGAAACATAGAAAATAGGTGCAGGAGTAGGCCACTCGGCCCTTTGAGCCTGCACCGCCATTCAATGAGTTCATGGCTGAACATGCAACTTCAGTACCCCATTCCTGCTTTCTCGCCATATCCCTTGATCTCCCTAGTAGTAAGGACTACATCTAACTCCTTTTTGAATATATATATAGTGAATTGGCCTCAACAACTTTCTGTGGTAGAGAATTCCACAGGTTCAGCACTCTCTGGGTGAAGAAGTTTCTCCTCATCTCGGTCATAAATGGCTTACCCCTTATCCTTAGACTTGACCCCTGGTTCTGGACTTCCCCAACATTGGGAACATTCTTCCTGCATCTAACCTGTCTAAACCCGTCAGAATTTCAAACGTTTCTATGAGATCCCCTCTCATTCTTCTGAACTCCAGTGAATACAAGCCCAGTTGATCCAGTCTTTCTTGGTATGTCAGTCCCGCCATCCCGGGAATCAGTCTGGTGAACCTTCGCTGCACTCCCTCAATAGCAAGAATGTCCTTCCTCAAATTAGGAGACCAAAACTGTACACAATACTCCAGGTGTGGTCTCACCAAGGCCCTGTACAACTGTAGTAACACCTCCCTGCCCCTGTACTCAAATCCCCTCGCTATGAAGGCCAACATGTCATTTGCTTTCTTAACCGCCTGCTGTACCTGCATGCCAACCTTCAATGACTGATGTACCATGACACCCAGGTCTCGTCGCACCTCCCCTTTTCCTAATCTGTCACCATTCAGATAATAGTCTGTCTCTCTGTTTTTACCACCAAAGTGGATAACCTCACATTTATTCACATTATACTTCATCTGCCATGCATTTGCCCACTCACCTAACCTATCCAAGTCACTCTGCAGCCTCATAGCATCCTGCTCGCAGCTCACACTGTCACCCAACTTAGTGTCATCCGCAAATTTGGAGATACTACATTTAATCCCCTCATCTAAATCATCAATGTACAATGTAAACAGCTGGAACCTTGCGGTACTCCCACTAGTCACTGCCTGCCATTCTGAAAAGTACCCATTTACTCCTACTCTTTGCTTCCTGTCTGACAACCAGTTCTCAATCCATGTCAGCACACTACCCCCAATCCCATGTGCTTTAACTTTGCACATTAATCTCTTGTGTGGGACCTTGTCGAAAGCCTTCTGAAAGTCCAAATATACCTCATCAACTGGTTCTCCCTTGTCCACTCTACTGGAAACATCCTCAAAAAATTCCAGAAGATTTATCAAGCATGATTTCCCTTTCACAAATCCATGCTGACTTGGACCTATCATGCCATCTCTTTCCAAATGCACTGCTATGACATCCTTAATAATTGATTCCATCATTTTACCCACTACCGAGGTCAGGCTGACCGGTCTATAATTCCCTGTTTTCTCTCTCCCTCCTTTTTTAAAAAGTGGGGTTACATTGGCTACCCTCCACTCCATAGGAACTGATCCAGCTTCTATGGAATGTTGGAAAATGACTGTCAATGCATCTGCTATTTCCAAGGCCACCTCCTTAAGTACTCTGGGATGCAGTCCGTCAGGCCCTGGGGATTTATCGGCTTTCAATCCCATCAATTTCCCCAACACAATTTCCCGACTAATAAGGATTTCCCTCAGTTCCTCCTTACTAGACCCTCTGACCCCTTTTATATCCGGAAAGTTGTTTGTGTCCTCCTTAGTGAATACCGAACCAAAGTACTTGTTCAATTGGTCTGCCATTTCTTTGTTCCCCGTTATGACTTCCCCTGATTCTGACTGCAGGGGACCTACGTTTGTCTTTACTAACCTTTTTCTCTTTCCATATCTATAGAAGCTTTTGCAGTCCGTCTTAATGTCCCCTGCAAGCTTCCTCTCGTACTCTATTTTCCCTGCCCTGCCGTAATCAAACCCTTTGTCCTCCTCTGCTGAGTTCTAAATTTCTCTCAGTCCCCGGATTCGCTGCTATTTCTGGCCAATTTGTATGCCACTTCCTTGGCTTTAATATTATCCCTGATTTCCCTTGATAGCCATGGTTGAGCCACCTTCCCTTTTTTATTTTTACGCCAGACAGGGATGTACAATTGTTGTAGTTCATCCATGCGGTCTCTAAATGTCTGCCATTGCCCATCCACTGTCAACCCCTTAAGAATCATTTGCCAATCTATCCTAGCTAATTCACGCCTCATACCTTCAAAGTTACCCTTTAAGTTCTGGACCATGGTCTCTGAATTAACTGTTTCATTCTCCATCCTAATATAGAATTCCATCATATTATGGTCACTCTTCCCCAAGGGGCCTCGCACAACGAGATTGCTAATTAATCCTCTCTCATTACACAACACCCAGTCTAAGATGGCCTCCCCCCTAGTTGGTTCCTCGACATATTGGTCTAGAACACCAGGACTTCGGTGAGAGGCTTATAAAAGGCACAGCAGGGAGTCCGGGGAGCCGCGTCGATGAGGTGCGTGGAGAGGCAGTCGGGACTTCGGAGAGAGGCCTATAAAAGGCACAGCAGGGAGTCCGGGGCCCAGCGTCGAGGAGTTGCGTGGAAAGGCAGTCGGAACTTCGGTGAGAGGCCTATAAAAGGCACAACAGGGAGTCCGGGGCCCAGCGTCAAGGAGATGCGTGGAGAGGCAGTCGGGACTTCGGTGAGAAGCCTATAAAAGGCACAGCAGGGAGTCCGGGGAGCAGCGTCGAGGAGGTGCGTGGAGAGGCGTGCCTGTGCAGCTTCAGGAAGAAGGCAAAAAAGAAGTAGGAAGGTGACGTCACAGCCAAGCGGGTAAGTGATTGGCTGGTGATAGGTGAGTAGTTTTTCTTTTTTCTCTTCTATAACAGCGCGTAAACTTTAGCATTGTTGTTGCCAATTTAAGTGTATCTAAGGGTTAAGTCATGGCAGGAGAGCTCGGTCACGTGATATGCTCCTCCTGTACCATGTGGGAACTCAGGGACACTTCCGGTGTCCCTGATGACTACGTGTGCGGGAAGTGTATACGCCTCCAGCTCCTGACGGTCTGCGTTGCGGAATTGGAGCTGAGGGTGGATTCACTCTGGAGCATCCACGATGCTGAGAATGACGTGAGTAGCACGTGTAGCGAGTTGGTCTTACCGCAGGTGAAGGGTCCACAGCCAGCTAGGGAATGGAAAACCAGCAGGAAGAGCAGTGCAAGGAAGGTAGTGCAGGGGTCCCCTGCGGTCATCCCCCTGCAAAACAGATACACCGCTTTGAGTACTGTTGAGGGGGATGACTCATCAGGGGCGGGTAGCAGCAGCCATGTTCATGGCACCGTGGCTGGCTCTGCTGCACAGGAGGGCAGGAAAAAGAGTGGGAGAACGATAGTAATAAGGGATTCAATCATAAGGGGAATAGATAGGTGTTTCTGCGGCCGCAACCGAGACTCCAGGATGGTATGTTGCCTCCCTGGTGCAAGGGTCAAGGATGTCTTGGAGCGGGTGCAGGACATTCTGAAAAGGGAGGGTGAACAACCAGTTGTCATGGTGCACATTGGTACCAACGATATAGGTAAAAAAAGGGATGAGGCCATTTCCGAGACGAATTTAAGGAGTTAGGAGCTAAATTAAATGTAGGACCTCAAAAGTAGTAATCTCAGGATTGCTATCAGTGCCACGAGCTAGTCAGAGTAGGAATCACAGGATAGCTCAGATGAATACGTGGCTTGAGCAGTGGTGCAGCATGGAGTGATTCAAATTCCTGGGGCATTGGAACCGGTTCTGGGGGAGGTGGGACCAGTACAAACCGGACGGTCTGGACCGGAACCAATGTCCTAGGGGGAGTGTTTGCTAGTGCTGTTAGGGAGGAGTTAAACTAATATGGCAGGGGGATGGGAACCAATGCAGGGAGACAGAGGGAAACAAAATGGAGACAAAGGCAAAAGACAGAACGGAGTTAAGTAAAAGTGGAGGGCAGAAAAGCCCAAGGCAAAAAACAAAAAGGGCCACTGTACAGCAAAATTCTAAAGGGTCAAAGTGTAATAAAAAGGCAAGCATGAAAGCTCGGTGCCTCAATGCAAGGAGTATTCGGAACCCAGGAGAGGGCTCTGAGCAAGTTAGAGTGGGTGAGAACTCAGATGAACAGGACCCCAAGAAAAAAGGCAAAAGGCAAGAGACAACAGAGCAGAGTAGCACTGGGGTAAGTGTAAACCACAAGGTGACAGGAAGGGACAATATGTATGAATATAAAGGGGCTGCAGGAGGGGTCAAAACTAAAAATCATGGTTTAAAAACTAGTATTAAAACACTCTACCTAAACGCACGCAGCATTGGAAATAAATTAAATGAGTTGACGGCACAAATCATTACAAATGGGTATGATTTGGTGGCCATTACAGAAACGTGGTTGCAGGGTGACCAAGACTGGGAATTAAACATACAGGGGTATCTGACAATTCGGAAAGATAGACAAGAAGGGAAAGGAGGTGGGGTAGCTCTGTTAATAAAGGATGATATCAGGGCAGTTGTGAGAGATGATATTGGCTCTAATGAACAAAATGTTGAATCATTGTGGGTGGAGATTAGAGATAGTAAGGAGAAAAAGTCACTGGTGGGCGTAGTTTATAGGCCCCCAAATAATAACTTCATGGTGGGGCGGGCAATAATCACGGGAATAATGGAGGCATGTGAAAAAGGAACGGCAGTAATCATGGGGGATTTTAACCTACCATATCGATTGGTCAAATCAAATCACACGAGGTAGCCTTGAGGAGGAATTCATAGAATGCATACGGGATTGTTTCTTAGAACAGTATGTGACAGAACCTACAAGGGAGCAAGCTATCTTAGATCTGATCCTGTGTAATGAGACAGGAATAATAAACAATCTCCTAGTAAAAGATCCTCTCGGAATGAGTGATCACAGTATGGTTGAATTTGTAATTCAGATTGAGGGTGAGGAAGTAGTGTCTCAAACGAGCGTACTATGCTTAAACAAAGGGGACTACAGTGGGATGAAGGCAGAGTTGGCTAAAGTAGACTGGAAGCACAGACTAAATGGTGGCACAATTGAGGAACAGTGGAGGACTTTTAAGGAGCTCTTTCATAGTACTCAACAAAAATATATTCCAGTGAAAAAGAAGGGCGGTAAGAGAAGGGATAACCAGCCGTGGATAACCAAGGAAATAAAGGAGAGTATCAAATTAAAAACCAATGCGTATAAGGTGGCCAAGGTTAGTGGGAAACTAGAATATTGGGAAAATTTTAAACGACAGCAAAGAATGACTAAGAAAGCAATAAAGAAAGGAAAGATAGATTACGAAAGTAAACTTGCGCAAAACATAAAAACAGATAGTAAAAGCTTTTACCGATATATAAAACGGAAGAGAGTGACTAAAGTAAATGTTGGTCCCTTAGAAGATGAGAAGGGGAATTTAATAATGGGAAATGTGGAAATGGCTGAGACCTTAAACAATTATTTTGCTTCGGTCTTCACAGTGGAAGACACAAAAACCATGCCAAAAATTGCTGGTCACAGGAATGTGGGAAGGGAGGACCTTGAGATAATCACTATCACGAGCGGGGTAGTGCTGGATAGGCTAATGGGACTCAAGGTAGACAAGTCCCCTGGTCCGAATGAAATGCATCCCAGGGTATTAAAAGAGATGGCGGAAGTAATAGCAGATGCATTCGTTATAATCTACCAAAATTCTCTGGACTCTGGGGAGGTACCAGCGGATTGGAAAACAGCTAATGTAACACCTCTGTTTAAAAAAGGGGGCAGACAAAAGACAGGTAACTATAGGCCGGTTAGTTTAACATCTGTATTTGGGAAAATGCTTGAAGCTATCATTAAGGAAGAAATAGCGGGCCATCTAGATAGGAATAGTGCAATCAAGCAGACGCAACATGGATTCATGAAGGGGAAATCATGTTTAACTAATTTACTGGAATTCTTTGAGGATATAATGATCATGGTGGATAGAGGTGTACCGATGGATGTGGTGTATATAGATTTCCAAAAGGCATTCGATAAGGTGCCACACAAAAGGTTACTGCAGAAGAGCAGTACACGGAGTCAGAGGAAATGTATTAGCATGGATCGAGAATTGGCTGGCTAACAGAAAGCAGAGAGTCGGGATAAATGGGTCCTTTTCGGGTTGGAAATCGGTGGTTAGTGGTGTGCCACAGGGATCGGTACTGGGACCACAACTGTTTGCAATATACATAGATGACCTGGAAGAGGGGACAGAGTGTAGTGTAACAAAATTTGCAGATGACTCAAAGATTAGTGGGAAAGTGAGTTGTGTAGAGGACACAGAGAGGCTGCAAAGAGATTTAGATAGGTTCAGCGAATAGGCTAAGGTTTGGCAGATGGAATACAATGTCGGATAATGTGAGGTCATCCACCTTGGGAAAAAAAACAGTAAAAAGGGAATATTATTTGAATGGGGAGAAATTACAACATGCTGCGGTGCAGAGGGACCTGGGGGTCCTTGTGCATGAATCCCAAAAAGTTAGTTTGCAGGTGCAGCAGGTAATCAGGAAGGCGAATGGAATGTTGGCCTTCATTGCGAGAGGGATGGAGTACAAAAGCAGGGAGGTCCTGCTGCAACTGTATAGGATATTAGTGAGGCCGCACCTGGAGTACTGCGTGCAGTTTTGGTCACCTTACTTAAGGAAGGATATACTAGCTTTGGAGGGGGTACAGAGACGATTCACTAGGCTGATTCCGGAGATGAGAGGGTTACCTTATGATGATAGATTGAGCAGACTGGGTCTTTACTCGTTGGAGTTCAGAAGGATGAGGGGTGATCTTATGGAAACATTTAAAATAATGAAAGGGATAGACAAGATCGAGGCAGAGAGATTGTTTCCACTGGTCGGGGAGACTAGAACTAGGGGGCACAGCCTCAAAATATGGGGGAGCCAATTTAAAACTGAGTTGAGAAGGAATTTCTTCTCCCAGAGGGTTGTGAATCTGTGGAATTCTCTGCCCAAGGAAGCAGTTGGGCAGAGAATTCCACAGATTCACAACCCTATGGGAGAAGAAATTGAATGTATTCAAATCACAGATCGATAGATTTTTAACCAGTAAGGGAATTAAGGGTTACAGGGAGCAGGCGGGTAAGTGGAGCTGAGTCCACGGCCAGATCAGCCATGATCTTGTTGAATGGCGGAGCAGGCTCGAGGGGCTAGATGGCCCTCTCCTGTTCCTAATTCTTATGTTCTTATGTTCTTCCCTTATGCACTCCAGGAAATCCTCCTCCACCGTATTGTTTCCAGTTTGGTTAGCCCAATCGATATGCATATTAAAGTCACCCATGATAACTGCTGCACCTTTATTGCATGCACCCCTAATTTCATGTTTGATGCCCTCCCCAACATCACTACTACTGTTTGACGTCTGTACACAACTCCCAGTAACGGTTTTTGCCCTTTGGTGTTCTGCAGCTCTACCCATATAGATTCCACATCATCCAAGGTAATGTCCTTCCTAACGATTGCATTAATCTCCTCTTTCACCAGCAATGCTACCCCACCTCCTTTTCCTTTTATTCTATCCTTCCTGAATGTTGAATACCCTTGGATGTTGAGTTCCCAGCCCTGATCATCCTGGAGCCACGTCTCTGTAATCCCAATCACATCATATCTGTTAACATCTATTTGCACAGTTAATTCATCCACCATATTACGGATACTCCTTGCATTAAGACACAAAGCCTTCAGGCTTGTTTTTTTAACACCCTTTGTCCTTTTAGAATGATGATGTAGTTTGGCCCTTTTTGTTTCTTGCCTTTGTTTACTCGGCCTTCCACTATTGCACTGAAAACTGTGCGATGCACTCAGCAGGCTCCCACTAGCCACCACCGAGGGGGTAACCGAGCATGCTGCTGAGATGGTCATGGCTGTTGAAGCTTTCAAAAGCGAAGGCTCACCCGTGACAGCCAGTCAGATCAAAGTCTGGACAAATAGAGACCCGCTACTGTCTTTCGTCAAGAAATGTGTCCTGAATGGGGACTGGGCAGCCACGTACGGGGCATGCCCTGAGGAATTTAAACCATTTCACAGGCGCAAGGATGAACTCTTGATTCAGGCCGATTGCCTACTATGGGGAAACCGAGTAGTCATGCCCCAGATGGTCAGAGAGATGATCATCTGAGAACTCCACAATGAGCACCCGGCCATTGTCATGATGAAGGCAATTGCCAGGTCACACGTTTGGTGGCCAGGGATAGATGCAAACCTGGAACTTTGTGTTCGCAGGTGCAACATGTGTGCCCAGCTGGGCAATGTGCCCAGGGAAGCCCCCCTTAGCCCCTGGTCCTGGCCCGCCAAGCCATGGTCATGCATCCATGTGGACTACGCAGGTCCTTTCATGGGAAAAATGTTTTTGGTTGTAGTAGACGCCTACTCCAAATGGGTCGAGTGTGACATTCTCAATTCAAGCACATCCTCTGCCACGGTAGAAAGTCTACGGGCAATGTTCGCCGCCCATGGTCTACCGGACGTCCTAGTCAGCGACAATGGCCCGTGCTTTACAAGCATTGAATTCCAGGACTTCATGGCAGGAAATGGTATCAACCATGTCAGAACGGCACCGTTCAAGCCGGCCTCAAACGGCCAGGCGGAAGGAGCAATGCAGATAATCAAACAGGGGATGCTCAGAATCCAAGGGGGTTCCCTACAAAGCCGCATATCACGCCTCCTATTGGCCAATGGATCCCGACCACACTCGCTCACAGGGGTTTCACCCGCAGAGCTGTTAATGAAAAGGACGCTCAAAACCAGGTTATCCCTTATATACCCCCCTTATATACCCTACTAGGAAAGAAATTGTTGAGAGCAGGCGCCGGTCACAATGTGACTACCATGACAGGAATGCGAGAGCACGATGTATTGATGTCATTGACCCTGTCTTTGTCCTCAACTACGCTGCAGGCACTGTGATTGCGAAAGAGGGGAATAGGATTCTGGTAGTTAACCTTATCAATGGACAAATCTGCCGCAAACACGTGGATCAAACAAAAAGGAGGTTCAGCAACCCCATAGAAGAAGCAGAGGAAGAACACGATGTAGAGTTCACTCCACCACAGGTGACCGAACACCAGAACCAAGTGGAGGAGAGCCCAGCCACTGTTGGCAGTCCGGACAGGCCTGAGGCACCGCAAACAGCAGACACTCAGGACAGCGCCCAACAACCGGAGCCCCAACTCAGGTGCTCTACAAGGGAGTGTAAGCCACCAGAGAGACTTAACCTGTGATCCCAATAAGACTTTGAGGGGGAGGTGATGTCATGTATTCAACTGTCATTGTAATCAATGTATAAACTGACCTAAGTTGTACACCGTGAGAACACTGACCACTAGGTGGTGAACTTGTGGGAGACACTCCTAACCTGGACTTTCAAGTATAAAAGGGGAAGCTCCACCCACCTCCTGCACTTCAGTGCTGGCTAATAAAGGTTACTGGTCACAGAGTGACCTTCTCTCAAGTATGGGCCTCGTGTGCATTTGTACTGTAGAGTAAGGACATATTACACCCAACCAGCAATCGACATCGCGGTCAACCACGAGGATGAACCCACCATGCCCGACAGTCCAATCAGACTAACTACACCGCAGCGCAGCAATGATCCGATCGACTCACCCATGCCAGGACTTCAACTCAGGTGATCAACCTGGGAACGCAGAACGCTGGATTGTCTCAACTTGTAAATAACTTGTACATAACAATTTGGGGGGGAATGATGTTATGTATGTAAACATTACCAATGTGTAAGACTTTCCACCAGGGGGCGCACCAGTGGGGACCCAAGGATCACCTGCACACCCTGGGCAAGCAGGTACAAAAGGCAATCTACCATGCTGCCTCCTCACTCTGGAGTTACAATAAAGAGACCAAGGTCACAACCGTTTGAGCTTAATTGATACAGTCTTGTGGAGTTCTTCTAAACATAACACCTACAAAAGTGGCTCACCCCATGTAATATATCCTTTACAATAAATATCACCAAAAACTATCTAATTTTATGTTCCATCAAAACTTGGTGTGCTTAATATCACAGCATGTGATTCTTTAGTTACCCATATCCTATTTCTTGCAGTACATTTTTACCATTTTACATGTGAATGCTTATATACTTGACTGCAGGATTAATGTAATAGCTCCCGTTCTGCGTGAAAGCCATTGGTGGACAACCTAAATTTCACACGGCAGAATCAAACTCCTCACCGTTGGTCTTTCTAGCATCACACATTGATAATGCCATAAAGAGAGCACATGAAGTACAGGGGTTCATTTCTAGAGGAATAGGATACAAAAACAGCAAGGTAATGTTACATGTATTTAGAACTGCCATAACACTTGTCATACTGTGTGCAGTTCTGGTCTCTAGACCTGTATTACAAAAATGAAAGTGCTGGCCTGCAGTTTTGGAGGCAGAGGAGCATGGAGTAGATCATCAAGAGGTCCATCACTCAAAGGCATCTGAAATTAACTTATCAATGAAGTGTTCTCATCTGTTTAATTTGTCATCACTCTTATCATTCTTCCCTTATCTTCAGATAAAGAACAATTGCTTCAATGCAATACACATCCTAGAAACTCAACTCCTCAGAACTCTTTGCTCCTACCTGGCATGCAAGTCATTATAATCTTCATGAATACATCAGCATAAAGTGCATCCCCTTTCTGTATGATTGCATCTCTATGAATATTTGAGCGGGAGATAAGTTCAGCTTTTTTTTAATTGTAGCTGCTTCTAGAATGATCATTTGTTTTTCTACTCCTTCTTCCCACAGTGCTTTCCCATGGTATCAAAATATGCCTTTCTTTTTCCTATTCCAGTGCTTATAGTTGCAACCTGAGAGCCAGTATTGCAAGAGTTGATCAGCTGCTTGTGAGATACAAATGGCTCATGAGAGCGGCATCTTGGTCCTGGAAAAAGTCTGTTATGAACAACCTCTCGAACTTCTGCCTGAGTATAAGTTTCTCCTGTAACAAGATTGAGTTAATTAGGTTAATGCTAGCATGTGAAGGATATCTCCCAAGTGGTATCAGACACCTGACATAATGAGGTAGATTTTCAACTTGCTGCGTGAGTGTAAAATTGAGGTTGCAGATCAGTCACCAGTTATAGACACCCCACAATTTTGAAATCAATAGAAATGAAAATTGGAGTTATTATAAAGAAAGACTTACATTTATATAGTGCCTTTAAAGACCACTAGATGTCACAAAGCGCTTTACAGCCAATGAAGTACTTTTGAAGTGTAGTCACTGTTGTAATGTGGGAACCCTAAGTTGAAACTTTACCCCAATAGATTGGCTGGTAGCACCTGTGACAATGGAGGAAGGCATTTTAAGATTCTGTATGCAACTTATTGCTGTTAGGGGAGTTGGCTACACATCTTGTAAGATACAGAGTTCGAGATTCCTTCAACTATATGAACATATGAAAATGACAGGCAAGGAAAGACCAACTGGTCCATCAAGCCTGCCTCACACTCATGATGGCTGGAGCATCATGAAACTATGGTGCATAGTGAAGGATGATTTGTGCAGCTATTCATTTTAGAAGGTGAACAGTGTGTTGGTACCGAAGAAAGAAAAGAGGGTGTGGCTGATGTGTTACTTTGTCCGCTCTAGTCAGATCACTGAACTTTTTCTGGCACTGCTCTACAGTTCTCGGAGTGAGAGAGGTGGCACTCAATGTCTCTTCCCTCCACCTGGCTAGCTTTTCTGAAGCTTCCTCCCATGGGAACACAGGAGTCTTTCTTTCTTTTTTATGTGCAAGATTCCTGAACAGGTGAAAAGCAGGACTGGAAAGAGGCCAAAGATCAGAATGCTGATGCAGAGATCAGATTCTCTGAGGGCTTTAAATTACAGAATCTTTCCTAAAGTCATGGTAAAGCTCTTTAGGAAATCCTACCACCGTACTCCAAAAGCTGGTTCCTGGTTAAAGCAAGGAAGCATCCTTTACAAGTGCTTTCTGGGGCACAGAGGGAGAATGGTTGCATCAGAAGTTGAGGAGACCAAAGAATTGGGCAGCTGGAAAATGGGAATGAAGAGGCATCACAGCGTCAACAGTACTGGATGGCAGCAACTACACAGTTAGGTAAATGTTTACATTGGAAATGTCCATGATAAATATTTGCAAAGGCAAAAATAATGACAATAGGAATTTGGACAAGGAGTGCATGCATATCCAAGACAACTATCTTGGAGGGATTGCATGCCATCCCATTTGGGGCAAAAGTATCACTGGGCACTACGCAAGTGACATGATCCACGATGATCACCCCCAACCACTTTAACAGAGTACAGGGCTGATCAATCGCAGCACAACAAAATGGTGAAAAAATAACCTAAGGGGTGAAAACAAATTTCTTATTTACCCAATCGGCCTTACCTTTAAATACCGCTCAAGCTGCCTCCCTTACAATGCCTCCTGCAGTTGCGATGCTGCAGGGGACGGAACTGAAGTTCAGATCCGGGGCGCTGTGCAGCCAGATGACATCATGATCTCCGGGGTGCAGGAAATCGTGGTGCTAGGAGGTAAACCGCTGCGAACATTCACGGCAAGTTTACGGGTGTCGGTATTCTCGCCGCGCCCGGTCGCAGAGCCAGTAGTGCCCCATTATCGCCCCCGGAGGCGCTAACGGGAGGCACAAAGGAGGCCAATTTCTCACGCTCTGTGTTAAATGACTTCCTGTAAGCAAGTTATTGTTACGCGTTTGCTATCAACTTTTTTCCATTGTAAATTCCTATGTCCACATTTATTGAGTTTTGCCGATGTAAATTTGTCACACCGTAGTCAATTCCCAGCTTCCATAAAGGGATCATCACCTGCTTTCATTTAAAATGCTGCAAAGATTTGGGAAACATTTTGCAATTAGTATGTAGTGTATCTTTTTGACAATTTACTCAAATTTAAAGTGCTCGTAGTGGCTGGGCAACCGTCTGAAATATTAAGGGATACTGACACATGATTTTTTCAAAAAGGTCAGTCTTCTAGGAATTCCATTCTGATTAGAGGAACAAGAGGAAGAGTGTCGTCTCCTGCAACAAGACCTGCAACCTACTGCTGCAGCAGGCATGGCATTGCCTGTTGCAGTCAAGATCACTGCCAACCCAAACTACAAACCTAAACTTTGCCATCAGTTCCTTCTAGGCTGTAACAGGGGCTATCGGTAACATCAGTAAGTCTCTAGTTCTTGTTTGCATTAAGCAGGTGACTGATGCCATATTTGCTACGTCACGTTTCCCATGGACAACCAGAAACAGCAGGATAGTGCCTTGGGTTTCGCACAGATTGCAGGCTTCCCCAAGTCCAGGGTGTCATTGATTGCATCCAAGTCACCCTGTATGACCCCCACTGCTTTCATGAGTCACAATGGCTTCCATCCCATTAATGGCAACTGGTGTGGGATCACCAGCAGCACATCATGCAGGTCTGTGTCTGCATTCCTGCCATGATGCATTTATGTTGCAGCAATCCTCTATCCATCCACTCTTTAACTTTGCACAGCAAGTGAGAGGCTGGCTGCTTGGGGACAAGGGTTATCCCCTGTATACTTGGCTCAAGACTCACAGGAAGCCACACTCAGGCATCTGAACTGTGCTACAATCAGATCCATATTCAACCAGAGCCTTCATCAAGCAGACCGTTGGGTCCTCTAGCAACAATTCTGCTACCTGGTCAGGTCTGGTGGCGTCCTGCAATACGGTCCAGAAATAGTGTCTCATATGATAGTGATTTGCTGCATGGTGCATTACTTTGCTGTGCAACAGGCACAATACACGAAACTACCATTGGACAAGGACCATCAGCGTGATGTGGGAGAGGATGCTGATGACTTGGGGGATAGTGAAGAAGCCAGAGCTCTTTGGCAACAGCCCATTGAAGAGTGCTTCAGCTGAACAATCCCTTCTCCCCGGCATCAATAGTCATGTCCAACATCTGTTCCAGTCATTCAACTCCCTTATAAACTAGATCTGTCTAAAAACAACATTGATATTTATGTCTCTTGACATTACGGGGTTACTACTACTATAGAAGTACTCTGCACACAAAATTGTCATAAGAACATAAGAAATAGGAGCAGGAGTAGGCCATTTAGCCCCTCGAGCCTGCTCCGCCATTCAATAAGATCATGGCTGATCTGATCATGGATTCAGCTCCACTTCCCTGCCCACTCCCCATAACCCGTTACTACCTTATTGCTCAAGAATCTGCCTATCTCCGCCTTAAATATATTCAATGACCCAGCCTCCACAGCTCTCTGGGGCAGAGAATTCCAAAGAGTTACAACCCTCAGAGAAGAAATTTCTCCATCTAATTTTTAAATTGGCGGCCTCTTATCTTAAGACTATGTACCCTAGTTTTAGTTTCCCCTATAAGTGGAAATATCCTCTCTGCATCCACTTTGTCGAGCCTCCTCATTATCTTATAAGTTTCAATAAGATCACCTCTCATTCTTCTGAACTCCAATGTGTATAGGCCCAACCTACTCAACCTATCCTCATAAGTCAACCCCCTCATCCCTGGAATCAACCTAGTGAATCTTCTCTGAACAGCCTCCAATGCAAGTATATCCTTCCTTAAATATGGAGACCAAAAACTGTACGCAATACTCTAGGTGTGGCTTCACCAATACCCTGTACAGTTATAGCAGGACTTCTCTGCTTTTATACTCCATCCCCCTTGCAATAAAGGCCAATGTTCCATTTGCCTTCCTGATTAGTTGCTGTACCTGCAAACTAACTTTTTGTGTTTCATGCACAATGACTCCCAGGTCTCACTGTACTGCAGCACTTTTCAATTTTTCTCCATTTAAGTTATAATTTGCATTTCTATAATTTCTGCCAAAGTGGATAACCTCACATTTTCCCACATTATACTCCATCTGCCAAATTTTTGCCCACTCACTTAGCCTGTCTATATCCCTTTGCAGATTTATTGTGTCCTCACAATTTGCTTTCCCACCCATCTTTGTATCATCAGCAAACTTGGCTACATTACACTTGGTCCCTTCATCCAATTCATTAATATAGATTGTAAATAGTTGAGGACACAGCACCGATCCCTGCGGCTTCCCACTAGTCACTGTTTGCCAACCGGAAAATTATCCAGACTCTCTGTTTTCTGATAGTTAGCCAATCCTCTATCCATGCTAATATATTACCCCCAACCCCGTGAGCTTTTATCTTGTGCAGAAACCTCTTATGTGGCACCTTAACAAATGCCTTCTGGAAATCCAAATACACCACATCCACTGGTTCGCTCTTATCCATCATGCTAATTACATCCTCAAAGAATTCCAGCAAATTTGTCAAACATGATTTCCCTTTCATAAAACCATGCTGGAT
This sequence comes from Pristiophorus japonicus, assembly GCF_044704955.1. Taxonomy (NCBI): domain Eukaryota; kingdom Metazoa; phylum Chordata; class Chondrichthyes; family Pristiophoridae; genus Pristiophorus; species Pristiophorus japonicus. The sequence goes on along the minus strand of NC_091984.1, from coordinate 82,077,881 downwards.
CTGCTTGATTGAATTATGCTTTTCCAAATGTCCCGCTACTGCTTCTTTAATAATGGATTCCAGCATTTTCCCAACGACAGATGTTAGGCTAACTGGTCTATAAGGCTAGAGTTTCCATTATTTTTGCATGCATAACGTCTACTTAACGTCCATTTTACCACTGAAATGAGGTGTAACGCCCAGATATCGCCCATTTAGCCACAAAATGCAAACTGATGCCCATTTTTCGGACACTTATCGCCGAGCGTTACTTTCACCATGTACATAATGCCGGGCAAAATTAATACCGCTCGCCCACTTTATTTGGGCGGAATCATCAGAATGGGTGAAACCAACACCCATAATATCGTCCAGCATTACTTTCGGCATGTAATTAACGCCAAGATTCAGTAATACCGCCCGCCCACTTTTTTTTTGTCATAAAGATCAAATTTGCCAAAACTAACGCCCAGGAGATCACCCAGCATCACTTTCACCACCTCGCACAAATTTCGCCCACAATATAGCTCGCACAAAACACCGCTCTGAAAAAGTGGAACTGTTCTGAATTAATCACAGCGGTGTGGGCGCCATTTTTCATATCGCAGGTCACTTCATTGAAAAGGCTGCTTCAACTTATGGGGGAGTTTGGATTGACACTGGAATTCTTCTCAGGTGAAGTGATCATCTCAACAGACATCTTTTCAAACTCAGAACGATTGGGTTTTACTGCAGGTGTCTTTTAGTGTTGAAATTATTGCCTCTGATCAATCGGTATTATGCTTTCATTGGAATGGGGCTGGCAATTTCTCAGCCTGCATTGATTAATACGCATATGCTGCAGAGTGCAAATGACACATCATCTAATGCACACCATTATGTGCCCAATCTAAGACATGCCAAAATGAGGAGGAGGTCCAGACCTGCACACCCCGTACTTACAGGGAGAAGAGGTCTTACCTCGACGTGTCCGAGAACACCTGTCTTCGGAGACTGCGCTTCCACAAAGTGGTGATCACTGAAATATGCCAGCTCATCAGGGCAGATCTGCAGCCTTCAGGATATCACTGTTCGTCGAGGTCAAGGTCACCTCGGCACTGTCGTTCTACACATCCGGTTCCTTTCGGGCCTCCATGCATGACATTTTCCCTCTGTCTCACCGTGCCACACATCACTGCGTTAGACAGGTCACGGAGGCCTTGTACGCAAGTAGGATGGACTTTATCAGCTTCCCCATGACCATGGAGGCTTAGGCTGACAGGGCTGGAGCATTCTACCGCATTGCTAAGTTCCCCAAGGTGCAGGGAGCAATACAGTGTACTCAGATCGCCATGCGCACACCTTCTCAGGACCCAGAGCTTCCTCGCAAGAGAAAAGGATTTCACTCCCTGAAGGTCCAACTAGTTGTCGACCACAACCAGATAATAATGGCAGTGAATGCCAAATGTCCGGGCAGTTTCGATGAGGCTCATATCCTGCGTGAGAGCACTGTCTCTGACATGTTTAAGAGTCAGCCACAAGGACAATGCTGGATGCTTGGTGACAACCGATATGGCCTAGCCACCTGGCTGATGACCCCACCCCTGCGTGACACCCACACCGAGGTCGAGAAGCAATACAACCAGAGCCACAGAGACACATGCAATGTGGTCCAGAAAACAATTAGTGTGCTTAAGCATCCCTTTAGATGCCTGGACTACTCAGGAGGGGAGCTACAATACAATCCTGAGCAAGTAGGTCCATTCGTGGTCGTGTGCGCCATGCTGCACAACCTGGCTATCAGGAGGGGACAAGAATTGCCAGACGGACTGATGGTCCACCTCAGGAGAGAGAGGAAGAGGATGACGAGGGGCTGGGCGTTGACCTCAGGCCAGCAAATCAGGCTGGCTATGCAACCATGCCCACGCCCCCCCCCCCCGCCGCACTCCAGACCGCAGGAAAGGGCCCGTCGTGGCTATATAGCTGCAAGATTCTTACGTCAGAAGCTCATAAATGAGCGATTTGCCTGAAAGAACGTTGCTGTAATTTACAAAGCTGACACACTGCTGTGTGTGTGCAGTTCAGACATCAATGGTGGGCATCACCTTGCTGCCAGTTAAAGCTTAAATTGATTCAAGTTAAGTTTAATTTTACCCTTTCATGTTAAGGAATCATCAGTGTGTAATGGTCCAGCTATCTGAGACAAGGTGCAACAAGGTTATGTTGAATTTAAAACATTTTATACGACCATTGGTCTGAAATCATAAGTATCATGAGCAAAAACACCCCACCCCCCCCACTTTTTCGACCATTGACATCAATCAAATGGTCAACATGTCCAGCAACACAGAACACAAATGCAAAGCAGGAGGGTGGCCCCTTCACCCCATACATTAAAACAAATTGCATTCACCGAGCTGGAGATATAACAAAGCCATCACCTACGGACGTGCACCTCACTTTCCTTGCCCCTCCCCTTCTTCTCCACACCTCTACCCCTTCCCCTCGTCGCTCCACGCCGCCTGGCAGAAGAGCTCCTCGGGCGGTGCCTCATTGGGGGGGATGAAGGTAGAGGCGGTGGTTGCACGGGTATGGGAACGGTGGGTGCCGAGGTGGGAACATTCTCGGATCCAGAAGCAGGATCTTGGTCCTGCCTCTCATGTGTCATTGGCAGTGGTGGTGCGGAACCTAGGGGTGGAGTGCCACGCTCCGGGACCACTGGGAGGCCTGTGCCAGCAGTATTCCTGGCTATCGCCTCCAGGGCCTCCGACATCCGTGGAACATACTCAATCATGGTGCCGGAGGTGGTGGCCAGCTGTCGGGATATGCCCCCCCAATGCATTGAAGATCTGGTCACCGATGTCTACAGTTCTCCTGGACAACTTGACCATCTCTCCACTCTCATCTGGCACTTGTGGACCAGATCTGCCACGTCCACGAAACCTCCGCGGGGTCGGCGCTGTCCTGGGGACAAATTTGGTGCCCTGTGACGAGATGCTTGGTCCCGGTACCTCCAGAGTGGAGGTGGGAATGGCCAGAGGAGCACGAGATGGCCTTGGAGTGGAATACCTTCTGGAGCCTGGTGATGCAGGTTCCTCGAAGTCCGCGCTCTCATCCGTAGAGAACAGACCCAGCGGATTGACGGGCGAGAATCGGAGCTCCTCAGCACCAGATGTAGGATCATCTGGCGAGTCTGGCCCCGCGCCCCCACCTTCTGGCCTCTGTGGTCTTGCCTTGGGACATGCTGCTGGCTGAGCTGCAAAACACAATTGAGGTTATTAGAGGAGAAGAGAGTGCTCGGGTCACAAGGTGATTCCAGTGCTACACACAGAGTATGCACAACAAAAGCACTACCGCTATCAAAATCATCACAGACATCACATTTCATGATCATCAACACATTGTGCATTGCAATGATTTTCATTAGGCCAGCATTATTTATAGGACAATTTTAGAAACCATCTATCATATATTATTGTTCGGATATGAGTGGGTGTGGCATCAATTGTCATTAGATCATGCAATGGTGTATACTTTACTCACGTGGCATCACTTCAGGGTCTGCAGCTGCTTGCGTGGCCGATCGGGGTGCCTCCCCACGAGAGTGAGCACCCGCTCCTCGATGTCAGTGATGTCGCTGGTGACTGGTGGTCCCCACTCGTTCGCCTCTGCTCGGACCTAATCGTCGATAGCTTCTTCTGTAAAAGGTAACAGGACGATGTGGCATGAGATCATTGCATGATATCATTGCTAGGTACTGTCACAGGGTCTGATACAACACATAACTGACAGATGTAATCATGATTATTATGATAATTATCTTTCTTTACCATAAGACGTACACAATGAGCGCAGGCTTTGAGTACAACATTCCCGGTAAAAGTGAAACACCTCACATCTGATTATAGTCAGTCATGACTCTAATATATTTATATAATTTGATTTGTAAGTACATGTAAATAAATGTAATACTTACTCTTGCAGATTCAACAAGGTCGTTCCATCGCTTGCGGCATTGGTTGCCCTCACACAACTCGTTGGTCACTGACGAGACCACCTCTGCTATCTCGGCCCTTATATTCTGGTAGTCCTTTGGGGTGGACTTTCCACGCCCTCCCTGGTTCAAATCACTGCAGCGTAAGTCGACCTCCTGCAGGAGGGAGGCATTTCTCTCGTCCAAGAAGCTCCTCTCTCTTTTGTGCCCTCCAATGTGCCCCTCTCCCAGTTCACTGCTCTCGCCAGCGTCAGTCTCCACAGCGTGCTGTGTCGCCTCCTATTCTCCCTCCATTATAGGCATCAAATTTGGGGAAATATCTGGCTGGTAACAGCTAATTTTTTTTCCCAATTTGCTATAAAGCTTGAAACTCTCCCTCCTTCCTCCCAAAGCAGCCACACCACACCCACACACGCCTTCACTCCCTCTCAGCTCCCTCTCTCTCTGTCTCCTCTTATGCGCATGTCATGATGACCCTTGACCTCCTGAATCGCGGGAATCAAGCGTTGCCATGCCGCTGTTAAAGACGCGACACTTTACGGCAGAAGGTCCCTTACAGTCAGATTCAGGTGAATTTATAATGGGGAACAAAGAAATGGCAGACCAATTGAACAAATACTTTGGCTCTGTCTTCACAAAGGAAGGCACAAATAAACTTCCGGAAATATGAGGGGACCGAGGGTTTAGTGAGAAGGAGGAACTGAAGGAAATCCTTATTAGGCGGGAAATTGTGTTAGCGAAATTGATGGGATTGAAGGCCGATAAATCCCTGGGGCCTGATAGTCTGCATCCCAGAGTACTTAAGGAAGTGGCCTTAAAAATAGTGAATAAATTGGTGACCATTTTTCAAGAGTCTATCGACTCTGAATCAGTTCCCATGGACTGGAGGGTAGCTAATGTAACACCACTTTTCAAAAAAGGAGGGAGAGAGAAAACGGGTAATTATAGACCGGTTAGCCTGACATCAGTAGTGGGGAAAATGTTGGAATCAATTATTAAAGATGAAATAGCAACGCATTTGGAAAGCAGTGACAGGATCGGTCCAAGTCAACGTGGATTTATGAAAGGGAAATCATGCTTGACAAATCTTCTGGAATTTTTTGAGGATGTAACTGGTAGAGTGGACAAGGGAGAACCAGTGGATGTGGTGTATTTGGACCTTCAAAATGCTTTTGACAAGGTCCCACATAAGAGATTGGTGTGCAAAATTAAAGAACATGGTATTGGGGGTAATGTACTGACGTGGTTAGAGAACTAGTTGGCAGACAGGAAGCAGAGAGTCGGGATAAATAGGTCCTTCTCAGAATGGCAGGCAGTGACTAGTGGGGTGCCGCAGGGCTCAGTGCAATATACATTAATGATTTAGATGAAGGAATTGATTATAATATCTCCAAGTTTGCAGATGACACTAAGCTGGGTAGCGGTGTGAGCTGTGAAGAGGACGCTAAGAGGCTGCAGGGTGAATTAGACAGGTTAGGTGAGTGGGCAAATGCATGGCAGATGCAGTATAATGTGGATAAATGTGAGGTTATCTACTTTGGTGGCAAAAACACGAATGCAGAATATTATCTGAATGGCGGCAGATTAGGAAAAGGGTAGGTGCAACGAGACCTGGGTGTCATGGTACATCAGTCATTGAAAGCGTGGCATGCAGGTACAGCAGGTGGTGAAGAAGACAAATGCTATGTTGGTCTTCATAGCTAGGGGATTTGAGTATCGGAGCAGGGAGGTCTTACTGCAGTTGTACAGGGCCTTGGTGAGGCCTCACCTGGAATATTGTGTACAGTTTTGGTCTCCTAATCTGAGGAAGGACGTTCTTGCTATTGAGGGAGTGCAGCGAAGGTTCACCAGACTGATTCCCGGGATGGCAGGACTGACATATGAGGAGAGAGTGGATCAACTGGGCCTGTATTCACTGGAGTTTAGAAGGATGAGAGGGGATCTCATAAAAACATATAAAATTCTGATGGGACTGGACAGGTTAGATACAGCAAGAATGTTCCCGATGTTAATGAAGTCCAGAACCAGGGGACACAGTCTAAGGATAAGGGGAAAGACATTTAGCACTGAGATGAGGAGAAACGTCTTCACTCAGAGAGTTGTTCACCTGTGGAATTCTCTACCGCAGAGTGTTGTTGATGCCAGTTCATTGGATATATTCAAGAAGGAATTAGATATGGCCCTTACAGTTAAAGGGATCAAGGGGTATGGAGAGAAAGCAGGAAAGGGGTACTGAGGTGAATGATCAGCCATGATCTTATTGAATGGTGGTACAGGCTCGAAGGGCCAAATGGCCTGCTCCTGCACCTATTTTCTATGTTTCTATGTAAGGTCAGAGAGAGTTAACGCTAACGCTCATTTCAGATCGCCCACGGTAACACCCAATTTCAAAAATGGAGACTAGGGGCTTTGAGAATGAACGACAAGCCAACGATCTGAAAACCCATTTTTACCGTCCACGCCGGAAATAACGCCCATTTTTTGGCGATCAGCACAAAAGTGTAAAATCTAGCCCATAGTTTCCTGCTTTATGACCGCATCCTTTTTTAAATAGGGGCATTACATTTGCAGTTTTCCAATCGGCTGGGACCACCCCAGAATCCAGGGAATTTTTGTAGATTATAACCAATGCATCCACTATCTCTGCAGCTACTTCTCAAGACCCTAGGATGCAAGGCATCAGGTCCAAGGGACTTGTCCCCTTTTAGTCCCATTATTTTACCTCGTAGTACTTCATTATTGATAGTGATTGTATTAAGTTTCTTCCTCCCTATAGCCCCTTGATTATCCACCATTGGGATGTTTTTAGTGTCTTCTATTGTGAAGACTGATACAAAATATTTGTCAGAAAGTTTTATTAGTTTACTGGCTTACACAAATGCCTAAAAATTAATTATCAGCGTAGGTTGAGCCCATTGCTGCCTCAGTAACTCGCTGTCCATTCATCACCAATGAAAACTCCAACTCCCCTATAAAGCTGCAGGCTGGCTTTCAGAAGCGGCCGCCTGCCGTAATTCCCACCCTCCCAAACAGTGAGCTGCTTATAAGTTGCATGATTAGTGATGGTAGTTTGCTGTTCATATTTAAATGCGGCCCGACCATGGAAATTGATTCGGCCTCCCGCCAATGAGATAAGGTGAACAGAGTGGATGTCCAGCTCACCATCCATCTGATCTGTGCCACAAAACAAATCAGGCCCAGTGTATTTTTTAGCCCTTACCCTGAAAGCTACCCTTTCAAGTTGAAATGTAAATGGCTTTTTCTCCCAATTCCTTAGGTGTACTCGATTTGACAAATCTTTTCTATTTGTATCTGTTCTATAGGCACTGACCCAGTAACAATCGTAGCTCCCAAAAGCAGAAACAAAAAAATAGGAAAAAGTGGTAAACAAATGCAAATGTAGTGACCTATCATCAACATAAGCAGTCCCTTGAAATTGAGGAAGACTTGCTTCCACTCTAAAAGTGAGTTCTCAGGTGGCTGTACAGTCCAATACGGGAATTACAGTCTCTGTCACAGGTGGGACAATGGTTGAAGGAAAGGGTGGGTGGGGAGTCTGGTTTGCCGCACGCTCCTTCTGTTGTCTGCGCTTGATTTCTGCATGCTCTCGGCGACGAGACTCAAGGTGCTCAGTGCCCTCCCGGACGCTCTTCCTCCACTTCCTTCACAGGGTGGTCTTTGGCCAGGGACTCCCAGGTGTCGGTGGGGATGGTGCACTTTATCAAGGAGGCTTTGAGGGTGTCCTTGAAACGTTTCCTCTGCCCACCTGGGGCTCATGTAAGTGGTTTTGCCCTTGGTGGTTTCGAATCACCCCCCCCACAACAGTTCTAGACTCTGGAATTACAGTGGTGAACAGAAATACACAGTTACAGACGGATCTTTTGGTCTCAACTGTTATGATGCATTTATTCAAGTTAAACCACACATCTGCACCCAGTAAAAAACACTCTGGTGGTGTAAAACAAACAAACACAGTACAATACACACCTTGGCCCATCTAAATAGGCCCTTAACATGAAGTACCCATGTCTAAAACACCCCTGCTCAGAATCAAAAGTGCACCACTGAAGTCTGTCCAACAGAATGTGCGTATGCTTATAATCCTTGCATAAACCTTCCCACTAAACCCCCAAGGCTCGGTTGGGACACACGACACCCTTTCACATTATGCGGTGGTCTTAAAGATGGGTGGGCTGGGATAAATGCTAACCAATTACCCTTCTGGCTTACTTGCAGCTTCTCCCGATGAGGCGTATCTTCTGGGTCCGTACCAATCTGTGGTATTCAAGTCCAGTCCCAAGGTCAGTTTCCCAGTCAAAATAGCGAGGCTCTCTTTGCTTGTAGATGGTGTTTCTTCTCTCTGTCCCAGATGGAGTGCTCAATCCTTGTGCATTGAACAAAGCAAGCAGGCGTAGAAGAGGGGAGAGAGAGAGAGAGAGAGATGGCTGCATCTACCGTCTCTTATACTTGCAAAAATGCTTCTTCTCATGCCAAAAGTTCAACTGTTCATTCGCCTGAGGCAGTCCAACTGAAAAAGCAAGTCACATCTCCAGCCTGTCTCTTTGTTACTGGGCCTCTTCCTGTGTATCTGACTCTGAAAAGTCTAGGTGGCCACATTGTTTCTTTTGTCTTTCGATGGCCTGAACACTGGCCACTTTACTTAATGTCTCATTGATGGGTTCCCATTACATGACAAAAGGTGCCCATCAACCATGATGTTCCTGCTTTCAGCCATTGACCCATCCCCGCCCAGCTGATGTGTATTCCTGTGGGACATGTTTGGACCTGTCCAACTTCAACTGTCTGCTCTTCTGCAGTAACAGAAAATATGTCCAAGCAAAGTCCAAAACTTAAATCCAAACGTGTGTTTTCGCCGAATTCTTACACTCGCTTGCCATGTAGAAGTTCCGAGTAGAGCGCTTGCATTGGGAGTTTCATGTTTGGCATGCGGATAGTGTGGCCCACCCAAGCAACTACAGGTATATTAGCCCTATAGCACAGTGAGCACATTAATGAAACCCATATTAAGGAGTACGTTGGAAGAATTCCTGTAACAAAGTGGTTATCATTGCTTTTCAGGCCAATTCCATCATCTGATACATAAGTAAAATACTGCGGGTATTGGAAATCAGAAATAAAAACAGAGGCCAGAATTTTGCTGGCGCTCAGAGGGCGGGTTCGGAGGTGGGTCCGCTGTCAAAATAGAAAAGATTGACAGCAGGTTGACAGTTTCCCAAGTGCCGGGTCTGTCAGTGCTTTACAGACCCGACACCAAGCGGCAGGGGAGGCAATTGACATGATTAACAGCTTGTTAAAAGCTACTTAAACAGCATTTTAGCATCTGCTTACCATTTTTCCACCTTTTTGATAAGGTTCACGTGCTTGGAGATCACGTTAGGTAAGTAGGTCAGGTTTTCAATGATTCTTCATTCTTCTGAATAATGACAGCTGCAAATATGGTATAAAAGCTACCAGTTCACAGCTGTTCACTTTCCAATCTTAGGGGCTGAAATTGGCCACCCAAGTGCCGCCCAAAGGACCACCGATGGCTGCCGAGGTACCTGACGGTAATTTGGGTGGGGTTTTTGTCAAAAAGGTCCTTGAAAGGGCGGTGGGTGACAAAAGAGGGATTTACGCCACCAATCTGGGCGGCAGCGGGCGGGAGCTCCCAATCTTGGCAGCAAAGGCGCTTGCCACCCAAGTGCCGCCGAGGATGGAGTCGGGCCCACAGAGGGTTGAAGACCTGAAAAGGAAAATCATCAAAAAAATAAACCATCAGAACACCTTCAGGGGACCCCATCCAGATAAGTCACTGTAAAGAAAAAATTTTAAAAATGTTTACTAGCCTTTTTTTTCAGCTCTTCATACTCACCGTCAGGGATAGAATGGCCTCCAGCCAACGGTCCTTCCCCGTTCTGGCACCGACTCCCGCCCACTTCAATATGACATCTCGGCGGGCGGAAGGTCAGTTGCCTTGGCCGTCCGCTGACATCAGCAGGCAGTTCCCGGCGGTTCTCCCCTCCCGCCCACTCCAGACCAAATGGAAAGTGGCAACTTCAAGAGGAATGTCGACGGCAGTGGGTGGTAAGGCCATCAATTTCGGGCCCTTAGAAGCCAGAGCCTTCAGAATTTGGAAGACACTTTTGAGCATTATGCAGTTTACATGTTTACAAACTCTATCCACTTTCATCTCATTGGAGCAACCTCTCCGACCATTGACAGACTGCCATCTTCAACTGCCATCTATTCCATCAGCATCGGTGCTCTTGAAAAAATCTCACCTTGGTCCTCAGAAACTCACCACGATCAGCCCCAACACCAACATTCTCCGTAATCACCTGATGCTGCACAGGACCTAGGACATCAGCACCCGACCACTTTCCTGCCCAGGAATGGCGTCACTATGGCCAGATTTACTTCACTTGATGCAGTACACCCTAATTGCCACATGATGTGCCAGGTTGGCACCACCCCACACCCCATAAAGCATCCCTGCAATGTCCAACCCATTCATTTCATACTCATCATCATTGTGGGGGGTAGCGTTATGTCTCACTATTCACTACAACTCACTAAGTCACTTCCAAAAGTGCACACAAATCTATCTAAGAAGGCAAAATGTTCAAAATAAAAATTTCAATGTTTGACAACACATTAACAGAAACTTTACATGAACATTGGCTGAAAGACACAAGTTCCTACCCTTGTGTGTTGTTAGTTGATATGATTGGACAAGGATGAGGGTGAGTCTGAAGGGTGGCTAGTGAGGTGGGGATGTGATAATGTAGATAGAGAGGGATGGGTGGAGGTGCAAGGTAAGTTGGTGTGAGTAAGGATGTGCAGGAGTGGAGTAGGGAAAGCAGAGTGATGGGGATGTGATGAGAGGCAAAGCAGGATGAGGTTGAGTGGGGCCTTCCAGTAACATTTCGTGATCCACTGAGATCATTGAAAGGTTTGTGCCACTGCAGCCTGGTCCTCCTGATGACATCCTTGCTTGTGTCCTCCTCTGCAATGTGCAAGTGTGTTGGTCACCTGGGGAGATTTACCCAGTGCAAGGGAAGAGAACCTCCCTGCATGCTGTGACTCCCTCCATAAGCAATTGGAGAGTGTAATGAGAGAGTCTGGGTGCAGCCGTGCAGTGCTTGTCAGTGTTTGCAACACCTCAATGCTGTAGAACACTGACAGCACATCTGTCAAAATCAATATGGGCATGGTCCCTTTAAAGAAATTGGCTGATGACGTGTCTTCAAATGATGTCATCAGACCAGCTTCCTTTTAATTGGCCGGGAACCTCGCAGGGCGGGCTTAACAAGCCCCATCAATGTCAAATTCTTTTCACAGAGCAGGATGAAGCCAGGAGTGGGCTCGCAACCCACCATCTACCCCGGCCGCTCTGAACCCACCTCAGTAGGCAAAATCACAGCCAGAAAATGCTGGAAATACTCAGCAGCTCAGGCAGCATCTGTGGAGGGAGAAACAGAGATAACATTTCAGGTTGATGACCTTTTATCAGAACCCCACATGGTCACTATTATTGATCTTCCACCATCTGATGCTGTTTATCAGTCTCAGCCCCCACCTAACAATTCTCACAGTAACTGCTGCCCACTTATTATGGATACTTCTAAGGCTAGTGAGAGTACACCTCAGTAACGCAAGTCAAGCAGGGGCAAATGCTACTATTGAGCATCTCTGGCCCCTGTCTGCTCCAAATGACCAGAAGCTCTCTAGGAGCTGCTGCCATTAGGGCAAGGGATTGCTTGCTCCTTTTCCAACCCTGGCCACGTCCTCCTCGGTCCCTGTACGTGTTATGTATGAATAAAGAGTCTGACTGGATACAGTGAGCTCAAAGTAAAGTGTGACTTAGTCTTTTATTGCAGGTCTCCAGAGTGCCTCTCCAGCCTGTGAGGTCTCTTTTAAGTACCTGTGCTCCCTAGGGATTGTGGGATCCCTTGGGACTCCAGGGAATGAGCCCTCTGGTGGTTATACAAGGTATATAGAGGTTTACATACATAACAATACTCGCCCCCCCCCCCCCCCCCCAAAGTCAACAGTGTAACTATTTACAAGGTGAGTCGATCTGGGGACTTTCTTTCTCTGGTTGATCGACTCGGTGCGAATGCTGGTTTTGGTGAGTTATTTGTTGGACCCTCGCTGGACTGCTGTGCAGCTGACCTTGCTGGGCTGCCTGGTGTGGTGAGTCATGCTGGGCTGTTGCTGGTGATGGGTTCTGCTTTGTGGCCAACCGCGATGTCGGTTGCCACTAGTGTGTGTGTTGGGAGGGTCAAAGAAGGTAGGGTCCAAAGTGGGTTGCTCAGGATAGTCCGTCAATCTGAGTTTGATTTGGTCCAAGTGTTTCCAGTGAATGAGTCCATTTGAAAGTTTGACCCGAAACACCCTGCTCCCCTCTTTGGTCACAATAGTGCTGGGAAGCCAATTTGGACCTTGTCCATAGATCAACACAAATACAGGATCATTGATTTCAATTTTGCGTGACACATTTGCGCTATCATGATATGTACTTTGTTGAAGCCACCTGCTCTCTTCCTGTTCATGTAGATCAGGGTGAACTAACGAGAGTGCCCTTTTCATGAGCAGTTCAAAAGGTGGATTCCCAGTGAGTGAGTGGGGTCTCATGCAGTAGCTAAACAGGACTCGGGATGGGCGAGTCTGCAGTGAGCCTTCAGTTACCCTCTTGAAGCCCTGCTTGATACTTTCCACTGCTCTCTCTGCCTGGTCATTGGATGCTGGTTTGAATGGGGCAGATGTAACATGTTTGATCCCGTTACGGGTCATGAACTCTTTGAACTCGGCACTGGTGAAACATGGCCCATTGTCGCTCACAAGGACATCAGGCAGTCCATGCATGGCAAACATGGCCCGCAGGCTTTAAGTGGTGGCAGTGGACATGCTTGCCGACATTATCTCACATTCAATCCATTTGGAGTACGCATCTACAACTACAAGGAACATTTTACCCAAAAACGGGCCTGCGTAGTCAACATGGACCCTGGACCACGGTTTGGAGGGCCAAGACCATAAACTTAGTGGCACCTCCCTGGGTGCATTGCTTAACTGCGAGCATGTGTTACATCTGTGCACGCAGGACTCTAAGTCCGCATCGATACCGGGCCACCACACGTGGGATCTGGCTATCGCTTTCATCATTACAATGCCTGGGTGAGTACTGTGGAGGTCACTGATGAAAGTGTCCCTGCCCTTCTTGGGGACCACTACCCGATTACCCCACAGAAGGCAGTCTCTGCCTGTATAGACATTTCATCTTTGCGCCGCTGGTACGGCTTTATCTCTTCCTGCATTTCCACTGGGACACTGGACCAGCTCCCGTGAAGCACACAATTTTTTACTAGGGACAGTAAGGGGTCCTGGCTCGTCCAGGTTCTAATCTGTCGGGCTGTGACGGGTGATTGCTCACTCTCAAATGCTTCCATAACCATAACTAAATCTGCGGACTGTGCCATTTCCACCCCTATGGTGGGCAATGACAGCCTACTGAGAGTATCGGCACAGTGTTCTGTGCCTGGTCTGTGGCGAATGGCATAGTTGTATGCAGACAATGTGAGCGCCCATCTCTGGATGCAGGCCGATGCAATCGTATTTTTCCCCTTACTTTCAGAAAGCAGGGATATTAATGGCTTATGGTTAGTTTCCAATTCAAATTTGAGCCCAAACAGATATTGATGCATTTTCTTTACCCCATAGACACATGCTAACATTTCTTTTTCAATCATACTGTAGGCTCTCTCAGCCTTAGACAGATTTCTGGATGCATAAGCAACTGGTTGCAATTTCCCAGATTCATTAACTGGTTGCAATACACACCCAACGCCATATGACGATGCATCACATGCTACTACCAAACGCTTACATGGATCATACAACACAAGCAATTTGTTTGAGCATAACAATTTTCTAGCTTTTACAAAGGCATTTTCTTGGCTTTTGTGCTGATACCCAGTCAGAAGTTAACAAAGTAGTTCAGGAGTCCTAGAAATGACCGCAGCTCTGTCACGTTCTGTGGCCTCGGTACGTTCTCGATTGCCTCAGTCTTCGAATCGGTGGGCATGATGCCGTCCGCCCCGATTCTTCTCCCTAGAAACACCACTTCAGACACCAGGAAAATGCACTTCGAGCATTTTAACCAGAGCCCCATGCAGTTGAGTCGACTAAGAACCTCCTCCAGGTTCTACAGATACCCGACTGTGTCCCGACCTGTAACCAAGATGTCGCCCTGCAAGATCACCATGTGCAGGACCAACTTCAGTAAGCTTTCCATGTTTCTCTGGAATATCGCCACGGCTGATCGAATTCCAAACGGGCATCTGTTATAAATGTTTGTGCGTGTTGATGCAGGTGAGGCCCTTCGATGATTCCTCCAGCTCCTGCATCATTGAGGCCGAGGTCAAATTCAGCTTCGTGAACGTCTTTTCTTCCGCCAGCGTAGCAAAAAGGTCGTCAGTCCTTGGTAGTGGGTATTGATCCTGCAGGGAGAAACGATTGATAGTTACTTTGGAATCACCACAGATTCTGATGGTGCCGTCTCCCTTGAGGACTGAAACAATCGGACTGGCCCACTCGTTGAATTCGATTGGCGAAATGATGCCCTCTCGTTGCAGCCGGCCTAGCTCGATCTCTACCATTTCATCATGTACGGTACTGCTCGCGCCTTGTGATGGATGGGTCGCGTCCCCGGAATTAGGTGGATTTGCACTTTTGCTCCTTGGAACTTTCTGATGCCTGGTTCGAACAGCGAAGGGAACTTGTTTAAGACCTGGGCACACGAAGTGTCGTCAGCGGACGAGAGCACTCGGATGTTGTCCCAGTTCTAGCGTATCTTTCTCAGCCAGCTCCTGCAGGGCAGCGTGGGACCATCGCCTGGTACCACCCAGCGTGGTAGCTTGTGCACCGCTCCATCGTAGGAGACCTTTGCAGTAACACTGCCGATTACGGGAATCAGTTCCTTTGTGTAAGTTCTCAGTTTCGTGCAAATGGGTGTCAAGCCTGGCCTTGAGGCCTTGCTGCACCACAATTTTTCAAAAGTGTTTTTGCTCATAATGGACTGGCTCGCGCCAGTGTCCAACTCCATTGAAACCGGGAGTCCATTTAATTCAACCTTCAGCATTATCGGAGGACACTTTGTGGTAAATGTATGCACCCCATATACCTCTGCCTCCTCGGTCTGAGGCTCTGGTTTATCGTGATCTGCCGTGGATCTCTCCTCCTCTGCAACATGGTAGTTTGCAGGATTAACAAGGTTTGCAGCTCACCTGCAGATACGTTGGAGGTGTCCCATTGTTCCACAGCCCTTGCAAGTGTACCCTTTGAAGTGGCATGAATGGAAATGATGATCACCCCCGCAGCGCCAACAAGATGTTAATGACCTTGCATTCATCATCCTTGATGGTGGACTCTGAGACATCTGCGGACGTGCAGCTGCAGGCATATGGGGCCTGCCCTGTACGTTGCAATTTGAAAACAATATCACTTTGTTCACAGTACTTGTAGCAGCACTTGTGTGCTGAGAGATTTGCTTAGTATTGTCACTGGTGGCAATGAACGCCTGGGCTATCGCTGTGGCCTTACTCAAGGTTGGGGTCTCTACAGTCAAAAATTTGTGAAGTATGGTTTCCTGGCCAATGCCGAGTATGAAAAAGTCTCTAAGCATGTGCTCCAAATGTCCTTCAAATTCGCAATGTCCTGCAAGGCATCTTAGCTCGGCAACATAACTCGCCACTTCTTGGCCTTCAGACCTTTTGTAGGTGTTGAACCGGTACCTCGACATCAGAATGCTTTCCTTCGGCTTTAGATGCTCCCGGACCAGTGTGCACAAATCATCATACGATTTCTTGTGGGTTTCGCTGGAGCAAGCAGATTTTTCATGAGGCCATACGTTGGTGCCCCGCAGATGGTGAGGAGAATCGCTCTTCGTTTGGCAGCGTTCGCTTCTCCTTCCAGCTCGTTGGCCACGAAGTGTTGGTCGAGTCACTCCATGAAGGTTTCCCAGTCATCTCCCTCTGAGAATTTTTACAGGATGCCCACTGTTCTCTGCATCGTTGTGTTCATCATCTGTATTTCATCGCCAATTGTTATGTATGAATAAAGAGTCTGACTGGATACTGTGTGCTCAAAGTAAAGTGTGACCGTAGTCTTTTATTGCAGGTATCCAAGAGTACCTCTCCAGCCTGTGAGGCCTCCTTAAGTACCTGTGCTCCCAAGGGATTGTGGGATTCCTTGGTACTCCAGGGGGTGAGCCCTCTGGTGGCTATACAAGGTATATACAGGTTTACATATATAACAGTAAGAATATAAGAAATTGGAGCAGGAGTAGGCCATTTCGCCCCTTGAGCCTGCTCAGCCATTTAATAAGATCATGCCTGATCTGATCATGGACAGTTCCACATCCCTGCCCACTCCCCATAACCCTTTATTCCCTTATCGCTCAAAAATCTGTCTATTTCAACTTAAAGATATTCAATGACCCAGCCGCCACAGCTCTCTGGAGCAAAGAATTCCATAGATTTACAACCCTCTGAAAGAAGAAATTCCTCCTCAACTCAGTTTTAAATGGAAAGCCCCTTATTCTGAGACTATATCCCCTAGTTTTAGTTCCCCCTATGAGTGGGAATATTCTCTGTGCATCCACCTTGCCGAGTCCCCTCATTACCTTATATATTTCAATAAGATCACCTCTCATTCTTCTGAACTCCGTTGAGTATAGGCTCAACCTACTCAAACTATCTTCATACGTCAACCCCCTGATCTCCGGAATCAACCTAGTGAACCTTCTCTGAACAGCCTCCAATGCAAGTATATCCTTCCTTAAATATGGAACCAAAACTGTACGCAGTACTCCAGGTGTGGCCTCACCAATACCCTGTACAGTTGTTGCAGGACTTTTCTGCTTTTATACTCTATCCCCTTTGTAATAAAGGCCAACATTCCATTTGCTTTCCTGATTACTTGCTGTAGCTGCATACTAACTTTTTGTGTTTCATGCACAAGGACCCCCAGGTCTCTCTGTATTGCAGCACTTTGCATTTTTTCTCCATTTAAATTATAATTTGCTTTTCTATTTTTTCTGCCAAAGTGGATAACATCACATTTTCCCACATTGTACTCCATCTGTCAAATTTTTGCCCACTCACCTAGCCTGTCTATATCCCTTTGCAGATTTTTTGTGTCCTCCTCACAATTTGCTTTCCCACCCATCTTTGTATCATCAGCAAACTTGGCTACATTACACTCGGTCCCTTCATCCAAGTCATTAATATAGATTGTAAATAGTTGATTCAAATCCCACCATTGCAGTTTGAGAATTTGAATTCAATTTTTAAAAATCTGGTAATAAAAAACTTGGTGTGAATAAAAGTGACCACGAAGCTGTCGGTGTGTCGCAAAAATTCAACTGGCTCACTTATGTCCTTTAGGGAAGGAAACCTGTCGCCATTACCTGGTCTGGCCTCATTATGACTCCAGTCCCACACCATCATGGTTGACTGTCCTCTGGAGTGGCCTAGCAAGCTACCCCCTTTTATCAAAAGAAGGCGGCCCATCACCACCCTCTCAGGGCAATAATTGATGAACCTGCCAGCAATGCCTGATCCGAGAATCAATTTTGAAAAATGACGTGGGTTTTATTCAGCATTGCCCTCAGATCCACTGCATAAAGGGGCTATTTATTCAGTGCTGCTCTCAGATGCCATTAGTGCATAAAGGGGGCAATTATTCAGTTGCGCATACAAATCTACTGTATAAAGGGACTGTTTATTCAGTGCTACAGTCTACTACTGTATGAAGGGGCCAATTATTCAGCACTGCACTCAATATTATGGGGGCTATTTATTCAGTGCTGCATACAATACTATTGTATAAAGGGACCTTTTATGTAGCACTGCACACAATACTACTGTATAAAGGGGCTATTCAGCACTGCATTCAATACAACGCTATAAAGGGGCCATTTATTCAGCACTGCACTCAATACTATGCTATAAAGGGGCCATTGATTCAGCACTGCACTCAATAAGAACATAGGAAATAGGAGTAGGCGTAGGCCATACGGTCCCTCGAGCCTGCTCTGCCATTCAATAAGGTCTCGACCTCAACTCCACTTTCCTGCCTGATCTCCATATGCCTTGATTCCCCTAGACTAAAAATCTGTCTATCGTAGCCTTGAATATATTCGGAGATTCAACATCCACAGCCCTCTGAGGCAGAGAATTTCAAAGATTCACAATCCTCTGAGTGAATAAATTCCACCTAATCTCTGTCTTAAATGACCTACCCCTGATCCTGAGATTGTGACCCCTAGTTCTAGACACTCCAGATAGGAGAAACAACCTCTCAACAGCTATGCTGTCAATCCCCTTCAGAATCTTGTATGTTTCAATGAAATCACCTCTCATTCTTCTAAACTCCAGAGAGTATAGGCCTTTTCTACACAATCTCTCCTCATATGGCAGTCCTCTCATCCCAGGAATCAATCTAGTGAACCTGCATTGTACCGCCTCCAAGGCAAGTATAATCCTTCCTTTGATAAGGAGACCAAAACTGTGCACAGTACTCCAGGTGTGGTCTCACCAAGGCCCTGTACAATTGTAGCAATACCTCCTCACTCATACTCCAACCCTCTTGCAATAATGGACAACATGCCATTTGCCTTCCTTATTGCTTGCTGTACCTGCATGCTGGCTTTCTGAGTTTCTTGCACAGGGACACCCAAATCTCTCTGAACATCAACATTTAAAAGTTTTTCACCATTTAAAAAATATTCTATTTTTTTATTCTTCCTACCAAAGTGAATAATCTCACATTTCCCTACATTACATTCCATCTGCCACCTTACTGCCCACTCACTTAGTCTATATATCCCTTTGCAGATGCTTTGTGTTCTCCTCACAGCTTACTGTCCCACTTAAATTTGTAGCATCAGCAAACTTGGATACATTACACTCGGTCCCTTCATCTAGTTCATTAATATAGATTGCGAATAGCTGAGGCCCAAGTACTGATCCTTGTGGCACCCCACTAGTTGCAGCCTGCCAACCTGAAAAAGACCCGTTTATCTCTACTCTCAGTTTTCTGTCCGTTAACCAATCCTCTATCCATGCTAATACATTACCTCCAATCTCATGAGCCCTTATCTTGTGTAATAATCTTTTATGTGGCACCTTATCGAATGCCTTTTGGAAATCCAAATATATTACATCCATTGGTTCTCCTTTATCTACCCTGCTAGTTATATCCTCAAAAATCTCTAATAAATTTGTTGAACATAAAACGTGTTGACTCTGCCTAATCATGTTATGATTTTCTAAGTGCCCTGATACCACTTCCTTAACAATGGATTGCATTATTTTCTCGACGACTGATATCAGGCTAACTGGCCTGTAGTTCCCCATTTTCTCTCTCCTTCCTTTCTTGAATACCTTCCAGTCTGTTGGGACCGTTCTAGAATCTAGGGAATTTTGAAAGATCAAAACCAATGCATCCACTATCTCTGCAGCCTCTTTTAGAACCCTAGGATGTAGGCCATCAGGTCCAAGGGATTTGTCAGCTTTTCGTCCCATTAGTTTCTCTAGTACTTTAATACTATTGTATAAAGAGGTCATTTATGCAGAAGTGTACTCAATATTGCTGTATAAAGGGGCCATTTATTCAGTGCTGCACTCAATGCTATTGTATAAAGGGGCCATTTATTCAGCACTGCACTCAGTACTACTGTATAAAGGGGCCATTTATTAAAAACATTGATACAATTATTTTTTGCTTTCATTCTGTCGAGTTATACAGATATCAGGTCACTGAGCTGTTGCCTTTTTATTTCACAATACAGGAACGTTCTTGCACCAAGATAAAAATGTGAATGGAATCTTTGTTTGGCTTTCAGTAAAATCTAATATGCTCCTGCCATCCTCAGCCGTACTGTTTCAGGGGCCTAATTATTCCATCTGCATTCATATCTGCTGAATAAAGGGTAATTTATTTAATGCTATCCTCATATTTACAGTTCATGGGTCATTTATTCAATGCCAGCCTCAGACCTACTGTTTTAAGGGATTGTTTATTCAGTGGTGTTCTCAGCTATTCCCCCTCCACTGTATCAAATTGCTATTTAATCAGTACTGCCCTGAGATCTACTGAATAAAGGGGCAGTGATGTCCTGAAACCAACTGTATAAACAACAGCAACAGTATGGATGAGGATTTCTGCAGCAGATGGGATGAAGTAGCCGATGCTATTGACGTGGAAGCGGGCAGTCTTTGTGCCAGAAAGTATATGGGGTTGGAAGCTCAGCTTGGGGTTGAATAGAATACCGAGATTTCAAACACTCTGATTCAGCCTGTGTCAATGGCTTGGGAAGAGGAGGGAATTGGTGACAAGGGTTCGGAGTTTGTGCTAGTAGTTAAAAAAAATAGCTTCACTTTTCCCAGTTCATAACAGCAAAGGTTATGGGACCCAACAACATCCCGGTTGTCATACTGAAGACTTGCGCTCCAGAACTAGTCGTGCCTCTAGCCAAGCTGTTTCAATACAGCTACAACACTGACATCTACCCTGGTGAAATAGGATTAATTAATGATCTTATAGTAAAGGATCCTCTTGGGAAGAGTGATCATAGCATGTTAGAATTTCAAATTCAGTTTGAGGGTGAGAAACTTGGATCTCAAACAAGTGTCCTGAACTTAAATAAAGGCAATTACAATGGTATGAAAACAGAGTTACCAAAAGTGGACTGGGAAAATAGATAAAGGGTAAGGCAATAGAAAAGCGGTGGCAGACATTTAAGGAGATATTTCATAACTTTCTGCAAAGATATATTCCAGTGAAAAAGAAAGACTCTAAGAGAAGGACGAACCATCCATGGCTAACTAAGGAAGTTAAGGATGGTATCAAATTGAAAACAAAGGCATACAATGTTGCGAAGATTAGTGGTAGGCTAGAGGATTGGGAAATTTTTAGAAACCAACAAAGGATGACTAAATAAATAATAAAGAGAAAGAAGATAGCTTATGAGAAAAAACAAGCAATAAATATAAAAACAGACCGTCAGAGCTTCTACCGGTATATAAAAAGGAAGAAAGTAGCTCGAGTAATTATTGATCCCTTAGAGGATGAGATTGGGGAATTAATAATGGGAAACAGGTAAATGGCAGAGACTTTGAACAAATATTTTGTATTGATCTTCATGGTAGAAGACACTAAAAGCATTCCAATAATAATAGATAATCAAGGGGCTATAGAGAGGGGGAACTTAAAACAATCACTATCACTAGAGAAAAAGTACTAGGCAAACTAATTGGACTAAAGGTGAACAAGTCCCCTGGATCTGATGGCCTGCATTCTGGGATCTTAAAAGAAGTGGCTACAGAGATAGTGGATGCATTAGTTGTAACTACAAAACTCCCCGGTTAGTTCTGGAGCACAAGTTTTCAGTACGTCAACCTGCTCGCTCATGCTCGGTTCAGGTTCCACCAGCATCACTCGGCTCCAGTCCTCATTACAGCATTGGTCCAAACATGGAAAACAAGGTTGATTCCAGAGGTGAGGTGAGATTGACTACCATTGACATCAAGGCAGCATTTGACTGAGTGTGGCATCAAGGAGTCCAAGTAAAACTGAAGTCAATGGGAATCAGGGGGAAAACTTTCCATTGGGTGGAGTCATATCTAGCACAAAGGAAGATGTGATTGTTGGAGGTCAGTCATCACAGCCCCAGGACATTGCTCAGGGCAGTGTCTTAGGCTCAACCATGTTCATCTAGAGTATGAGAGGAAGCTTGCCAAGAACATAAAAACTGACCGCAAAAACTTCTATAGACATGTGAAGAGAAAAAGATTAGTGAAGACAAATGTAGGTCCTTTGCAGTCAGATTCAGGTGAATTTATAATGAGGAACAAAGAAATGACAGACCAGTTGAACAAATACTTTGGTTCTGTCTTCACGAAGGAAGACACAAATAACCTTCTGGAAATATTAGGGGACCGAGGGTCTAGTGAGAAGGAGGAACTGAAGGAAATCCTTATTAGGCGGGAAATTGTGTCAGGGAAATTGTTGGGTTTGAAGGCCGATAAATCCCCGGGGCATGATAGTCTGCATCCCAGAGTACTTAAAGAAGTGGCCCTAGAAATAGTGGATGCATTGGTGATCATTTTCCAACAGTCTATAGATTCTGGATCAGTAACTATGGACTGGAGGGTAGCTAATGTAACACCACTTTTTAAAAAAGCAGGAAGAAAGAAAACGGGTAAGTATAGACCAGTTAGCCTGACATCAGTGGTGGGGAAAATGTTGGAATCAATTATTCAAGATGAAATAGCAGCGCATTTGGAAAGCAGTGACAGGATCGGTCCAAGTCAGCATGGATTTATGAAAGGGAAATCATGCTTGACAAATCTTCTGGAATTTTTTGAGGATGTAACTAATAGAGTGGACAAGGGAGAACCAGTGGATGTGGTGTATTTGGACTTTCAAAATGCTTTTGACAAGGTCCCACACAAGAGATTGGTGTGCAAAATTAAAGCGCACATGGTATTGGGGGTAATGTACTGATGTGGAGAGAGAACTGGTTGGCAGACAGGAAGCAGAGAGTCGGGATAAATGGGTCCTTTTCAGAATGGCAGGCAGTGACTAGTGGAGTGCCGCAGGGCTCAGTGCTGGGATCCCAACTATTTACAACATACATCAATGATTTAGATGAAGGAATTGAGTGTAATATCTCCAAGTTTGCAGATGACACTAAACTGGGTGGTGGTGTGAGCTGTGAGGAGGATGCTAAGAGGCTGCAGGGTGACTTGGACAGGTTAGGTGAGTGGGCGAATGCATGGCAGATGCAATATAATGTGGATAAATGTGAGGTTATCCACTTTGGTGGCAAAAACACGAAGGCAGAATATTGTCTGAATTGTGGCAGATTAGGAAAAGGGGAGGTGCAACGAGACCTGGGTATCATGGTACATCAGTCATTGAAAGTTGGCATGCAGGTACAGCAGGCGGTGAAGAAGGCAAATGGTATGTTGGCCTTCATAACTAGGGGATTTGAATATTGGAGTAGGGAGGTCTTACTTGTACAGGGCCTTGGTGAGGCATCACCTGGAATATTGTGTTCAGTTTTGGTCTCCTAATCTGAGTAAGGACGTTCTTGCTATTGAGGGAGTGCAGTGAAGGTTCACCAGACTAATTCCCGGGATGGCAGGGCTGACATATGAGGAGAGACTGGATCGACTGGGCCTGTATTCACTGGAGTTTAGAAGGATGAGAGGGGATCTCATAGAAACATATAAAATTCTGATGGGACTAGACAGGTTAGATGCAGGAAGAATGTTCCCAATGTTGGGGAAGTCCAGAACCAGGGGACACTGTCTAAGGATAGGAGGTAAGTCATTTAGGACTGAGGTGAGGAGGAACTTCTTCACTCAGAGAGTTGTTAACTTGTGGAATTCCCTACCGCAGAGAGTTGTTGATGCCAGTTCATTGGATATATTCAAGAGGGAGTTAGATAAGGCCATTATGGCTAAAGGGATCAAGGAGTATGGCTAGAAAGCAGGAAAGGGGTACTGAGGTGAATGATCAGCCATGATCTTATTGAATGGTGGCGCAGGCTCGAAGGGCCGAATGGCCTACTCCTGCACCTATTTTCTATGTTTCTATGTTTCAGCAGCTTCATCAATGACCTACACTCCAATATAAGGTCAGAAGTGGGGATGTTCGCTAATGACTGCAGTGTTCAGTTCCATTCTCAACTCCTCCGACAATGAAGCAGTTTATGCCTGCATGCAGTAAGACCTGGATGACAGTCAGGCTTGGGCTGATAAGTGGAATGTAACATTTGCGCCACACAAGTGCCAGGCAATGAGTATCTTCAACAAGTGAGAATCTTACCGCCGCCCGTTGAAATTCAACGGCACAACCATTGCCAAATCCCCCATCATCAACTGGGGGGGTTCACCAATGAGCAGAAACTTAACTGGACCAGCCACATAAATACTGTGGCTACAAGAGCAGGTCAGAGGCTGGGAATTCTGCGACGACTGTTTCACACTCCTGACTCCCCAAAGCCTATCTACCATCTACAATACACAAGTTATGAGTGTAATGGAATACTCTTCACTTTCCTGGATGAGTGCAGCACCAACAACAGTCAAGAAACTTAACACCATCTACCCCCCATACATTAGAACAAATTGCATACACCCAGATGGAGATATAACACAGCCATCACCTGCGGACATGCATTTCACTTTCCTTCCCCCCTCCCCTTCTTCTCCCCACCTCTACCCCTTCCCCTCCTCACTCCACGCCGCCTGGCCGAAGAGCTCCTCAGGCGGTGCCACATTAGGGGGGATGAAGGCAGAGCCGGTGGTTGCATGGGTACGGGAGCGGCGGGTGCCGAGGTGGGAACATTCTCTGATCCAGAAGCAGAATCTTGGTCCTACCTCTCATCTGTCATTGGCAGTAGTGGTGCGGAACCTCGGGGTGGAGTGCCGCGCTCTGGGACCACTGGGAGGCCTGTGCCAGCAGTATTTCTGGCTACCGCCTCCAGGGCCTCTGCTATCCATGGAATGTACTCAGTCATGGTGGCCAGCTGTCGGGATATGCCCCCCAATGCATCGAGATTCTGGTCACCAATGTTTACAGTCCTTCTGGACAATTGTACCACCTCTCCGCTCTCATGTTGTGCTCGTGGATCAGAACTGCCACGTCCACGAAACCTCCGCGGGGTCGGCGCCGTCCTGGGGGCAAATGGGGTGCCCTGTGGCAAGGTGCTTGGGACTGGTACCTCCAGAGTGGAGGCGGAAATGACCGGTGGAGCACTAGATGGCCTTCGGGTGGAATGGCTTCTGGAGCATGGCGATGCAGGTTCTTCAAAGTCCGCGCTCTCATCCATAGAGAACAGACCCAGCAGATTGACGGGCGAGAAGCGGACCTCCTCAGCAGCAGATATAGGATCGTCCGTAGAGTCGGGCCCCGCGCCCCCACCTTCTGACCTCTGTGGTCTTGCCTGGGGCCATGCTGCTGGCTGAGCTGCAAAACACAAATGAGGTTATTAGAGGAGAAGGGGGTGCTAGGATCAGAAGGTGAGTCCAGCGCTACACAGAGTCCAGCGCTACACACAGCATATGCATGACAAAAGCACCACCGCTATCAAGATCATCACAGACATCACATTTCATGACCATCAACACATTATGCATTGCAATGATTTTCATTAGGCCAGCATTATTTCTATGACAATTTTAGAAATCATCCATCATATATGAGTGTTCGGATATGAGTGGGTGTGGCATCAATTGACTTTACATCACGCAATGGTGTCAACTTTACTCACGTCGCTTCACTTCAGGGTCTGCAGCTCCTTGCGTGGCCGTCTGGGGGTGCTTCCCCATGAGTGTGAGCACCCGCTCCTCTATGTCAGTGAGGTCGCTGATGACTGGTGGCCCCCCACCCATTCGCCTCTGCATGGACCTCATCGTCGATAGCTTCTTCTGTAAAAGGTGACAGGACGACATGGCAAGAGAGCATTGCGTGATATCATTGCTAGGTACTGTCACAGAGACTGATATAACACATAACCGACAGATGTAATCATGATTATTATGAGAATTATCATTCTTTACCTAAAGACATGCACCGTGACCGCAGGCTTTGAGTAAAACATTCCCAGTAAAAGTGCAAGACCTCACATCTGATGATAGTTACTCATGACTATTACAAATCAAATTATGTAAATACATAAGTACATGTAAATAAATGTAATAATACTTACTCTTGCGGATCACACAAGGTCGTTCCATTGTTTGCAACATTGGTTGCCCTCACGCACCTCGTTGGTCACCGACGAAACCACGTCTGCTATCTCGGCCCATATCTTCTGGTAGGCCTTTGGTGTGTGTTATATCCTAGGATGCTCTGATAATGACTCCACAAGGCAATG
This sequence comes from Pristiophorus japonicus, assembly GCF_044704955.1. NCBI lineage: Eukaryota > Metazoa > Chordata > Chondrichthyes > Pristiophoridae > Pristiophorus > Pristiophorus japonicus. The sequence goes on along the minus strand of NC_091984.1, from coordinate 82,051,974 downwards.
TGTTGTACTTGAACTGTAGTGACCTTAGTCCTTTATTGATAACTCCAGAGTGAGGATCACACATGGTGGCCTGCCTTTTGTACTAGGCCAGGCACACCTGTACAGGTAACCTGCACGTCTCCCACTGCTGTGCCCTCTGGTGGCACACCTTGTGATAGTGCACACAGTAACCATGTAGGATACATGACATCACTCTCCTCCAAGCCTTTAGTGCAAATCACCTCTGCATTGACTGTGGTCTGGGCTTAGCTCTATCTGGTTGACCCTTGGCGGGTCGTTTCTAACTTGGGTGAGTGGTTGGTGTTTCATTGGCAGTAAGGTGCTGGTGGTTTCTGTTTGTGTGTCCATGACCACTCCATTCTCTCCCCCACCCCCCCACCCCCGACATATAGATTGTCGGAGGCTCATTATATACATATACATTCAAGTCCAGAAAAAAAAAATTGCATTAACAGCATTATATTTGTAGTTCAGTTGTGGGGCAAGTACCTTCGAATGGTGTGATACATTCTTGATTAGTACAAGGGATCGGTAAACGGTGCATAAGGACAAGCTAGTTCCAGGACTGCTGGATGGTGAACTAGGCAGTCTGGTGGCGGCATGGTGCCTCATGCTAGCAGTGGGAACCTGGATGGCTCGAGTTGCCTGCTCTCGGGGCTGTCGTCGTAGCTCTTAGCGTCGGGCAGGTTCACAGGTGCCTGTGACCTCCCTGTCCTTTCTTTGTGCCCTGGGTTGCTGCTGCTCCCTGAGGTGCTGTTGTCTAGCAGTGCACAGGGAACTGCTGACTCGCTTGCCTGGGCGTTGTTTGGTTTGGGATCCTGGCTGGTCCCATTCCCTTTAGGAGAACTGTTGCGGGTGACCCTTCGTTCCCAGGTATGGCCTTGGTGGTGATGGGGTCTGGGGGCCGCGCCTTAGCACAGTTTGCTCTTTCAGGCTCGTGGCGGTTGGTGCCATCGGGTGCCTGAGAGGCAGAGCCGATCGGGGCAGGGTATCAATACCAGTACCATTGTCCTCCTGAGATCACTTGCTCTGCAGCTTGTATGTATAGGCTGCTTGTGGCCACACTCCATGGTGCATAACTCTGGTCCCAGGGACGCAGGCTACTATGTTGGGTAGCTCGCTGGACCTGTGTGCTCCCGATGGGTGTCTGCCCGCTGCATTGACTGAGTTGAAGTTGAAGTCCTACATTGCATATCATTTCATTACTCATTATAACTCCGATCGTGATCGCGCGTCTTTTTTTGCTCATTGCATGTACACAACTCTGATCATCAATTGCTCGTTTTACATCTAACTCACAGTTGCTATTACATTGAGACTCTTCTTTGCTTATTGTATGTACACAATTCTGATCATCAATTGCACATTTTACATCTAACTCACAGTTGTTCTTACATTGTTTGAAAAAGTGGAAATGTCCCTTTAAGTGTGGTGGGTTGCAGGCCTCCTTTAAGAGAGCCTTGCTTTCTTCACCCCAATCCTCTTCTCCGTTTGGTGCCACGTGTTGCTCCATCAGCGCTGCACTTCATGGTTTGGGTGCCAACTTTCCTCCATCCACAATGTCGACTGCAGTGATCCTCTTCTCCCCGGATTCTGCCACCGAAGCTGGGAAGTCGCCTTTGGATCCGATTTTCTTCCTCCGGAGTCCTGCCACTGAAGCCTGGAAGGTGCGTTCGGGTCGTCTCAGTTCGATCATCTCCACGCAGTCGTGCTGAGCGGTCTGTGCATCGGGTGCTGTGCTGGTCTGCTCTCTGGTGCCGGGTTCACCCTCAAGTGAGGGCTTGCTTTGCCTCCGAGCATGGAGGACATCGATCGCTGGAGGGTTGAAGTCTTCCCACTTCCAATGGATCTTCTCCATCCACCTTCTTCTGAATAGCATTGGTCTATCACTTGCAACAATCTACAGAGGTAACTTGTGAACCACGCCATCATGGAGTACCTTTACATCCGCACTACCAACGACTGGATAAGTTCATCGGTGTAGGTGCGCAGCTTTGCCTGAACTGGGACCAACTTGATTGTCCCATAGCCTCTCAAAGGCTTCTTGATTCAATACTGACTGGCTCGCCCCCGTGTCCACTTCCATGAAGACTGGAATGCCATTTTTCTCGACTTCCATCCTCAACGGGGAACACTCGGTGGTGCAGGTAAACATGCTGTATACCTCATCATGGGGCTGAGCTGCCTCTCTGCCTATCGTTTCATAATCCGCACTGGATTCATGGCCATCTGCAGACTCTTCATCAACACAGTGAGTCATATTTCTCTTTCTCATTCGCTGGAGGTGGCCCTTTGTGCTGCAGCCTTTACACACATAGTCTTTAAAACGGCACTGGTGAGCCCTGTGATTCCCTCCACAATGCCAGCATGGAGCTACTCGACTAGCCCCCCTCGGCAGACTCTGAGTTAAGGGACGTGGGGACCTGTTCTCTCTTCCCTGAGAAGGTTTGCGTTCTACATTCCAGCCTCTAAAAGGCGCCACTCTGTGCACAGTACTTGCCAGGTTTGAGTCCTGATCATCTGCCTAGAGCCGCAGGTCGAGATCATGAATGCCTGGCTCACAGAAATGGCCTTCTGCAGTGTGACTGTGGTATCTGCAGACAGTAGCTTATGAAGAAGGCCCTCATGGCTGATTCCAATGACAAAAATGTCCCGCAGCGCTTCGGTGAGATGGTTGCCAAAATCACACGGTGTCGCCAGCCTCCTGAGGTCTGCAGCATATTTCGCAATTTCCTGGCCTTCTGGCTGTCGGTGGGTGTAGAACCGGTGTCTGGCTGTGTGGATGCTCTCCTTGGGCTTGAGTTGCTCATGGATCAGTGTTACAAGCTCCTCGTATGTCTTGGTCGTTGTCTTCGCTGGTGCAGCAAGTCCCTGACGAGGCCATAGACAGTGGGCCCACAACTGGTTAGTAAGTCCTTTATTGCTAACTCCAGAGTGAGGATCACACATGGTGGCCTGCCTTTTATACTAGGCCAGGCACATCTGTACAGGTAACCTGCAAGTCTCCCACTGCTGTGCCCTCTGGTGGCACACCTTGTGATAGTGCACATAGTAACCATGTAGGATACATGACATTGTGGGCTTCCCACACCCTCCCTGGGTCAAATCATCCCAGCTTAACTCGACCTCCCGCAGGAGGGAGGCATTTGCCTCATCTGAGAACTTCCTCACTCTTTTGCGCCCCCCAATGTGCTCCTCTCCCAGCTCACTGCTCTTGCCAACGTCAATCTTCACAGCATGCTGTGACGCCTCCTCCTCTCCCTCCATTATAGGCCAAATTCGAGCAAATATCTGGCTGGTAACAGCTCATTTTGGTTTCCCTATTTGCTCTAAAGCTCTAAACTCTCCCTCCTTCCTCCCAAAGCAGCCACACCACACCCATACACACCTTCAGTCCCTCTCAGCTCCCTCTCTATCTGACTCTTCTTCTGCACATGTCATGATGACCCTTGACCTCCTGAGTCACGGGAATCTAGCGTTGCCATGCCGTTGCTAAGGATGCCGACACTTTACGGCAAAAGGTCAGAGAGATTTAACGTTACTGCCCATTTCATATCGCTCGCGGTAACGCCCAATTTCAAAAATGGAGACTAGAGGCTTTGAGAATGGGTGACAAGCCGGCGATCTGAAAACCAATATTTACCGCCCACGCCAGAAATACCGCCCATTTTTGGGTGATCTGCACAAAAGTGTAAAATCTAGCCCAAGGAATTTCAAGTGCAAATTATGTTCATGCAAATTGAGTTTCCACGATCTTTTGTGCTGATTGAAAAGCATTACACTGGAAGCCAGCTCCTCATACAAGACTGACCCGCCCTCTGATTGAATGAATCACCATGCTGAGTTTCCGCTAAGGCTCTTAAAATTAAAATTTACTTCTGTACACCAATAAAACTAGTTAATGGCTCTGTATAGTTTTTAAAATCATTTTCAGGATTTAATCAGGTTACTCACAGGTGGTGGACTAGACACTGATTAAAAATGCTTTTTTTGTGATAAAGCCATTTTCATCTGTAAATAAAGCAAGAAATATTTTTTCACGCAAGAAAAGTAACAAAAAACAATTATGTTCTAAAACTCTGGTTAATTGACAAATTTATATTTGTGATTATGCAAATAAGTTTGAGAAGAAACTTGAATTATGAAACCAAATTAGAAAATTAGCGCAATTTTGAGTGCAATTTGCGCCTGGATTGCTGATTGAACCCAAAGCAGGTACTCCACCCTGAGATCCCCAGTGGCATTACTCACAGTGAAAAGAAGGTTTGACTGTTGAAAGGGAGAACTGCTGGGTTGGCTGAGTAAGGCAGTAAGAGAGTGCTCATGTAGTTACTGAAATGATTTGAAAAGAAGTTTGAGAAATGCTTGAGAGTTAGTGAAACAACTGTTTTTCTTGAGTGATTTCTAGGAAATTTGAGCCAATCAGAATATTTTGTGTGGCTGACTCTTTACATATGTGACAAATGCATACTACATACAGATGATCTCCCTGGCATTGATTTGGATAAAGAACAGCTGAATCAGATGTGGAATTCTGTACATGAATCCCCCGATATTCAAACAATGCATAAGGAGTGAACTTGTAACATAAATTGCATAAATTGAGCTACAAGTGCAATTTGAACAACTTATCACAATGGGCTAAGTGATGAGGCATTACTGCAGGGTGTGCATATTATTAAAGGAAATATTGTATGTGTGTGTATTTGGGTAAAGTTTGATATAAGTTCTGTGCCATTGATTGATCTCTGAAAATTTGAAGAAAACATGGTGCTGCTATCCACAAGAGTAGCCATGTTCTCAGACGCATCAAAGGCATCCGGCTGCAAGCAAAAGCTACTTATCAACAACAACAACTTTTATTTATATAGCACCTCTAATGTCATAAAACGTCCCAAGAGCTTTTTCAAACAAAATTTGACACTGAGCCACATACGGTGATATTAGAACAGGTGACCAAAAGCTTGGTCAAAAAGGTAGGTTTTAAGCAGTGTCTTAAAGTGTTATGTATTAATGCTTGGGGGTCACCAGACACCAGAGGGCGCTGCAATTGGAGGTCATCGGGCTGTACGCATGTGGCATATGTGCTTGGTCACCTGTATATAAGCTGTGTGTCTTTGTCAAGCTGGCACTCTTGGGCTGAATAAAGATGGATCAGGTTGCACCTGAGGGAGTTTACAGTAACCAGACTCTTGAGTCATTACAATTGGCGGCAAGGTAATTTAAGAACCTTCGCATGCACAATGGGCACTTTGGAATCCTGAAGAGATTTGTGGAGGGCGAGGATTGGGCGGATTTTGTCAACCACCTGGATCAGTATTTTGTGGCCAATGGCATGGGGGCAGAGGCCTACACAGTTAAATGCAGGGCAGTTCTCCTCATCGTTTGTAGTCCGAAAATTTACAGCCTCACGAAGAATCTTCTCTCGTCTGTATGTCCGTCGGAAAAAGGGTACAAGGAATTTTATATCTTGGTGGGTAATCATCTGAAGCCAAAAGAGAGGATCATTATATCACGCTACCGTTTCTACACGCATGTTCGTGCTGTGGGCAAGGACATGTCGGGATTTGTCGCCGACCTAAATGTCTTGCTGAACCCGTGTAAGTTCGGGAACATGCTGGAAGACATGCTGCATGATGTCTTCCTGATAGGCATCAACCATGATGTGATCCTCAGGAAGCTGTTAGCTGCAGAGACGCTGGATTTGAAAAAGGCCATCGCGACTGCCCAGACATGCATGACGATGGATGATAATTTGAGGCAGATATCATCGACAAGTTGGAGTTCCATGGCAAGTACTGTAAACAAGATGGCGTCGTCTTCAGGCATAGCTGCATACGCAAAATCTGCCGCTGCTCAGAGCCTGTCAACTGGTTTGAACCAGATTTCACCCTGTTGGCATTGTGGGGGCAAACATTGGCCTCATCAGTGTCAGTTTAGACAATACTCATGCAATGGATGTTCGAAAGTGGGGCATCTTCACAAGATGTGTCCACAATGGAGCAAGCGTGATACGGCTCACCACGTAGTTGATAAGGACCAGTTTACTGATGGCCTGGATACACAACCCGAGGAGGAAGTGAATGGACTCTATTCATTCCTGAGCAAGAGCCAGCCAATAGTCGTTAATGTGAAGCTGAATGGCATGCCTGTATCAATGGAGCTGGACATGGGTGCGAGCCAGTCGATAATGAGCCAAAGGACATTCGACAAGCTGTGGGACACGAAGGCTGCGAAACCGAAGCTGAGTCCAGTCAATGCCAGGTTGCGTACTTACACTAAGGAACTCATACCAGTGCTCGGCAGTGCAGCAATCGAGGTGTCATATGACGGTGTGGTTCACGAACTACCATTATGGATCGTCCCAGGTAACGGTCCAACGCTATTCGGCAGGAAGTGGTTCGAGAAAATCAAGCTGAACTGAAATGATGTCAAGATGTTGTCTTCGGTGGATGATACTTCGTGTGCTCAAGTATTGAAAAAGTTTCCTTCTTTGTTTGAACCGGGCATTGGCAATTTTACGGGAGCCAAGGTTCAGATTCACTTGGACTCCAATGCAAGGCCTGTCTATCACAAAGCTTGATCTGTTCCATACATGATGAGGGAGAAGGTTGAAATTGAGCTTGACAGACTCCAGTTTGAAGGGATCATATCACCGGTCGAGTTTAACGAGTGGGCTAGTCCCATTGTTCCAGTGTTGAAGAGTTGAAGAGTCAGGATTTTTGAAGACTACAAGGTTATGATTATCCGATTTTCGAAACAAGATCAGCATCCGTTACCGAGGGCTGATGACCTGTTCGCCATGCTAGCTGGTGGAAAGTCGTTCACGAAACTGGATCTGACATCAGCCTATGTGACACAGGAGCTTGGCGACATTTCGAAGAAACTCACCTGCATCAACACCCATAAAGGACTGTTTGTCTACAACAGGTGTCCTTTTGGGATTCGTTCAACTGCAGCCATATTTCAGAGGAATTTGGAGAGTTTACAGAAGTCCATTCCTAGAACTGTCGTGTTTCAAGATGATATTCTGGTCACAGGTCGCGACACTGCTGGACTTCTGAACAATCTTGAAGAAGTCCTACAGCGTCTGGACAAAGTGGGACTCAGGCTGAAACGCTTGAAATGTGCATTCATGGCACCTGAATTCAAATTCCTCGGGAGGAAGATTGCTACTGATGACATTAAGCCCACTGATTCAAAAACCAAGGCCATCAAAAATGTACCCAG